>NC_088928.1:36312500-36667500 GCF_038396675.1 Hydra vulgaris
ACAAGCAATGAAACTTGTCAAATGAATGCCTTACAAGAAGGTTGGGATAACAATGAACAATGGGGCAAAAATGAACATTTGTAATTTCATGCCGTTGTTAATAGTCACCTCCAGTTGATGTTATATATATTACGTCGACTAGGGTGGACTATATAACTGGGGTGGGTACTATATAGAAGGTAAATTTTGGCTGCGAACAAAATTTTCCTTTCTTGCCTTTTCTTTACCGCATGAGTTAGGTGGTTCAGGCAATTAGTTAAAGCATAATCGTAGTCAGGACCGTATAAAGGGACAAGTGGCCTGAAGCTGCGGGTTTGGAGCGTGCCTACGGCCTAAGCCCGCGAGCCGTCCCATTACCACTAACCGCCGCCGAAATTTATTTTTAGCCAGTCAAGAAATTATCTAAGCCAACTATGAAAATAAGTAGTTACATCCAGCAGCATAAGTCAATAAATAATTAATTATTTATTTAATTTTATTGCTAAATTAGTTTATATTATTCCATTATTTCGCTATTGCTGTATATTTGGTAATGCGTTAAATTCCGAGAAATAATTTTAAAGTCCGAAATCAATAGTTTGTATTACTATTTTATAAAGAATATCAACTTTATCAACAATATACATATAAAAATAGCATCATTTAGTTCGGAAGGGTTGCGAGATAATACTGCTGGCTTGCAAGAGGAAATCAATCTTTAACTTAGCATTTATGACGAATCACCAGCCTTGCAGTTTTTGGGAACAGAATGCTAAAAAATTTCCAATTTTAACATCCTTAACAAAGTTATAAACTATTTTCATTTTCAACTATCGAATGAATGCAGTTTGTTTTGTCTTTGATAATTACCTTTTTGTTGGTCTATGAGCTGAGTCATGTATTTTTTTAGAGTTTTTACTAGACATCTTGATATTAATTTACTTTTTGAGAGTCAATGCTTGTTTTTTGCATTACTTCATATTAAATTCACAGTTTTGATTACTTCATTAAATTTTAAAAAGTTGCATTTTTAAACAGTTTATTTTTTCATTGTACTAAGGGATCGTTTATAAAGTACGTACGCTCGGAGGGGAAGAGGGGGTCTGCAAATGGCGTATATGAGATAGGAGGGCAGTGGGTCAATTAGAAAAGAAATGAGACACTAAATTTAAAAAAATATCATAAAATGTTAGATAAATAGGTTAAAAGCATAGGTACCAGCCATGAATGAAACATTTCATGGCTAGGGGTCTACTACGGCCTATTATAAAAAAAATTACAAATTTTTTTAGCTACACACTAAAAATTAAAGGTAGAAATTTTTAGTTAAGGTAGGATATGTGATATACCCTTAGTAAGGTATAATTTTCTACCTTATAAGGTAGAAAATTATACCTTTAAATTAAAAAATTGTATGAGAAAAAGTTGTTTTTAATATAATTTTCTACCCTAAAAGGTAGAAAATTATACCTTACTAAGGGTATATCACATATCCTACCCTAAGGTAGAAATTTCTACCTTTTTTCTTTAGAGTGTATAATTCGACAACAAGGATAGAAATTTTTTTTTTTATATAATTACTATAAATCAATGCAGTTAACATCGTTTTCAAAATATTTACTGTAAAGAATAGTTTTTAATGATATAAGAAACTGTAAAAATTAAACAAACTAATATCGATGCAATAAATTTCAATGATTTTCTAGTTTTTGTGAGTTTGAAGGTATCGAAATTTCCAGCCGGCATTTGTTTTTAAAAGTTAGGTTCTAAATGTATTTCAAATGTCTTAAATGTTTTCTAAACATTCTTCCGTAAAGAACCTTCAAAAGACGTTTGAAAAACGTTTGAAAGACATTCAGAACGTAACTTTTAAAAACAAATACCCGAAGGGTTAGTTTACTAAAATCTTGGACTCTTAGACGTTAAATTTTCGAGATTTTTTATTAGCAAATTTTTCAATTACAGAATCTAAATCAAGCTGCTAAAGTAGTCTATTTTCTATGCATAACAGCGACAGAGTATTTAAACATTCTTGGACCATGGTTGATCTTAAATCGTTTTTAATGAGCTTAAGTTGAGAGACTGAACGTTCTCCGCAGCAACGGTTTACCATTAAACAAAAATACATGCGTAGTGCAATTGAAATATATGGAAAAACAGCCACGAGCCTATGCTTACCAAAAAATATGAAGATCTTCAATTCTCTACTTTTGCTTGTACAAATTTTGTTTTCAGTTGGTGACATTTTTTTGTTAAGCTGTTTAAACAATGATAATAGCTTGATGAAATGTGCGTATTTTAAACTTGTCTGAAGGCGTTGACCCGACCTCAGCATCATCTGCTTCTGCATCACAATAGTCCCATTTTCTGTTTGGCGTAATTTTTCTTTTATGGTCTTTTTGATACGCAGCGTTTTATTACAGAACTTTACATTTCTGTTATATTTCAATAAATTTAGAGCGAAAAATATCTTTTTAGCCGTATTTAAATCTAGTTTTGAAACTTGAAGACATTTTCTTATTTTTTCAAATCTTTCTAACATTATTGACCATACCTATATGATTAGTACCGTAATACCGTTTTCCTAAAAATACAAATAGTATTTTTGCCGAGCTCTCTTCAGTATGCTCATCTATCGGAATAAATTTTATAAAGCGTTTAGCTGGTCCGCTCGCTATTACATATCGAGTTATCAATGTTAATAGGTCTAAATGCAAAACATCCGCTGTTGAGTCTACTAAGGCAAAAGTTTTTATCTTTTATTTTTTGTATGACCTGCCTCATTATTTTATCACTTATAATTAAAATAAATGCACGACTCATTGTTGATGACAAGTATTATATGTGGCCTCTACCTTTATTAGCGTGTTGTTGAATATGTTCTGCAAGATATGGATCATACTTTGCAAGTAATTCCAAACATCCTATATAATTGCTATTACTCACAGATTCAATAATCTCATTATTTCCACAAAAAGCAAGACCTCTTGACGACAATAATTTGATTACACTTAAAATCTGTTTTAAAAGTTGAGGCCGATAGTTTCTTTCATATATGTACTGTTCTACAAGACTTTTATTTATTCGCTTTCCTATATTTTTATAGAAATAACTTTTTCAATACTATTTCTGTTAAATAGGAACTATTTATGTGCTAAGTATTGACTTTATGGCAGCTTAAATCCCTGACTGCATTCTTCCAATTGTAATAACCACTAATAGGTAACAGTGACGTTTCTTCGGTTTATACGAATTGTTTACAATTAACACAGAATATCTTACAAGTTTTTGAAGAATAACAAAGCCAATCACGCCGAATTTTCTCACCGTTCTATTGCTCTCGAAAAAGCAATGATTTTAAACAATGCCGTTTAAACGTATCACCTGGAAATATATCTTTTGACATGTTAAAATTTCTCTTAATGTGTTGACAACTAGCGATTCTGTCATAGCAGAAAAAATCGCGCAAAATATCAACAACTTTCCACATTCCTATATCATCAGGAAGTTTCGTACTTATATCTGCAAGTTTATTACATTCCAATTCCACTTTAACCTTTTCTACTAGAACTTCTACTAGAACTGACTCATTTTGCAGTTCTTTTTTATAATTTATATTTGCTGTTGAATTATTTCGATACCTATTGCTTTTATCAGTTTGACAAGTTATAGGTGCAATTGCATTACTTGTACAAAGTTCAATATTCGATTCACGGTTGGTTATGTTGAGGGGTTGAGAGAACTCAGTTATCTTTTAAGTTACTGCCAGAACTTTTTGTAACGTTTCTTTTCTTCTTTCTTAAATTTTGTTATCTCTTTTCCATATATATGTTTTTTCATAGTTATCAATTTTTATTTTTATCAAAAGAAAAAGTAACTTAAATAATATTTCACGCAAACAGTCTGCATATAGAAATCCTTTTTTATTGAATCGGATGTTAACAAAATGAAAACGAGTGAACGACAACTTGCGCAACAAAGTAAAATATATTGTTGCAGTGTCTTTATTTCCAATAGTTAAACATCCGATAGATAAACGTCTTTTACAGTGTCTAAATGTTCGATAGTTATCTATCGAGTTGTTAATAATTACCGATGACTTGATATTTTCGCCTTTTTGACGTTTTTTGAAATGAACTTTTTTATTTTTTGATGTTTTTTTGTAGGAGTAGACCTATATTTTATAATTTTTTTTCAGAGGGCATTTTTTCTGTAGCTGCATCCTCCTCAGCCTCCGCTTCATACAGCCCTGGTCATAATATTCAAATAGTGTGGAAACGCAGGCTGTCGTCTATAGGTTACGTCAAATAACTTTTTAGAGTTTCTGGACAGAAAATGCATCAAATTTCTTTTAAAGAACTTTTTCTGGTTGCAGATTTAAATAATTTGAATGAATTCAATCCTGTTTTAGCAGCTATTGAGATGCTATTTGTTAAAAATAGATCTCAACTTTGGTTCAAATGTTGGGCTACCTAATTTAATTTATCTTACCAAAGTGAAGAAAGTATATTTATTGTATGTTTTGCAAGAAACGATGTATACCGTAGGGTGATTCGTCACTTCATTACCAAACACAAGGATACTATTAATGATAAACAATTTAGTAACGAATAAAAAAAAGCAGAGGTTGTTCTTCATCCATATAAGTTTCAAAATTATTTTGCTAAAATTGCCGAAAAGCTTGCCAAAGACAAATGCTACTCTGCTGTAAGCTAAATTTAAAAAACTGCGGATTATATAAAATATTTTTTGAAACTTCAACTCTAGTATGACTTAGTAGGAATAGTTTTTGTACCTCTTATCCTACAACTAATTTTAGTTTTGACATTTCTCTTTTATATTGCGAACAGTATTTATCATTTTTGATTCGTGCTAAATGGGCATGATCATCTAACTCTGTCTATGTAAGTTCCTATACTTTATCTTTTTAAACATAAGCTGAGAGCTTTCAAGTTTTTAAAAAGTCAAACGGAGTCGATATATTAAGAACACCAATTGGAAAAATACCCTCAACTTTGGAACAAAAAAGATAACGTGAACCTATTAAAACGGCTATTTTCATAGCCACATATTTAAAAAATGTTATTGGTATATTAACTTATTATTATATATTAACTTCTCTTAAAGTATTGAAGTAAATGCTAAATGAATATTTATTAGTTTTATAGTGTAGTAACATTATGATAAAACAGCAATACAAGATTGATCAATAAAAAAAAATAATTGTCTTTTCAAGTTTAAAATGTCATCATAACGCGAATATTTTACATGTTTTATACATATATATATATATATATATATATATATATATATATATATATATATATATATATATATATATATATATATATATATATATATATATTTCATCAGAAATGCATTTCTGCATAAGTCTTTTTTGATGAAACAGTGTTAAATGAGAAAAATGTTCGTTAAGTGATTTTCTACTAATTTATAATAGCTCTATTCTTTTAAGAACATTGAGCACTCTACTTTGTGGAATACATTTCAAAATTGTTTATATATATATATATATATATATATATATATATATATATATATATATATATATATATATATATATATATATATATATATATATATATATATATATATATATATATAACTTACAAAATATATATATAATTTCTTTATTTATGTATTTAATAGTTGATGATTGTCGCGTATGGCACGAAACTTTAAGTACTATTGATAATGTTGTTTTTCATTTAAACAAAGTTTAAATATTTATCGCTCTATTATAGTAATATTGAGCACTGTTTTACGTTCTAGAGTTTTTGTATTATTTTAATATAATATAATGCATAAATAACCAGTCAATATATATATATATATATATATATATATATATATATATATATATATATATATATATATATATATATATATATATATATATATATATATATATATATATATATATATTAATTGTGTTAGGGGAGACCGGGGAGACTTCGGACAGTTTTTCTTTAATTGAACTTATTTTATAACTATTGCATTTTTTCAAAGAAACATATTTTTTTGTCAAATTACAATGTGAAATACTTCAACATTTTAACTTTCTTTATATTTATTGATTTTAAATGTTTAAAAACTATTATAAAAATGCTAGTCAAGTGTCCGAAGTCACCCCACAGACTTAGGATAAGTATAAAGGAGATTGTGGATTTCAATTAAAGAAATAAGCGATTTCAACAACGATGGTTTATTTTTACATTTATAAATTATTGCAATTAGTATTCATCCAAATTGAATTTAAAATGTATTATGACCTTAAAACGACACATCATGGCACATCAAAGTTATCAGCATTGTTGTCATTAAATCAATCGTAGCTTTCAAAAAGTAAAATTTAACTTAAAAAAAGTAACTTTTCTTAAAACTAGTTGTTACATCAACATTTATTAAATCAATATTCTTATGTTTAGTTTTTTTAGTATTGTCGAAGAGTCTTGATTTGCTAACACCGTGTTTAGCAGCATGCTCAAATTATTTGTTTGGACATCTTTTACGGCTTCCCTTAACTTTTCAGTTGAGAATGTCCGTTTGGCTTTCTCTTATAATTTCTGGTCTTTTGATTCGCTGTGGTAAAATTAATAATAAAACTTTAAAACTTGTTAAAAGTGCTAAAAGTGTTCAACTCTATTTTGTTTAGTCTTGTAACTACTGCTCTTTAGTTTAGCGCTACTAGCAGTACGGCTTTTATTTACGTTCACTCGAGAATTGCTTCGTGAAGAATTAATCTACAAGAGAATTATGGTGTTGCAATCATTAATGATTGTGCAAATAGAAATTTTCAAAACTTTAACAATTGTCCATAGGGAACTGTTGTTAAGCAATCGGACAATTTGACTTTATAGAATGTCCAAAGTGTCCGAAGTCTCCTTATATGGGGTGTACTGAAAAAATTCAGGGAATCGCTACAAACTCATTTATAGAACACAAATACATTTTTAAAAGTCAGCAGGTAATCATTTATTCAAAAAAAATTACACCAACTCTGGCAGAGTTCATAAATAGGATGTGAATGATTCATTTGGAATTTAAAATTTTTCATCAATAAACTCTAAAATCGTTTTTTCACTCTAAAACCTGTTTTTTAGCGGGAAACTGTCACCTAACAATTTTAAAGTTAAATCTTAGTTTTAAATCGTTTACATTAAGAATAAGAACTAAGTAAAAGATAAATAATAGTTATAGAGGTATTTATTTTTATAAAAAGAACGCGGAGACTCAAAGAAGACCATCATGTCTTGTCATTGAGAACCGTTCGTAATTAATAATCTCAATATATCACAAATCAAATATAGTTGTATATCCCTATAAAAATCTGATAGCATTAATACATCAAGTAATACATGAAATTATTAAACGTTTAAAAATATAAAAGTATATTATCAAGAGACAAAATAACTTCTTTAAGGTTATTGAGATATGAGAAATCTCATTTATATTTATATATATATATATATATATATATATATATATATATATATATATATATATATATATATATATATATATATATATATGTATATATATATGTTTTTTGTTCACCTCCCTAAGGCCAAGAAGGCCACTTCAGATGAGGAGGCTACTTGTGGTTATAACCCTCTCCCAACTATATAACTCCGAAACACGAACCTTGACGAACTAGGCCGCTACGCGGAGAAACAAGTTGAAATATGAGAGGTAATTCCATTCCAGAATAAAATCAAAGTGTTTTTAAACTATTTTATTGCAAAAAGAAGCTCCGCGAAATGCAATGTTTATTTTTCAAAAATTAGCTTGATAAAATGGTTGCCGAATTAAATTGTCATTTCTCACATTGAATTTATATTTATCTTTCAGGGAATATAAATTATAGAAAGAAACTGGGGAGGAGTTAATTTTACATTTGTACACAAACCAAAGAGTATTAAAAACACTGAGCTAATATATATTAAAAATTTTCGTTTCAAATGAAAGAGGCTTGGCATGAGTAAATCTGTCTTTAAAAGTGATAAGACGACCAATATGCTTCCTCTGACGATAAAGTTCCTGTTTACTTTTATTAGCACTACACCACGCAAATTTAAAAGCAGTTCAAATGACAATAGATAAAAGAAAAATATAATTGTGTACAACTTTGTTTATTTAAAGCATTTCTAACCTTATACATTATTCCTATACTTTTAGGAGCTTTGTTGTACAAAAAATTAATGTGATATTTCAAGCTAAGATTTTCATCAACATATATACCTATGAAGTTAGTATTTATTTCTCTTTTTATTTGGATTTTGTGTAAAAAAATTAGGGCAAGTCGGGAGTCAGTAGTTTCTTTTTAGAAGTCGGATGAAAAAGTGACCATTTTGTTTTATCAACATTTAGTGACAATTTATTCATTTTGAACCATTTACAAATTTTCTCTAATTCGGCGATTTATAAGAGATTAGTTTCATCAGCAAGCATAACAGTCATTAAATTTAACGCTTTAGGGAAATCAATAAAGTAAATTAAAAAAAGAAGTGGTCCGAATATAGAGCCCTGGGCAACTCAACAGGTTATATTTAATAAATTAGTTGTACCAGTTTCTTTAATATAAACAAACTGTTTACTGTAATATTAAAAAATTACCTTTAATTCCATAGTATTCTATCTTTTTAAGGAGAATTTAATGATCAATACGCATTCGGTAAATCTATGAAAACTCCCAACATAAATTGGGACATCTCAAAAGATTCAGCTATACTGCGAGTAATTTTGAGTATTGCGTGTTTTGCCGAGTTTTTTTTTTTTTTTGAACCCGTATTAATTGATATATAGTAAATTATTTGTTGAAAAGTGATTATAAATAACGTTATGTAAAAATTCATTCTATATCTTTAGAAAAAACAGAAATAAAAGAAATTGGGCAATAATTTGTAAAGTTGGTTGGATTGCCTACCTTTAAAAATTAGATTTTAGATTTTTTTAAATGATCTGGAAATATTCCCTGTTTTATTGAACAATAAAAAATTTAAATCGTGCATCTTTTAATTCATACGAGTCGATGATAAAACTACTATATATTCCATCGTGACAAACGAACTTATTTGTTTTAATCATTTTAAAAGATTTTTCGACTTCCTCAAAGGAAAGTTTATAAGATGTTAAGGTCGACGATAACGGAAAATTATTAGCACCAATTTCGTTAGTCACAAAAGAAATTTTTTTAGCTAAATATGGGCCAACTGATAAAAAATATTTGTTTAATTCATTATACATCATAGTTGGATCAGAGTAAAAATTATCATTATTTTGTAAAGTTTTGGGTGCACGCTATTGTTATTCGCGTACTAGTAAGTGACCTTAGGATCCTAGGTGCGTTTTGAATTATTCTTGTTTATCTTGAGTTTATTGGAAAAGTACAATTTTTTAAGTTTTTCCTTTTTCTTTAAAAACTTTTGGCATAATTTTTGTAAAGAATTTCAGTTTCCTATATTTTGGTTTTTAAATATTTGATATATAACTTTTTCTTAATCTTTGAGGATTTTCTGAGATCTTTTGTGATCCATGGCAACATTATAGATTGTGCTTTTTATTTACAATTGATTTTGGAAAATTAACGTCTTATAATTCATAAAAAGTTTCAAAAAATGAGTCATAAACTAGATTCGCATATGAAGAAGGTTCTAATTGTTTCCAATGAAGCAGAGATAATTGTTCTTTGAATGATTTTAAGTTCGCTGTAGTAAAAAAACGTTTTTTAAACGTTACTTTCTGTGGAGATATTTTTACTGCAGCAATATCAATGGAGAAAAAAATGGGGAGGTGGTCAGAGATATCCCTTTAAATTACAGCTTTTTTAAGCGATTTATTAAAAATAGCGATTGTTATTATATTGCTTAATGAGGTAGCTGATGTCAAGGTTTTTCTTGTTGGTTTGTTAATTAAAGAAAATGCACCATGTGCAAATACATCTTTAAAAATTTTTTTTATTCTATAATTAGTATGGTATTGAAAACAGTCCAAATTAATATCACCTATTAAGTAGTATAAATACTTTTCATGAATGCTTTTACATAAAATACCATTTAAAAATATATTAAAGTTTTCAATTTGACCAAAGGGTGTTCGATAGCAGCAACTTACAACCAAATATTTTTTTTTAAGGTTACAATTTCAACTGTTAAAACCTTTTTATTGCCGTCAGAATTACTCATACCAGGCCTGATAATATACCTCATGCATCCTTTTTATATAAATTACTAAACCAACGGCTCGCTTTTTAATTTGTCGCTTTAAAGAAATTTTTTTAAAAACTGGTAAATAGGTATTTTTATTAGAATTTACGTTATCTGAGCTGCGCCAAGTTTCTGATATAAAAATTAAACTAAAAGCAGGGGTGTTTACAGGAAATTTTTTGGATGTCTAAAAAAAAACTATGCCCCCTCTACCTCACTATTTTTTGCAGATTTGACCGGATTAAGTGTATTTTATAAAAATGTTTTAATAGTTTTTTAAGTGATTTATAACATTGCTAAAATGGTCACTAAAGCTGAAAGTATGATTTTTGCAAATAAGAAAAAATTGCAAATAAGAAAAAATTTGAAAATACCAAGTTGACGTAATGTATAAAGGTAATAATTTTTTAAATACAAGATTTTTCTTGTATTTAAAAAATCATAGCCTGTAATAACATAAATAAACTTTATAAATACTGACCAATTCAAAAAACTTGTTTTAATAACTGTACAATGCTAAATAATGTTTTTACAAAACGTCTAGCTATGTAAATAGCTGTTTAACAAAAGGTAGCTAAGATATTTTTTAAAACTATGCTTTTATTATATTTTAATTTTATTTTAAACGTAACTCTTATGTATTTATAACAAGCTTGTTGAAAACTTGTTTTATTATCTATAGACAACTCTGTGTAAAAAGCTTAACTAAACCATTTAGTCTTTATCTATCATTTTGCTTTGCAACTTCTTCTTACTATTCTCTTACAACCTTTTAGGCGCCTCACTCAGTAAAGAAAAGATTTGTTGCTTATAATGTTTCAGTATTATTAGACTGGAGTTCATTTTTGAAATTCAGACAGAAAAATGAAATTCAACTATACTTCCCACAGGTCAAACTCATGTAATAAAGCCTTTGGTTTGGCAATAACAAATAAACCTAATAAAGCCTTTGGTTAAATAAAAAGCACTTAAGGATATGATGTGGTCTTTTTAAATAGCATAACAAGAACACGGAAATTCTGCAGTTGTTAAAAATAATTTAAAGTTGTATCATAAAACATTGTGTTAAACGCAGTACTTAGACGGTCATGGCAAAGGAACAGTGATAATCAATTTAAAATAATTTGAAATGCAATTTTTAGGCTTGTTCAAAGCATATTTGGAGGTGTTGGTTAACAATATTTCTAAGTATAGGGACAAAATCTTTTAATGCTTGAATTAGATTCAAACTATAAAAAATATCATTATAATTGCTTGCAAAATTGTGTAGTTAAAAAAGTTATATTAAAAATATGTCTTGTTGTACACAGTAAAATCAAAATTTGTTATTAACTTCAGTAGAAGAAGCAGTAGCAGGGTTGCACGATTAAATGTTCTATTGATATTTAAAGACATTCTTTGAGACAGAAAACCACAGGAATAAAAACTTTTATAAAGTATCCATGTCACGGTTTCATAATTCATAGCATCCAAAGAAAAATTAGTAATAGCTTTTATTAAAGCACTAAATAAAATAAGTTTTTCCTATCTGTCTATATTGGAATGTTTAGTACTAAAGAAAAGCAATGATTGTGTAAAAAAGGGTAGAAAAATTATTTAAAATTCTTTCATAACTTAAGAAGCCTTTGAAAACAAAGGGGATTCTCATGGTTCTTATAAAGGATAGACAATACGGTTAAATAATAATTTATAATTAGTAAATCAAAAATCTGGATATAGATATTCTACTTTTTTGCCACAAGTGCTTGATTATTAAAGAAAACCAAAAAACAAAGACTAGTTTATTGATGCAATTATAAACAGCTTTTTCTTGTAATAACTCTCTGTCTTCCTTTCCTGAATCCAAAGAATATCGTAAAAAATTCTACACAATTAATATAATATTTGTTCGCCTGACTTGAAAGAAAATGATATTTTTCTCCAACGGACAAACTTTTTCTTCGAAATGCTGTATAAACATGTAAATTAAGGGACATTTTGAACTATTCAACAGCTATATTTTATAATTAATAAAATATAATAATTTAATAAATTTAATAAAACACAAATTGAGCAGGGGGTTTGTGGAAAGTCCAAATTTTATTTTCTATATTTGAAACTTTTTCTCTCCTTATCTATAACTTAAAATGGAAGTTATTAAAATGATGCGCAGTCTAGTGTAATAAAACTGGGGATGTCAATTGATATATTTTGATGTATACTTGTTGTTACTAACTAATTTTGCCTACTGATGATAGTTAAACAAAAAAACTTGATAAAAATTTTACTCATGGTGTATGTAAAAAGGGAAGTCCAAAATTTGTTCTCTCTAAAATAATCGTTTTGAATTTTTTTTAAACTAATGAAAGAAAAAACTTAAAAAATAAAGTTTTATATAACGGAATAAAATAAGATATGTCAATTCAAGTTTCTAAATAAGTTAGTTAACTCAAAATTTACTTTAACCTCGATCAAAATTAATTATGTAATTATTTTTTTATTATCACAAAATGACGAAACCGAAATACTATTATATTTTCCAGTTTTTAATTTTTTTCAACCGTTTCAGATAGTTAACCGTGAATAAGTTTTAGCTGTAGTTTGGTTTTAATATTTATATAAAGTAAAACATTTTTTTCAACAATATAATCAAGTTGAAAAACTTTTAAATAACTTTTTTTGGGTACGTCCAACGACGTAGCAGACATCCCCTAGACACTCCCCTGAAAAAGTACCTTGAGATTCTTGCATGTATATACAAAAATTTTCAAAATTTTTTGATAAGCTATGTTAATATGCAAAGTGTTAAAATTACTAGAATTAAAAATTTATTTTATTTCTTTGGAATAATAATATGATCCGCTGCTTCCATAAAATAATTTAAATCCGGATCCGATTCAAGGCTCAGTAAAAAGTCATCAGTTTCAAAAAAATTTAATGAGTTTTAATCAAAGTCGTTGTAGTTATTTGAGTCCATTTTTTTATTTGAGTCCATTTTATTTGATTTTATTATTAGACCTAACTAAATAAAGAAATTCTTTTAAAAATCACACGTTATTAGTTTGTTATAAACAACCTTAAGCTTGGTTTCCAATAGTTGTAGAAATGTCGTACAACAGTTGTACAACAAGAATGCTTTATAAACATTTTCTTGCGTAAGTTAAACAACTTAACGTCGCACAGTGAGTCAAAATCCATAAAAAACGGCAAAAAATAAAAAACTATTGCTAGAAAATAATTAAATTATAATGTAATTAAATACCATTAAAAGATAATTATTAATTTCTTTGTGAATAATTTTTAAGATTTCACCAATTTATACGCCTTTTCCCGAGGCTTATTTACTTTATTTTATTTATCGGAAAATTCGTTCAAAAAAGTCTTGCTTTAGTGTCACTCTTTTAAGATTGATATGGGTAAAAACAGTTCAAAATTTAATTTGAAGTCATATGTTTAAGATGTTTGGTAACTATTAACAACATTTTTGACTATAAATTTTAATTTTAGATTTTCATTATTGAAATCTTTAATTTCATAATTTCATTAAAAAAAAAAAATGTGTCATAAATTGATTTTTTAAAATTGGTTCAATCATGAGTTTACTTCAAAAACTAAAAGATTCCACTAGATTCCATGATAGTTTTAATATTTTCCCATTAATAGGTATATATGACAGCAGAAAAAATAAAAATAATTTGCTCCAGCATACCCTAATTAAAATAAGACCTTGTAAATACTTCGTATTTTTTTTGTATTTTTTTTTTCCGTTTTTAATTAAAATTTGCGTATAATGTAGCGAACAATGGTTCATTGCTTACATTCATCACAAAAATAATACATTTAGTTCCTATTAGTAAAAAAACTCATGCTCAAGCAGACGGTGCTAATTATCAAACCTCAAAAACCAAAATATGCAACATTTGATGGCATAATGAACGTTTTAAAATTAAAACTTGCGTTTAAAATATCTAACAAATAGTTCATTGCTTACATTCAACATGAATTTAAATATAGCCATCCAGATTGTATAACTTTTGCTACATCTTAAATAAAACAACTAAACTCTTATGAGTTTGTTGCGCTCACAACAATTTGGTATCACTTGATTTCAAAGCTTCACATTTTCAGTCAATTGCTTCAGCGAAAAGAATACATTTAGTTCCTATAATTCAAGAGTTAGGAATTAATCATGATAATTAACTCGAAGCTCTTCTACATGAATTATGTAGACTGGAGGGTCTATACTATGAAAATACTGACAAACCTGAAATGATAAATTTTAAGAAAACTATAATGATGTCTTTAAATGTAAATTCCGATCAAAGTTGCGGAAACATTCAAAAACCTTCTCTAGACTTTTAGAACACGAGCGAACTTGGTTGAACAAAGATGTAACTGTTGACAAAAAAAAAACTTGGCAGCAGGTCCAGGTAAAGAGGGCAAGAACTGAAAAGATTTCGGTGATATAAGCAGAAGATCTAAGGTAATAGTAAATGAATTAAATTCAAACCAGTTTAAAAAATAGTTTACAAGCTTAAATATTGAATATTATTTTGTTTAAGGTTGGCGAATTGGGTGAAGATCCTGCTGAAGTATTGGTATTAGCTTCAATAAAAAAAGCTACTAGAGATCCTAACAAAAAAGACTTTGTTGTTCTCATGAAAAGTGCTACACATTTACATTAAAAAAATATGTGGTATTCTTTTATATGGTATTTTGGATCAAGGAATCGAATTTTCTTATGTAAATCATATTTTGCGCGTGTAAGCGCACGTTATACGCGTCATAGGTACGTGTGAAAATCAATTTCAAAAGCAAATTTAAATTTTTTGGCCCAAAATACGATAGTATCGATGTATCACATGTTTATATATGATAGTTATATAATTTTTGCCCTTCAGACTCACTGTGCTTCGGTTGTACAAAAAATTTATGTTGTAAAACAAAGGTTACGGTAATAGAATCAAACTGATTTCGGCAACAATTGTTGTACAACAAAAACGCACAACTGTTGCATAACATTTTTACAACTATTGGAAACCAAGCTTTAGCATACTTACCTTTTGTCTTAGTTCTTTAGCGTCTGTAAACAACTTTTTTCATAGCATGCCTGTTCTTTCGCAAAAATCTTCGTTTATAAAAAGGCGTTGATTCCAGAGTTTCAATTAAATATATTTATCAAGAATAGCCGATTTTTCTTTCAAAATTTCACAACGACGATTCTGTTTTTTTTTTTTTTTATTGTCATTTTCACCTTTGTTAATTTTTCTCACTTGATGCGCCTGTTCAATAACAAAACCACCATCTAGTTCGAGTTTTGTTTTAAGAATATCTTGAACTTTCCTTTCGAAATTTTCCCAACGTTTGTTTTCAGATTCTTCAAATCCGTTTATTCTCAAATTATTACGCCTACTTCCAGTTCTTATTCTCAAACTATTACACCTATCTTCGAGCTCTGCCATGATCATTCATGGTTCCTGTTACAATAATCTCTAATTTGCTTGGAAGTTTGTATTCAGGCTTCGCTTCGGCAAGTTTAAACTTTATCGTATTTATCTTTTATAAAATCTTTTTTTTTTCATTCGCTACTTTCTAGTTTAAGAGCCTTATTTTCATTATTTATAGAATTCAATTTGAAAAATTTTTTTATTATTAAAACAGCATCCTGTATACCACTACTTTCATTCCTAAAAAAATTAAATCACCATACCTTTTGATGTCAGTTTTGATAACTTTATAGACTATTTATTTTTGGAAATTTACATAGTAACGCCCTTAGTTACCGTTCAAAATGATTATGGTCTAATATAACTCCTTCATGTAGTTCTTTTAACTCTGTTTTTTTCAGGTAAAACATTCACTTTGCTCTACTCAAAAATAGTTCTAAAAAATATATTTAAAAACTACAAACAACGTGTGGAAGTTACATTAAAATTCATTATATAGTAGTCATACTTTTATAGCTTCATATATATGTTTGGTGCATCTTTTATGTATTATTAGTATATATTAGTATATGCATCTGTGTCTTTATACATATATATAATATCTTTTAGATTTTAAATAATAATAGAATGCCAAATAAACAAAATTCCATAGTTAAAAAAAAGAGAAAGTGGAATGGTGCAATTGCAAATAAAAAAAAATTGGGGATTCATCTGTTCTTGCTACTTGTTCAAGTCAAAGGAAATTATATATGAATAATGAATTTTTTTATTTTGGTACATTTTGCAGTGCTTCAAAATATATTTTGTGAATTGATGTGTCCGAATTGTGTTAGTAACATCATACTATATGACAAAAACTTAAAATGACGAGGGTATTCACACTTTATTAGTGTCAAATATTCTAATTATGAATGGATTAAAGCCTTGTATACTTCTCCTGAAAAAAAACCAAAGGAAAATAAAAAGATTCAGGGTCGCAGAGCCTTTGACATAAATGTACGAGCTGTTGTTGCATTTCGTGAAATTGGATGTGGTTTTAGTGCTATGGATACCTTTTCTTCGGTAATGAACTTAAAATGTTTAACTATAGGTCCATTCATCCAACTTAATAAAGTTGTTAAAGATTGTTACAAAAAGTAGCTAAGTTTAGTATGAAAACTGCTGCTGAAGAGGTTGTCCATATTGACAATGTTAGTGATATACCAGGCACTCGTATTTCTGTTGATGGGACGTGGTAGAAACGCGGCCATTCTTCACTACATGGAGTAGTAACAGCCATTTCAGGTGATAAGTGTCTAGATGTGGAAATAAAGTCAAGGCATTGCTTTGGTTGCAAAATGTGGGAAAACAAACATGGTACCTCTGATTGCCAAATTTGGAAACTTAACCACATCTGCATAATTAATCATACAAAATCCTCAGGGGCAATGGAATCAGCTGGTGCTGTTGACATTTTTTCTCGATCATTACTAAATTATGGCCTTATATGTAAAAAATACTTGGGAGATGGAGACACCATTTCGTTTAATGATGTACTAAAATCTAATCCATATAAAGATCATAATGTAACCCCAATCAAGCTCAAATGTATTGGTCACGTACGGAAGCGCCTTGGGACTCGTTTGCACAGTCTTGTAAAATCATATAAAAACACTAAAACACTTTTATTTGGTAAGGGAAAACTTACCAACAAGTGCATTGGCTCTATGCAAAATTATTATGGTCTGGCCATTCTTAATAATATTGGAAATTTGTGTCATGAAGAAGGCAATATTATTGATTCTTTTTCATTTCACTGACCTACCAGATCCTTTTGATTGTCATAAATTTTGCCCACGAGATGCTGGAAGTTGGTGCAAGTATTGGTGAAAAGAAAATAAGTCATATAGGTCACTAAATTCAAATCCTATGTGGATAAAAAATCTCATCTTTCCAACTTTTAAAGCTTTAATGGAAGATGAGCTATTGGAAAAGTGTATGCATGGCAAAACACAAAATGCAAACGAGGCTTTGAATGCAATCATATGGTCTCGTGTACCAAAATCTATACTTATTGGAAGAGAAACCATAGAAATGGGTACCTATTCAGCTGTCATACATTTTAATAATGACAGAAACGGAATCCTTGGCATATTAGAATATTTCGGATTGACAGGAATAGTTTTGCACCAAATTGCAAAGAAACTGGATATATCACGTGAAAAACGCATGACCAAAAAAGCTACTGACAATGTAAAAAAGCGAAGAAATTCCATCAGAGCAAAGCAGAAGGGTTACTGTGAATTTTTAAAAGAAAAAGAACCCATAGACTCTTATGCAACAGGAAATTATTAGGATTTAAAAAAACATTTGTTGAGATTTTTACTTTCTAAACTTTCTTTTGTATTTTTCTCAGCTTCGCGTTTTAAATGTTTCTTGGAAACTTAGAAAATGATAACTTATTATTGGATAGACTATTTGCTTTCAAATTTTCAGGATATGTTCACAACATATATGCACTCCATTTAACCGTCAGAATTTTTATGAATCACTCTAAATATTGATTTATAGACCTAAATGTTTCAAAACATATCACAAAACTATTGCAAATCGATAGATTCATCCAAAAAAGTTATTAACTTTTTAAATATTCTGATTTAGGAAACATCTGACGGTTAAATTGAGTATCTAGGTTTACTGTAGAATGTTCTAAAATTTATTTGAAAACAGATAAAGACAAACTGACTTAGAGTATTTTGAAATATGATCAATTTCGCTGATTTTATGACACTTTTTCCCCCATTATGGATCAACCAAATTTAATTTTTTTTTTTTTTATTTAACCTAATTCTCTCCAAGAAACTTTATAAACACTTAAATATGGTAGATTTCTATTTATTTATCACAATCACCTTTTTTATAGGGCTACCACCTTAATGTTACTTTTTTAAATAAATTTAACTGCTTCAAAAAAAAAAAAATTGTTTTTTTTTTTCCATCTTATTTTAATTGGGAGGGGGAAGATGAAGAAAGGAGGGGGGAGTCAAATGAAGACTTAATTTTATTGGGGAGAAGTCTCAACAAGCTGTTGGCAAGGAAGAGGGGAGGGGAAAATTGCTAAAAACTTGTTAACATGATTAATGGACAGCCCATGAGATAAAACTCTGACTTTTCGTATTTTTTTAACACTATTATAACTAAATTGATATTGTTCAACGACACAGCGTATACCATGTCTTGTAAAATTCGATTTTTCACTCCCTTATATTTTTCTTTCATATTACTTGCGTTGTCATAAGACTAACCTTGCTAACTTTTCTCTGATTGATGACATTATATTTAAAAAGCTTAGGAAACTTTCTTAAAACTTGGCTTTTGGTACGCTATTTTAACATACCAATCATGATGGAAAACTGGTCTTTTTTGCGAAAATCTGGTGTAGAATTTATCATCAAGGAAAAGTATTTTTATGATTTAATATTACTTTCACAGAAAAATATGATGTAAGTCTTTTTTCCGTTTCACTAATTGATTTTAAATGCTTTTTTAGTTCTGAAACAAAATCAAAATGTTATTCTTTTTGATTTTTTTCTAAAAATTACCAATATTCGGTTAAAAGAGTTTTTCATTGCTGCCTTTAAAAGCTAAACTTCGTTCATTTTATAACAATACCACCTTTACGATACATCTCAAAGTTATTGGCATTTATACACTGTACTATGAAGCGAAAAGCTCAAAAAGTGGCCAAAAAAGTACTTTTTTAAAATGCGCCATTCCTTTTAATTTTTTCTTACAATTTATTAGAAAGTATATCATAATGAGAAATATTTTTTTGGACCTCTCATGTTTAGTACTAAGACCTCCAGTATTCTACTCAGAAAAGCATTTTTCCTACCAGGTAGAAGGTAAAAAAAAGTCTTCTAAAAACGCGCATTTTTTTTACTTTTCAATATTTTTTTTTTAAATATAGATGACTTATTTAAATTTTTTAATCATAAAACCTTGTTTGAGCTTTTATGAGCTTTTTTTTATTTCAAAAGCAAAAAACTCACAATTTTAAAGCTTTTGCTAAATGAGTAATTAAAATATCAAGTAAAAATATAAATATTCTAATATATATGATCTTTGAAAATATATTATCTTAAAAATTCCACCCTAAATTGAATTTCCTTTTTTTTTCCTTGCAGGGCAATTTCCTTGCTGTTTGATTGTTATTTAGACATCGCTATAAAATATAAGGAAATAATACTTCATTAAAATGACGAGTTATTTCAATAAGTCTTTTATAAACAAGTTTCTTATTAGAAAAACATGTTTTTAGTATTTGGGGCCCCTTGAATATAAAGGACCCAGTGTGATTACCTTTGTTACACTTGCAATAGTACGGTTGTGACTTTATATACTATAAAGTAAGTTTAGGTAAAATGCAAAAGCCACATTCTCTGTCTTTATATAATATACAAGCAATATATCACAAACTGTTCCACAGTATAAATATACTACCGATTCACATATATTTTTTTATATGTATGTTTTTAATTTAGATAAATTACATTTACATAAAACAGTGACCAATTGTATATCAGCATACACTGCAGCAGATTTTGACACTAGAACATTATCTTCGGATGTCTTACTTTAGTTCAAGGCAACTTCAATTTTTTTATTGCCTCTCTCAAATAACTTTATAAAAGGCAAGATATTATTTTTCTGAATTCAGCATAATAGACTAAGTCATTTCTTAAAGTGGTACCTCAAGATATAAAAGTTAATTTTGAAAAAAAAAATGTAATAAATTTGACTTATTGTTCTTTTGTTCACATATTAAAAATTTTTAGTTTAATAATTTAACATTTGGTTTTAATAATTTGGCATTATGTCTATTAAATCAATATAATAACAACGACATAGCAACCTATATAACAACGTAATAACGACATAGCAACCTATATATATGATTAAAACCTTTGTTAAAAAGTTTGCTAAACAATTACTTTAAAAATAATTGTGCAAAAGACCTGAAAACTTAACATTTTGTTCTTCATAGTAATAAAATTAAAAGGTTTTTGTTTAACGCATTTTATTTCTTGAAATTTTATTATATTAACCTTGTTTGACTAGCTTAATTTTTTTTTGTTTTTAGTTTTTTATGCGCCATTTCTAAAAAATTATTCTATTCTCATTTATTTTCTCTTAAATGAATTTTGGTATTATCTTTATAATATGTTCAATATTTCATATTAAAATGAGTGGTAAATATAGAGTAATCATTTCACAAAAACTTGCTTATTTTTGTCTTTTGGGTAGACGAGGCAAAGATTTCCAATAAAAAACATTTATAAAAATTTCAATGATCTATTTATTTTTGAAAAATAAAATTTTACTAAAGCTCCTTTGAAATTTTTAAATGTTTTTTGGGGCACCACCATTTATACCACTTATAGTCAAGAAATTTAAAAAAATTTCAAATTTGTAAAACCACGCCCCCGGTAGAACCGCGCTTAGTTTATTTCTTCGCGCAGCGGCCTTGTTCGTCAAGGTTCTTGTTTCGGAGTTGTAGAGTTAAGCGAGGGTTGTAATCACAGTTAAAGTAGCATCCTTGACTGTTGTGAACTTTTGGAAGGTAAATTAACATTAGGAAAAAAAAAATTAAATTTTGTAACTCTTAATTTTTGATACACTATTTTTTTTTCATTATTCTTTTCTTAATTTAACTCTGTTTGATTATGTATTTAGTAATGGAATATTTGATAGTAGACTATTTTACATCATCTCTTTTTTATCAAGTATAACTATTTTATTTGCTATACCAAATAAAATAATAATTATTAATAATATATTATATAGATGTCAGTACAGTATGTAAAAAACAAAAACTATATTAAAGATTTCGAACTTTAGTTTAGGAAGCATTGATAAACTACCTACTTTCAAAGTAATCATACAAATTTATTGAAATCCCTTTTCTTTTTTGAAATAATTTACGTTTCTTAATAAGTTTTTTACCTAGTAAAAGTAGAAAAACATTTTTGCTCATTTATTGTTTGACCCGCGATTAAATTATAGTCAGATCAGGTTATCCTGCTACTGACCCGCGATTAATTTGACTACTAGGTTATCCTGCTACTGACCCGCGAATAACTGACCCGCGAATAATTAACTGACTACTGACCCGCGATTTAATTATAGTCAGATCAGGTTATCCTGCTACTGGTAACTTGTAACCCAGTACAATCTGCTTCATGTCCTGCTGCCATGTAGAATACGCCATTTTAGGCAAAGGTTAGGAGATGCCAACTCCGATTTAAAACACCCCCTGCCTTGGGGCTCTTGGTTGAGTAAAGGCTAGAGATGGTGTCTCGATAAAAATACTCATCTTGGGCAGATGTTAAATGCACCCAGCTACTGTCTTGTAGAAGGTCTCCTAGGCAAAGACTTAAGGGGTAAACAGATTCTATCTGTTGACCAGCCTCGCACCCCTTCTTCATCTATTAGGCTGGCGCAGATGTATTTTAATACATTATTTCCAGTTTAGGATGTTGAATGCTGGATCTTCTTGACTCAATGCATAGGTTTTGCTTGTGTCTCTGCTTTTATGAATAGGTAACTCATTCTATTATCTCCTAATGAAGGTACAGCTCTAAAACTCAGTTTTATGGTTCTGAGGCCGGCTGGTAGTCAGGTTTACGGAACTCTGTGGTAGCTCTCAGAAAGGCTGATTCCATCAACAGCTGAAAAATATCAAAGTATTGACAGTGGCATTTTGCGCATAGATGGTGTCCCTGTTTGTACTTTTGGTGTGCATTGCGGAGGCCACATTTGGAGCCCTTTGTTACGGCTTAGGGTTTATTAGTAGTAATGAGGCAATTGCTTGGGCTATTAAACGGTGTTCTGAGTACTATCTATGCTTAGAGTCAAGTTCTTCAATCCAATTTAAAAATGAATAAAGTACCAAAAACTATAAAACACAAAAAACCATCATCATCACCAAGTTCTCTAAACCTATCATTCACTAATATTCGTGGTCTTCGAAGTAACTTTTCTTCTGTTGAGTCTTATCTCTTGCAGAGTTCACCAGACCTACTTGCTCTTTGTGAGACTAATTTGAGTTCGGCTGTCTCATCTTGTGATCTTAGTGTTGATGGTTATCTTCCTCTAATTCGTAAAGACTCCAATAGTCACATGCTTGGCCTCGGCATTTACATTCGAAACAAATCACCCATTTGTCGTGAAACTAGGTTTCACGACAAATGAGTGATTTTCAAATAGGATTTTCTTTGTGATGGCCCTTGGGTAGAAATCTTTCGTCTTCCTGTCCACAAATGTACTTCTTACATAACTTCATGGATTCAGGCTGGCATTGAATCTTTTGTTCCCTCCTGACGATTCCAGGTCAAGCCTCACTCTCCTCCATGGTTTTCCTCACACTGTGCTGCTGCGATTGCCAATCGTGACCGTTACTTCCATATTTATCAGCAAAACAATTCTCCAGAAAACAGACGTTTGTTTATTACTGCTAGAAACAATTGTAAAAAGGTTTTGTCTAACGCCAAAACCCGCTATTCTCAGGTCATGAAATCTCGTATCTCATCCCAAAAATTAGGCTCTCGTGACTTCTGGAGAATCTTTAATAATATCAATAATAAGGGCAAATCTATAATTCCACCTCTCTTGTATGGTTCAGACTTTGCCACCTCACCTAAAGACAAAGCCGAATTGTTTGCTAAAAACTTTTCATCAATATCATCTCTTGATTCCACTAGTTGCTAGTGGAATCAAGAGATGATATTGATGAAAAGTTTCTACCTGATATTGCCAGCAAACAGGTTGATCAATTGCTTGACATTCATATGACTCCAGCATCTGTATCTAAAGTGATTTCCTGCCTAGACTCTTCTACAGCTTGTGGCCCGGACAACATACCTGTTATTGTCTTGCAGAAGTGTTCTCTGGAGCTGTCGTCTATACTCTCAAAACTATTCAACAAGCGCATATCAGAGTCTTGCTTTCCAGCCTGCTGGAAAGCGGCATCTGTTATTCCTATCTTCAAAAATTCTGGAGAGCGATCTGATTCGTCTAACTACCGTCCCATAAGTCTTCTTCCTATCATAAGCAAGGTTTTTGAATCTTTAATTAACAAACACTTAATTTCTCATATTGAATCTAATAACTTACTTTCTGACCATCAATATGGATTTCGAACTTCTCGTTCTACAGCTGATTTGCTAACAGTAATAACTGACAGGTTTTATCGTGCATTAGATAAAGGTTGAGAGGTTAAGGCTATCGCTCTTTACATTCAAAAACTTTTGATAAAGTTTGGCATGCTGGTCTTCTCCATAAGCTTTCTTCTTATGGTGTATCCGGCAACATCTTTAAGATCATTGAATCCTTCCTTTCCAATCGTAGCATAAAAGTTGTCCTCGATGGACAACACTCTTCTTCTTATTCTGTAACTTCAGGGGTTCCTCAAGGTTCTATCCTTGGCCTTATACTCTTTTTAATTTACATTAATGAACTTCCAGATATTCTGACATCTAAGGTGGCATTGTTTGCTGATGATACTACCATTTATTTTTGTCGTGATAAGAAACCATCACCCTCTGATTGCTTGGAGAGGGCATTTGAGCTTGAAAATGATCTCACTTCTGCTACAGCATGGTGCTCATAGTGGCTGGTGAACTTTAATTCAGATAAAACTCAATTTTTTTCAGCCAATCGTTATCGCAATAATTTAGATTCTAATCGTTATCGCAATAATTTACTTCCTATATTTATGAACGGTGATGTACTCGATGAGTCACCTACTCTTCATCTTCTAGGATTAACTCTTACTTCTAATCTTTCTTGGAAACCATATATCAAATCAGTTACAAAACTAGCATCGGTTAAGGTTGCATCTCTTTATTGAGCTCGACACTTTCTTACTTCAGATTCTATTCTCTATCTCTATAAATCCCAAATCTGGCTTTGAATAGAATACTGTCGCCATATCTGGGGCGGATCTTGTAATGATGCCCTTTCTCTTTTAGACAAGGTGCAAAAACGCATTGTAAACATAGTTGGACCTGCTCTTGCAGCCAACCTTCAACCATTATCACATCGTCGTAATGTTGCTTCTCTTTCTCTTTTTTATAAATACTATAATGGGCACTGCTCTAAAGAGCTAGCGTCTCTTGTGTCATCTACTATAATTCATTCTCGTGTTACTCGTCATTCAATTAAGTGTCATCCTTTTTCTGTGACTGTTCCAAAGTGCTCTAAAAACGCTTATTCGTCTAGTTTTTTTCCTTGAACATCAGCTCTTTGGAATTCGCTTCCTTCATCTTGCTTTCCTGATTCCTATAATTTGCAATCTTTTAAGTCGTCCGTCAATCGTTATCTTGCTCTACAATCTTCATCTTTTCTCTTTCAGTAACTTTCAACTTTAATTAGTGGCTGCTTGCAGCTTTGTTGGAAGCGAAGATGTATAAAAAAAAAAAAAATGCTTTTAAACCATCTATAAATACAATAATGTACCTTTTTTTTTCCAGTAATGATACAAACATAATGTAAAGGCTGATATATTAGGGTGTGTCAATTTTTTTAATTTTATTTTGAAAAACAGTAAGGTTACTTTTGATGAAGAATTTTATGGGGATTCCGAATCCACAAAGAAAAAAAAGAAAAAAAAATGATTTGCTGGGTGGGTCAGCACTTTTTTGAACGAAAAAATGACTAAAATACGACTAATTAACGATGAGAAATTATAATTGAAAAAATTAATATTTTTGTAAAATTTTTATTAAACCTAATAGTTATTATGTTGAATTTAAAGGAAATTTTATATTTGGTTCAAAAATTCATAAAAATGATCAAAGTGAGTTTTTGTGAAGGCTAATTTTACAAAAATAAGCCACTTTTTTAATATTTTAAACATGAAATGTGACGGTAGAACGCGTCATTTTTTCCTTTTTTAATAAAATTTTAAGAATCAAATCAATAAAATTAAAGACTTTAGTCCGGGGAAACGCTTAGTTTTAAACAACTAAAGAATGACTAAAGTTTGGCTAATTAAGGAGAAATATTTTTTATATTTTTAGACAGTTACTGTTGTGTGTAATGTCTTTTACGGTTTTTCTTAAGTTTTAAAAATAAGGGTAGTTTATTTTTGTGAATAACTTCACAAGGAATCTGAATCCGTGAAAATTATTAACAAGATATAATTGTATTTAATAACTAATTGTGTTTGTCTACAAGATAAAATAGGTACATAGGAAATAAGTACACATTGGGAAAACATTGTTAAATAAAAACTTGTCGTCTGTAAAGAATATTTCCTTTGAACAACAGCTGTTAAAGTCGTTAATTGAAGTTATATTACTTAAGTAATATAATTTTATTATCTAATATTTTCTCACAATTACTGATAAATAAGTATCAGTAGTTGTGAAAAAATATTAGATAATAAAATTATATTACTTAAGTAATATAATTTTATTCTCTAATATCTTTTCACAACTACTGGTAAATAAGTGACAAGTGATTAAATAAGATTATATATTTTAAAGAATATTTGATTATATTAAACTAACCAAAATACAAAAATTGTAGAAAATATTATGGCAACCTATAACAAAAAATTAACGATAAAGACAAGAAACATGAAAAAAACCGCATTAACAGAATTAGTTGCTACTGGAAAGGAGTTTTTACTTTCTAAACTTCCAACATGTAGAGACATAGTTCGATATGCAGTTCTATTAAGAAAACAAAAAGGGTTAACATTGAACTATGATAAACTTTTTGATATTTTAAATTGTGAGTGTATAATTTCTGGTTGTAAAGAGTTTGGTTGTAAAATTATTTGTAAACAACAAGCCCACATTACATGCAACTGCTCTAAGGAATATAAAATTCCTATTATAGATGTTTTTTATATTAAAACCGAAAGAGATAAAAAGGTGCTAAAGGTTTGCTTCAAATATCTTCCAAAGATATGCCTGAACACAACAGACAAGTTTAAACATTATATAACCATTTTAATAAAGAAGCTTTTAAAAGAAAAAAGGCAGACAACATAACAACAAATAAAACGTTAAACAATGATTTTTCAATGACTGAAGATAAACTCACTGATGAAGAATTCAACACAGAACCTATAGAACTTCAATTTCGAAAGGAAAAAAAGTCTAAATATAATACTAAAAGTGAACGAAATGTCCCAATACATAGTCTAAAGTAAAATATATATTTTTTATTTTAAATTAAAAAAAAAACTCTCTTCATTTAAATATAACTACAAATGTATATATATTTAGATACGGAGTTTTTTCTAGAGCTGCCGCGGCTTTGACTACAGCTGCCCGGGTTGATGCAGGATTGATTACTGAGAAAGATACACAGTTTTTTGTAGACCATAAAAAAATTGTAAGAGCTCAAGATAAAGTAATGATGGAGATTGAAAAATGAAACTTTATAATGTATAGACAATGGGAACATCAATTGAACTTTGTTTAATAGTAGAAAAGAGGTTACAAAAGTAAAGATAGAAGTAAAAGGATCCAGTCAGTTTTTTCCCAGATCCGTTAAAGTGGAACATTATACTACATGCATGGAACCAGGCGGCAGATTTTTGTTTCATTTTACTCCACAAAAATCAACTGAAGAAAAAAAACATGCCAAAATAGTTGCCAATCATTTAATCGAATGGATGATTCAACATGGTGTTGACAAATCGATTCAAGTTTTGGGCGGTGATTCAACAAATGTTAATACTGGATGGGAAGGAGGTGTCATAAAATTTGTCGAATTGAAACTTAATAAAAAGTAAAACTGGATAATATGCACTCTTCATACTAATGAACCACCCCTCAGACATCTAATAGTTGAACTAGACGGAAAAACACCTTCAAACAACAAACGGCCCGGTGAATTAGGTGAACTAATGGATACAGTAACAGATCTGGAAGTAAACAAGAAACTTTAGGGGAACTACCTATTGCTTTGCCAGACAAAAAGATCTTTCGGCTGATCAAGCTTATGGATACAGAATTGTAACAGCAATAAGATCTGGAGTTTTACCTGAAAATTTAATAAACCTTGAAATAGGTCCTGTTTCTTATTCAAGATGGCTTACTACAGCCAACCGTTTCTGTAGATTGTGGGTTTTAATCCATTTTTTAACAGAAAAGAACCTGAGAAACCTACGTTTAGTTATTAAATTTATAGTTGGTGTATATTTTCCTTGCTGGTTTCAAATAATGGTAAAACATTCCTAGATAGATGGACCTAGGCATATTTTTTTCCAATCAAAACAACAAAAATGTCAAAAAAAAAGAGGTTGTTGCAATAGGGTATCTTTCATACTCTTTTTTGTTCCAACAATGAAGAGGAACGAAAGTTCGAAGTGCAAAAGATACTAGAAATTAGAGGGGAAGGAGATGACAATATCCAGTTTGGAAATAATTCAGTTAGAAGTTGCAAAACCCAATGCATAATTACTGATGCTGATAGATTAATCAATCTAATTGAGTGGAAAGATTCAGTATACGAACCACTTCTTACCACAAGTCTCACAACCCTTGGAGTCAGAAAATGTTTTTACAATCCTATGGTTGTTCCAGGTTGGCCATGCCATTCACAATACATCGTACGTTGTGTTAAGCAGGTTTCTTTTTTATCTAATTATAAGAATATCATAATTTCTTAAATGTTTTCAATAAATAAATTATTTTTAATGTTTTATATAGGTTACAGAGGCTTGTGAAAAAACATATTCGCATGAAAAGCGAGAAGAATATATAAGAGAACAAGAAGTCAGCAGAGGTTTCATGAGCAAAAACAATTCTAAATATAACTTACCGAGTTTTAAAAATTTTAAATAAAATTTATAAACCATTATTTGTTAATTATATGTAAATTTAAAAAAGATAACAGTACTATATAATAAATTTATATGCATATATTATAAACCCTACTGATATATTGTGCGGCCGACAAAAATGAAAATGAAAAAAAAACAACAAAAAACCCGACACACCCTACTGATATATTGTGCGGCCGTGGCGTAGTGGTTAGAGCGCTTGCTTTATAAGCAAGCGCTCTAACCACTACGCCACTACTTAAGTGTGGATTAAGACCATCTAGGAAAGGGAGGTGGTTCGCAATTTTAAGGTTTTTTTATTAAATGGATTTAGACCATCTATAAAGTAAGAATGGGGAAGAAGGACGACAATTTTTTGAATGAATTTCGGTAAATCCAGACTCTTATAAAGTAGGATGAGGGAGGGATTGCAAGAATTTTTAGCTTCAAGTTAAAGAATTTATTTAGGTAGTTTTTTTAGAATATGAATGAAAAGCTATGGTATAAAAAATCAAGCTTTAAATTGGTTTAAAAACTACCTTGATAACAGACAACAGTGTGTTATTATTGATAGAAAAAGCAACTCAAATTTACTAAAAACAAAATATGGTGTACCCCAAGGTTCCATTCTTGCTCCTCTTTTGTTTCTTATTTATATAAACGATCTTCCAAACGCCTCTAATATCTTTAAAACTAGAATGTTTGCCGACGATACAAACTTATTTTACTCGTCAAAGACAATCGAAGACCTCTATGAAAAAACAAATGCTGAATTAAAAAAAGTTAACATATGGTTTAAATCAAATAAACTGTCACTCAATATAGAAAAAACTAAGTATATACTATTTCACTCTAATCAACAAATTAAAAAAATACCCCTGAACCTACCAACAAATAATATAGAAAATATATCCATCAAAAGAGCTCTGAATACAAAGTTTTTAGGAGTTCTAACTGATGAACACATCTCCTGGAAACCCCACATAACCTACATAAACACAAAAATATCAAAGAACATAGGTTTACTTTACAAGACAAGACCATTTTTGTCACAAAAAAGTCTCAAACTTATCTACTTCTCATTTATACATAGCTATTTCATGTATGCCAATATAGCATGGGGCAGTACCCACAAATCTAAATTACAACACTTTACTTACGTCAAAAACACGCTTCAAGACTAGTATACAACTAAATCAAATTTACTCATGCTCAACCCTTACTGGAACAAATGAACGCACTAAATATATTCCAAATAAATATTTTTCAAAATATACTTTTCATGTTTAAACATAAACTAAGTCTGGTTCCAGAGCATTTTACAGCACACTTTTTTAAAAACAATATAAATAAATACAATACAAGAGCAACAGGCAACTTTAAGATACCTTTTGAAACAACAAGACTCACAAAATTCTCAAATACATATCGTAGTCCCTATTTATTTAACAAATTAGTTTCCAGAAACGAATCACTATTAAAGTTAAACAACGATTAAATAAATAAATGTAACTTAACTTTTAATACAAATCGATAATAAAAATAATATTAATAACAAGGTATATATGTAACACGTACATATATACCACGTATGCAACTGATTTTTCATGTGTATTACACGTCTAAGAAATAGGTACTCGATGACAAGACTGACTTAAGTCTTCTGCGAGCTTCCTATGACTACAAATAAGTATTTCTTCTTATCAATCTTACACAAATTTTGTTTTTATCATATTTATACACTAACATTATCTTGAAATGTGGTAAATTATCTTATAGTGAAACATCTAAATTCTCCTCCAAAAAATCAGCAGATTATTTTTATTTATTGTATTTTTTATTTTAATTGGAGTAATATAGAGATATATTTCTCGGATTATTTTTACTTACACGTTATTATCTTGTTGTAGTTGGTATTTATTTTATTCATGTCTCGGAGTTGTAAGCAACTATATTTTTATATACCTCGTATATTTTGAACTTTATATTTATGATTTAAATTTGTATATCTTTAATGCCAATCAATGATTGGTAACTTGTAATTACTTTGTAGTTGTAAAATAAAACATGTATATAAAAAAAAAATATTAGTCTTACACTGTTTTTATCTATGCGACTATGAAGTTACGTCATATTGATATCCCAACAATCCTATTTTTTTTGCACCACACAAATTTATTAAAATTTCGTATCACTTTTAAACACTCTCCCAAGTTTACTTCCATTTTTAAACAACATACTTTTTGAAATATATTAATTTACAAAAAAAATTATTTCTAAAAAAGTCTAAAGGAGGAAGGGGGTGGGGGTGGGTAATCGCTCCCATCGCCTCCCCCTCCCTCTATGGATCCGCATTTATAACATATATTTAAATCGCATGCACAAACTGTATACAAGCTTTGTCACGTAACTAAAGTTATTCACTTTTGATGTGTTTATTTTGCGCTATATTCGTCATCTTTTTTCGGAATACAAAATATAGACTATATAAAAAATACAAAATTTGCTCCTTACACTTTAACATTTATTTCAGAATATGCACAACTACACTATAAAAAAAATATGTTTATAATTTAATGCACTCTAAAGCAAATTGAGTGCTAATAAAGAGGAAATTATGTGTTTTTAGAAAACCGCCCATGTTATCAGACTAGTTAAATCCTATGACTACGGTAAGACGGTACGCCAAAAATTTAGAAACTTAAGCCTTTTTTATGTGAAAATGAAACGCTATGTTTGAATAGCAGAATAAAAAATTTAATTCAGATTGGCAACTGCTCTCTACACATTTTGATCACCTTTCTTGCAATTTTTGGGTACCACGGCAATAAAAATATTTGTCTTTTGAAGCAAATCAATATTTTACCCAAATTTTGACTTGTTCTTAGGAATTGAAGTGCTGTGCAAATGCGTGTCCCAACAATCAATGCATGGTTCAAGTTGATAATTTGTTGTGTGTAACGAACAGCATTTACAGTTACACCAGGTTTAAGAAGCTCACATTACGCCAAACCTTTTGGTTGCACGAAAATTTTCAAAACCAATTTCACAATTATTTTTTCGGTTTTCCACCTGTCATTTATTCAATTCATGTGGCATTTTTGGATTTTTTTCAAATAACATTGCTGCCATTTTCTTTTGACTTAGAATATCATCTTGATTCAATATTGCTTGCAATACGGGGTCTTCAAACTTTTTTGTCTTCCACATTCTTTATTTCTCACATCAAAAATATCATCTATGAAACTTTAAAAAAATCTTTTGAATATTGCTTCTAATATATAATGATCATTATATGCCTTGACAAACATTCAAAGCGCCCCTGCAAAACATTTTTAAAATAAAAACAAAAAATTAATGTTTTTCGCAAATCATCACTACCTGGTAAAATATTCGTCATTTTTTAACACGATGAAAAAATGTAATGTTGTTTTATAAATAAGTTAATGCATATTAAATGTTTGACAGATGTTTACCAACCAAACAAAAAAAAAATTATAGCTCTTTCATAAAAAAAGTTTCCTATAGATACATTGGTATCATAACGCTCACTTCATACCAGTACACCTGGTATCTGGTTATTTGTTTACTTTAAAATGAAATTTTTTTTTTACCCAAGAACTTAAGCTAATTTTAGGAACTGAGCCTCGAAATTACAAAATAATGGAAAATAACCAGGAGGTTATAAAGCAAGTTATACAAAGATCTAGAAGCAGATGTAAATAAGGTAAAGAGCAACAACTTTATTAAAAGGAAGGCTGCTAAACCCTACCCGATACTATCAAAAACATTAAATAATATTCTAAATAAAATTTTAGGCGGATCGGCTAACTGGTTAAAGTTTTATGGGAGTTTTTTGCTTCTTAGTTTTTTGCTACTTATTTCTCAAAACGTTACTAATTAATTTGTTATACGGTCACTATTTTCAAATTAATGGTTACATGAGTGTTCTACTATGTAATACTAACAATTTTTCTTATAATTGTTTTACCGCTACAACTATCATTTTCATTTTATAGACCAAAATATTAGTTTGCAAAAATTATTATTTTCGTAACAAAAATAACTGATAAATAAAAATTCAAAACTTTTTATTTATCAGTTATTTTTTTAATTATGCCAACTGTACGAGATAAAGATTAAATATGCCAACTGTACGAGATAAAGATCAGCAATTTTCGGGTGCCACAAAAACTCTGCGAATTGTGTAGAACAATTTAGCGCAGGAAAAAGAAGGGGAAAGAATTTGTTTTTTCTCCTTTGTTTAACTTCTGGAAACTTGCTAACACTAGGCTCAATCAAATCTAGCCTCGAGTCTTTTCTGAAATCTGGCAGGGTTTTTGCTCGTGCAAAGTTGTTTGGCAATTTCATTCGAAAGCCAGTCATTAGTAGGCTTAACAATGTTCTAGCTTTAGAAATAATCCCAACAATAAAATTTCATCTTCTTATAAGAGTTGTCAATCATCTTTTCAAAATACTTAAAACTGCTTGGATAGAAACTGTTAAGTGGCCAATTGCCCTTAATGTTCAACGGAGCTTGTATCATGGGGCCAGTTCGAGGGAAACAAATGCAGGAAGCTTCTTAAAAATGTGGATGTGCTCCAGCAACTTGCTGATACAAACTTGGTTCCCAACATTCTCCACGTAGTTAAAGGATTCAAAAATTTCAATTTAGTTGTAAAAGCTTTCTTGAAACTATCCATCAGCCGGATTATTAGTGATAATTTGGTTCATTAAGGTTATTTTTCTATTAAAAAAATACTACTTTTTCAACTTGAGATTTAAAAATAGAATGTAAAAAATTATTTTGGAGTTTGCAGCGGTTGAAAAAAAACGTTATTAATGAACATTGTTTATTAATTTTGTTAAAATTTAAGTAGAAGGTTTATTAAAAAATAACTTTTTATTAACGAATATTGTATATAAGCAAAGATCATAACGATATAACGATTTATAAAAAAAAAATTACTTATTAATACTATTATTATATACTTATAATAAAATCGGAAATAGGTACAACAAAATGTCAATAACCGAATAATTAAAATGTATACATACATATATATATATATACATATATATACATATATATATATATATATATATATATATATATATATATATATATATATACACTGAGGCATATTCGTTTAGACGTATCAATTTTTTTCTCTTTGTCCTAATTTTTTTCTATGAATTGTCAACTGATATGCATGCAAGTTATTATCAAAATAATTGTTGTGTTGTGGGCTAATAAAAATCACAAAAAAAATTTTTCTATGTGTCTTTATTAACATGAGAGTATGTTTGATATACAAAAGTACATTTTTTAATTGGAATATATCTATAGACGCAGTCATATTTTTGACATTAAAAGATGGAAATTAGTAATGCGTATGTCCTCAATTACACTGGATCACCTCAAAAATTCTGCCTTTCATTGACTCCACTAGTTGTTGAAGTGTAGTTTGATCCAACTCGGAACATGCTTCAAGGATTTTACACTTTAACTCAGTAACAGTTTTAAATTGGTGTCCGGCTGCTTTAGCGTCATAAACGTTTCTTGATAGCATTCCCCACACGTTCTCGATTGGATTTAAGTCCAGGCTACAAGCTGGCCATTCGAGAGCTGGGATGTTGTGGTCTTTAAACCATTTCATAAAATGCCTAGATGTGTGAACTGCAGCATTATCTTGCTGAAATATGGCCTTATCGTCCATGTTTTCATCCATATAAGTTATGAGAACATCATCCAACATTTCTGTATACTTTATCGAGTTCATTTTAGGTAAACCACAACACAGAGTCAATTTTCCTGAATAAGGAAAATCCACCCCAAACCAATTAACTTCCTACTCCATAATTTCGTTTTGTTTGTGGGTCATTTATTCCTCTTAGATCATGCCAATAACAACTGTTAGAGTCCGGACCATCTAAATTGAACTTTTTTTCATCTGAAAATATTACGTTTTGCCACTCATGAGTCCAATGCATATGGTTTTTAGCAAACTGTAATCTAGCAATTTTATGGTGTTTTTTTAACATTGGTTTTTGGTGTGGTTTCTTCCACTTTACGTGTGATGTTGTACGTAGAATATGTGCAACATGTTCATTGGTGACAAGCAATAATAATTTATCCTTTATTTGTGTTGCATTCAATTTATTTTTGGTTGCTTCGAAGCGAATTCGATTAATTTGGCGATTTGTTAATACTTTGTTGCCGTTTGTTGCTTTTTTTACACCGTAATTGTCACCTTTTGCAATGTAGTTTCGTACAACATGGTCAGATCTTTCAATTTTTCTTGCTATTTCTCGTATAGAAAGTGCTGGTGAGATTTCTGAGCCACGATATAAATTAATTTGTATTTTTTCAGCGCCTGTCAAATACTTTCCTTAAGGCATTTCGTAAAATGCAATAAAAATGATACTGGCAGAGCGAAAAATCAAATTACACTAAAATTTATCAATTTATTTGTGTAAAAGTGATTAAAAATCAATAATTACCGTTATTAACCTGATTGCGTCTATAGATATATTCCAATAAAAAAATTTGCTTTTGTATATCAAACATACTCATGTTAATAAAGACACATAGAAAAAATTTTTTTGTGGTTTTTATCAGCCCACAACACAACAATTATTTTTTTCTAAATCTTTCAATCTTCTTAATCTTTTTCTTATTTATACCGCGTCTTTTCTTTGGTAACAAGAAAACAAGTACGATCGTTTATTATTGGCAAATAAATAATTAACAAAATCCTTTGATCTACTTTAGTTGCGTAATTTGCTTTTATTATATTATTATTATTTTATTAAACACCCTCTGTAAGTGTGCTTACAAGGTAAAAATACATAAAAATAGTTTAAGATATATAAAGAGAGAATAAAGCATATCACTTGATAATGTTTTCTTCAAGAGTATTTTTAAAAATTGTTCGCTGTTACATTGCATTCCAACATTGAATTGCCAGTACTAAAACTTGATAAGTATCTTCAGGAATTATATTTTCTGAAATATTAATTTTCATTTTCTTCTTATCCTGAATTAAGTTTTTCATATTTATTTTATGGATCTTACATAATTCCTTTATATCATCTAAAAATGAATATTTTAATCAGGGCCGTTGTGAGATCAAAAATCCTTTCGGGCAAGGAGAAAAAATGCCGCCTCAAATTCAATAATTTTTTTAATGTTTAATTTGATTCAAATTTTGATAAACCTACTTAAAGCACATTTAAAATCAACTTTAAATCGTGCTTTGTGGTTGAAAGTCATTGAAAAAATTATCAGGCATTAGTTTTTTTAATAAATATTAAAATTAGACACATTCAAACAAAGTTTATTTTTCTAGCTTTCAATGATGCGAAGTTATCAATAATTTCATTGCAACACAGAGATTTTGCGAGGGGATTTTCAATTGACAAAATGGCAAGATTAGTCCAACGTTCTTGACCCATGGAGGATCTTAGATAATTTTTCAAAAGCTTAAGTTTGCTAAAGCTACGTTCACATGATGCAACAGTGACGGGTAGTGTGAGAAAGATTCTCAGAGCAATTTCAATGAAAGGGTATGCCTCAGTCAAAGAATAGGTGTGCATAAATTGCAAGATTTTCAATGGATTTTCGTTTTTTAAATCTGGAATCAGGACACTGGCTTGAAACTTAAAGCTTTCAATTTCAGATAGAAATTCATTAGCATTAAGATCACGAACATATTTTTGACAAAGTTTATCTCCACATTTCTTCAGATCTTTAACTGACATACTTGCAATAGAGTTACCATTTAGAAACTCAAAATCTGATGAAATCTCAGCCATTGTTTCAAATCTTCAGTGTAATTGTGTAATTATACTGTCAAAGACTATATTACAATTAATTTCAAAATCTTTTTCTGAAGGTATGTGTGATTTTTCTTCCTTTGTTTCATCATCAAACATCCTTTTTGCTTTTCGTTTTCTTTTGATTAGAAAGCTAACTTCAATGTCAAGATCTTTTGATATTATTTCAGCTTTTTTCATGCTGTTATGAATGCCCCTGTCTCAAAGGTTTTGTATAGAAGCAATCAGACCAGCAATTTTTTTGATGCAATATCAATTGGCATATTTTTTGATTGTAAGCTGCGATTCCCTCTGTCAATTAATGTAAGTATCATGTTCCAAAGGTCAAGCTAGCAAAGAAACTCAAAATCAACTTGAATCAAAATCTCTTTAGCTCCGGACCTTGTTTCAGCATTTAGCAGAGAATCATAACTAATTTCATGTAAATTATTGCAAACATTTGTGATTTGATTATTTAGTGAATGGATAGCCTCCTTTTTGGCAGACCAGTGTGTTTCACTTTGACTTTTTAGGGTGACTTCATGTGTTTTCATCAGTTTGTCCCATCTGATAGTAGAACTTGAGAAGAAATTGAATATTTTTTGAACCTTTCCAAAAAATGTAATCATAAATGGGGAAACTTCTGCTGAATGGACTCCTACAAGATTTAGAGTGTGAGCTGCGCGAGGCACATACCGTGCTAAATCATTTTTTGCAGTTATTTGGGCTTGAACATTATAATATTTTCCAGACATGTTGGCTCCATTGTCATAACCCTGACCCCGGCAATCTTCGATGTTTAGTTCATCTTTATTTAAGCGGAATAATATTACTGAAGCCAGACCAATTCCGGTTTTTTAATGAGACTCAATGAAATCCAGAAAACTCTCTTCAATAGAACATTCTCCATCAGTGACACAAACATATCGGATTATTTCTGACATTTGTTCTTTGTGAGAGAGATCAGGAGTGCAATCAAATAAAATTGAATAATATTTGGCTTTTTTAATTCTCGTGACTATCTCGCTTTTCACCTTTCTGCCAGGAAGTTCAATTAGTTCATTCTGAATTTGTGGGGAAAAGTAACTAACAGATTTCTGCTTAAGTTTAACATTTGTTATGTGTTCTGCCAAAGGATGATGATAGCGTGCCATTAGTTCAAATGTGTTGAGAAAGATTCCACTGTTTGGCTCATTAATAATATTGAAAAAAGCCAAATTGTTCTTAGCGCAGAACATAATTGAATCTATAACAACTTTTAGAATATTTCGCCACTTTTCTTTTTCAGTTTGGATGGCATTTTGAATGTCCTTGTCTAAAGATCTTCCCACTCTCAGATTTTTTTCCATTTCTTTCCATGAAGTGAAACACTTTCTATGTTCACAGCTATTCTCGTGTTCAGGGATTCGAGGGTTTAGTTGTTTCCATACTGAAAAACCCTTTGATGTATCTGCAAACTTGCTTGTCTTTGTGTTTGAAAAAAGGATACATGAAAGCAAAACAAAGAATTTTTTGATGCACTGTATAACAACCATTGACGATTAACTTTTTCCCCATTAGGAAGATTTTTTTCAAACTAACTAGAACTGAAATGTCTGTTTTCTGATGATGTTGATGTGGTAGGATAGACTTCTCTCTTGTCTTGTTTAGCACCATGTTCAACCAAAGAACATTTTAGACTGTCATTAATTTTGGGCCAAGTTGGTGAATCATCAAACTTCTAACCGATTTGTTGTAACTGCATTTTGGTTGACTTCATTGTTTTGCAGTAACTGTTCATCATCACATCGAAAAAAAAGTGGACTTTTTTGCGCTGTAAAAATAAAAATAAACTATATCAACATTTTTTCCATTGTAGTAATGCAAATGACATGGCTTAGTTTGCTAAGTTTTTTAATTAAACTTATTTGTGATTTTGACTTGAAAATCCATCAAAAAAAATATTTTTACCTGGTTGTTCTGTTTGATCTTCGCTTTTTTTAATCCATTTTGCAAACACCTTTTTGTAATTTTTTGTCACTTTCAAGTCGTTGCTTTTTTAACTTTTTGAACGCTGAACCAGATAGCTTTATCCTTTTTTTTGATGGTGACATAATAGATTTTAAAACTTTTATTTCAAAATATTTTACTTTTCTTGACAAAGAAAGAATGAAAGTTTCTGTGTGCGACTAGGTGTAATCAATAAATACAAATGCAATTATTTTGCCTCGATTTCTTTTTTAAAAGTTCTCAAGTCAAAAAACTGCGAGTTAAAATTATTTTCATTAAAAAATTGCAGTGTAACATTATTTGTAGTTTTGAAAACATTAAAGTGTTGCGTTTCAAAATCTATTGTTTGTTTAGCCATTTGTAAGAGTAATTTGTTCTTACCCTTAAAAAAAATTAAGTTATTTTTCAAACCGCGACAATTAGTTTATTTATATTTAGTCATTGCGTATTTACCTTGATTGCGCAGTTTTTTCACGTCTTCCTATAGTTTCTTTCTCTCTTCCATAGTTTCTTTTTGCGAAATCTTCGTTAATATATATTCCACTGCCTTTCAGATTTTGTTTTAATTATTTTATTATTTTTTAATTAATGTTTTAATTTCACATTGGAATTTATTTTATTTGCATGAAGGTGCGAAAAAAATTATGAGGCGTGTCCAAAGATTTTGAAACGCAAATTAAAATTATATTGGTTTTGAGGCGTCTTTAAAATTATTTCATATATTAAAAAATGTTTATTAAATTTTGAAATTTGCCGCCTTGCTAATTTGCCGCCCATGGCTGTGACCTCGTTCACCACCCCTTCACTACGGCTCTGATTTTAATGAACAATAGTTAAGCTGAGAATTGATGATTTCAAAAGTTACTTTATTATTTAATAGACAGATAAATAGGTTTATTTTATTTTGTTGTATGTAAGTCGATATCTCCCAAACTTTAAATAGAGAGTTTATATAGTTTTTGCTATACTTAGAGATATGAAAAAATTACTTAACTGCATCTCTTCCAAGTTTATTAAGTCTTTGCATTGTTGACTCTCTATTTTCACAGAGTTCCAGACCATGCGTTAGCGTCGGAACTGATAAAGATGTATAAAACTGAATAATTGAAGATGGATGTACAAACCGGATACCAGATTGAATCAGAGTTTGCATTATTGTTTGGAAATTTGATACCAAATTGTTAATATTTGTTTTATTGAGTGAGGAAAAAATAGATTTTTGTGTATCCCAAATAAAGCCTAGATGATTAAGTTTTTCATTTGGTATTATTTGGTGGTCGTCTAGAGTTATCTTGCAATTAGTTAATTGTCTTTTTCCCTAAAGCAACAGTTCCGTTTTGACAGCATTGAGCTTCATGCCGTTTAAGTTATTGTAAATATTACACGTTGCAATCAGCCTTTCAAGACTAGATAGAGTAGAACTAAGAAGAATGATGTCGTCAGCATAAGCAACAACACCTGTGAAGTTTCCATGTATAGAAGTACCCACAACGTTATCATTTTTTATAGTTTCGAGTAACTTTTCGGTGTATATGTTATATCACGGTCGTTTGCAAGCGCTATGTTTAGGCACGCATGCGTTAAAATTTTTAAAAAAGTCTTGAACTTTTAAAATGGCTGCGGCTCTTAACGACATAAAATATTTTATATGACAACCGTTAATTTGTTAACATTTTCTTTGAAATATAATGCTGTACTCTTGTTTTTAACTTATATCAGTATATTAATACATATAATTTCATAATTACATCAATAAAATAGTATTAAAATGGTCTTAGCGCGCTTAAACTTCATCTCTAGTTAGTTACTTTTTAGAGTAAAACACAGATTTGTTTATTTATTTAAATTCGATTTTTTAAAAATCTGACTGTAGGAATTCAAAATTTTTTTTTTTAAACTTCAGATAAATATGTTCCATATTAATGATATTTTTTTGGTTATTGCTTCAGCTTTTTTTTGGCCTAAAAGTATGCTTTTACTGATAGGACTATGTCCTAATATAATAAAGTTTCATTTTTTATTATTACTTTTAATTTTTCTTACTTATCTTAAAATTAATATTGTATACTTTGTTATCTGACTAATGATTTATTCCATAATTATCTCCATCTAAATAATAATAATAACAATAATAATAATAATAATATTATATATATATATACACACGCACACACATATATATATACACACACATATAAAATATATATATATATATATATATATATATATATATATATATATATATATATATATATATATATATATATATATATATATATATATACATAAATATATATATATTTTTATATATAAATTATGTTAGTGTATTCTACAAATAGAGTGCTCAATGTTATTAAAGAACAGAGCAATAATAAATTAGCAAAAATGCTTATTTAATTTTTTTCTTCTGTGAAGAAAAAAATTTAATAAGAGTTTTTACTAATTTATATATTTATATATATGTGTGTGTTTTTCTTCTCTTTTAGATGGAAGTAACATGGTTTATTGTATGTACATTTTGTTGTGTTGATAGATACAAAATCAATTGAGATGTTGATTGATTTTTGATTCATTGACACAAATTTGAAAAAATTCTTTGAAATATGAAAAATAAAGAATATGGTATTTAACTTTCTTGGATTACAATCAATTGGATTTGACAATTGAGGATAAAAATACAGTTAATTTTTTGTTATCGGTAAGTTCTTTGAATTACCTTATACTTTTATGGTGTTTATTAGCAATATACAATGGATATAACTATTTGAAAATTTTTACTCTTTTGGATACATAATATTCTCATATTACTCAACTTTTTAGTTTAAGAAATTTTGAATGATTATAAATTTGTTACATTTATTTAAAAACTAACATAACTACCTTGCTTAAATTATTTGTAGCATATTTACATTTAATCCTATTACTTTACATCCTCTTATTAGTAACTATTTTAACAAAATATAATTTTTTTTTATGTTGATAAAAACGAGAATAATACCCATAAGAAATGACAGGTGTTATTTCTTAAAAATATAGCTTTCTGCAATGTAAAAAATTCTTTCTTTATATAAAGTTATAAATAAATACCTCTTTTAAATTATTTATATTTTCTTTTTTCAACTTTTTATATTTGCTATATATACATAAAAATAATTCAAATAAAAAAGTTTTCTGAAATAAATAAAACTTTATTTTTTATATAAAGTCAAAAATAAATATCAATTTTAAATTATTTACATTTTCTTTTTTGACTTTTTTTTATTGACATATAATTTTTAAAATGTAACACAGATATCATTTCCTTTTTCTTTTTTTAATTTTAGGTCTCAGCGCTCTATTTTTAGGATTAGTTTTTAGATGGTGCGATTTAAGGATGGTTTTTAATCGCATTGTTGGTGAAGGAATAGATTGATATATAATCTTTAATTTGTTGAACTCATGATGAATTGATTCACCTCCTTGTTCACCATAGAATCCAAAGCCAGCACCCCATTTTTGTAAGAATGGTATCGCATGATCTTCCATCATGTGCAACTTAGGTGGCACTGAACCCTGAGGCCATTTGGCATGATAAAATTGCATTAAATCATCAACATATGTTTCTGTATACAAAAACACAGTTATCAAATGGTTAAGCAGAAGAAAAAAAATTACATTATATTATGTCTTTATTCTTATTATATAATTTATTGTTTAGGTTTTTGCAATTTAGTTTATAGTTGTCAACTATACCATAAAATTTAAAATATAGCTATTAATTATTACATAATTAGATTTTTACGTTTATGTGAGAAAAATTTAATGCAATACAATAAAACAAGCAGTAAAGAGGCACTACAATGTTAAACAAATACAAAATAATTATTTAAAATAGTAACTATTTTATTTACAAAACTATTACATAAAACATACCTAGTTGTGTTAATTCAATTATTGTCATAGTACTTTTTGAAGAAAATATGCTATAACAATTGGAAAGCTCATTGAAAAGTTGTTTATACTTGCTACTGATTTCAACTGATTTTTCATGAACAGTTGTTCCAGACAATCCATTGTTATAAACAAGAAGCGGAACAGAATTACAAAGCTCTAATATAGATTTTTTCTGAAAATACACAAATGATACATTACTTGGTACTTTCAGCTTATAATTATCACTATTATTTTATCATCAGCACTATCACCGTCATCATCATTATTATTATAATAATTATTAAATATATATTATATATAAAAATATAAAATATTATATGTAAAACATATAGCACATATTTACTTTTAGCATTTTATGTACATGGTTTCCTATAAAACTTTTCCCATGATATGCTTGTCGCTGTACCTTGAGTTTTTGCAAAATCAACTCAATCTGTTGAATGCATGGTCCCTCACTTTTCATAAAAATCAGTTCGTTTTCCAAACCATTACACTCTCTAACCTAAAAAAACATGTTTTTTATCCGCATGTCAAAAATAACATAAAACAATCTTATTTTCACAAAGTTATATTTATTAAATTTTATAACAATTTTTACTTTTTCCATTTTTGTTTCGTTTAGCAAATTGAGTTGAGGGATGTAAAGTGACTGAATATTTTCTACACAATCTTCATTATTCAATATGGCTATAGCTACAGTATCATTAACCAGCTGGATTTGGTCATCTAGTTTATCAATGCACCTTTTTAGATTCAAAATTTTTGTTGTTTTAAAATATAGTCTTGATACGGTTGAGATAAAAGACAATTTTTATTTTTTAATGATGCTGCCATCATAATGTCCACTTCATGGGCTTCTTCCTCAAACATGTTAAAAAACTTGAGATAAACACCAAGAGCAATATGCAGACTTGGTAAAGACACCTAATTATGCAGAGAACAAAATAAATTTATTATTTAAATATAGTCAATGTGATTCTATGGGAAATAACTATGGATTAAATATTAACAAAATGTAAAACAAAAACTAACCTGGTTTAAAGGTATTCTCAGGATAGGCTCTGCTATAACATTATTATAAAACTTGGCCTTTTTCTTAATGCCACCATCTTTCATAAATCTTTCAAAATCAGCTTGCAGATTTTCCAAGGTACGAGATTCTATGCCTGTTCTTTCTTTTTTGCAAACCTTCATTTCATTTGTCGTTGCGTAACAGAATAAACAACAATGTTTACCTAAAAAACTACCAACTATTAAATACTAATCCTATTTTGGTGAGGTGAATGAACAAAGCAGGATTTAGTAGTCAGACATTATCAGCCTCCTGGGCAGTTCTAAAGACCTACCCAACTTAAGTTTATTTTGTCTTGAAATCCTGTCCTGAAATACATAATTAAAAAAATTAAGATAAAAGTAATGAAACTGCTCACCTGAGGCTCCGGAAATTCCATACAGTGAACAAAGGAATTCATAATCTCCAAAAATAAATACTCTGATACTATTATCCCTATAAGTATGTACACAAACATTAAATGTATATATATATATATATATATATATATATATATATATATATATATATATATATATATATATATATATCTAACATGTAAATTTTACAGTATATATATATATATATATATATATATATATATATATATATATATATATATATATATATATATATATATATATATCATATCATATATATATATCATATCATATATATATACATCATAATTTATTAACATACTTATATTTCATTATTTGTAGCGCTTCTATTTGTTTCTCAAATCTTACCATGGCTACTTTAATATAAGCTCTGAGGTCTTTTGATTCAAATATGTTAAAAACAATAGTATTTTCAGAACTATTTGGATTTATGGTATTAACTATCTGGTAGCTCATCTTGAAACTTCCACCACCATAATCTCCTCCAATTTTGATGTGAATTTCTTTATTTTGAATAAAATTATGATTCACAAGATCATTGCAACTAGAAAAAAAAATTATAATGGACTGAAAAGTTAAGTAATACTGAAAAACTATAAGCTATATATATATATATATATATATATATATATATATATATATATATATATATATATATATATATATATATATATATATATAATATACATAATATATATATATATATATAATATGATTATTTATTATCTTTCTGTAATTCTAAAATATCTTACTTCTCTAACTCTTCTAGATGTCTAAATATATGTTTGGGTAAATCAGAAATATAACCCCAAGGAACTTCCTTAATTTCTAACTTATCTTTCTCATCTTTTTCAAAAAAGAAAGGAGCATTTTCAACAATAACTTCATTGCCTAACCAATTTTCAGCAACTACTCTTTGTGACGCATTTGATGCAGTGCATATATTATAAGTCTTAAGCCACCTGTAAAAACAATATATATATATATATATATATATATATATATATATATATATATATATATATATATATATATATATATATATATATATATATATAAATTAGTAGAAAATCACTTATCAAACTTTTTTCACACTGTGTATCATCAATTAGACTTATCTATTAAGACACATCAGAAATGAATTCTGATGTGTCTTAATAGATAAGTCTTATTACACTGTGTTTCATCTATTGTCTTAATAGATGAAACACAGTGTAAAAAAAGTTTGATTTTTTTTTTTTTCAACAACTTGTTGCACCATCAGTAAGTTCATCAGAAAGCTACTTTCCTGATGAACCTTCTGATGGTGAAACAAGTTGTTCAAGGAAAAAATATATATATTTAACTAGACATAATTTTAAGTTTTTCCCTTGGTACTCCCATATCAGTTTTCATTGCAACCATCACATTTGCACTTATTTCAGAGTGGTTTAGTCCTGCATTATCTAGTATGGAGTGCCTTGTGTCTCGTGATAATGAATTTAGCAATTTACTTGTTTGATTTGCAACTGCATCGTTTAAATTGCCTGCTAAAGTCTCAAAATGCTTTGCAATATTTGTATTACGCAATCTTAATGTTGATTGTGCTGCCTTAGCACTATTGACATAAGCTTTTGGTGCATGAGTAAAAATCATTGGCTGAAAAGTAGAAATAAAACACGAAAATATTTATTTATAAAAAATAAATTTTCAAATGTTTATCTTTATAAAGTCATATCTTTATAAAGACTTACTCGAGGTCCTCCACTTTTAAATTCAATTGTTTTTTGTCCACTTTTTGCCATTTTTTGCTTAATAATATGAAGGGCTGCTTCTTCTAGCTCTTGGGGAATATCGCTGTCTTTATTTATTTCAAAGATATCATTTATACTTTTTTTTGAATTACTTGATGAAGTCAGTAATGATGTTGATAACAGTAATTCGTTATGACATAAGCTTTTATGAGTTTTGAATATTTCATACTCTTTTAATGCATTAAATTTTTGCTTGCATAAATTACATACAAGAGTTAACATCTGAAGAAGAGAATTAGTTTTTTTACTGGTCACCATATCATCAATATAAATTTTTTTATTGTACTTTGGGCAGAAAGTCTCATCAATATATTTATTTTTCATTTCTTCCACAAGACATAAAAAACAAAATAAATGTTCACAGCTTTTTAATGTAACAGGCATTTGTGGTATTTTATTACATTTACAACATAAACAGAGCTCTAAAAAAGGATTCAATTCATTTTGTAGTTCTGATATATCAATACCTATGTTTAAATTATGTATAGGTAATATATTTTCTTTTATTGAGTTAAACATTGCAATTGTCCAACATTTTTTGTATTTACAAGATATATATTTTTTTTTATGAGTTTAGATTTTTTTAAAAGTGAACGTGTGAAAACTGTACCATGCCGCACATTTTCAGCCATCTGACATGTGGCACAGTTTATGCTATGTGGTTGCCAGTTAGTATACAGAGATAAAGAAGTTGTTGTTCTTCCTTTGTTTGCATTATTAATAGTGCAATAACACTTGTGGCAAATATTTTTTGGATGAATGTTCTCTATTTCTTCGAATTTAACAAGAAACACTTGCTCTATTATAGTTTTAAGATTATTAGTCAAACTATATTGTCTTTTTCCAATCCATTTTGCACAAGTCCTGCACAAGTAATTTAAATTTTCGTAGTGCAGTTCCATCAAAAGATAAAACAGTAATGAATCAATGAGAGAAAACTAATTAATAATTATTATATAAACAAATTTAATGTGGGCTAAACTTTAAGAATATGTTTAAAATTTTTAAGAGAACTATTGTAAACAATATTATGTATTGTATTTATTTTATAAAATTAAACTATATTTGAACTAAATCTTGAATTAAATTATAGTTTATATAATAAATAAAATATGGTACATCACATGCATAACACACACACACACACAAACACCAACACACACATATATTAATACATACAACATGCATATAATGCTTTATGCATATACATTATATATAAATGATACATCATTCGTATATTATACATGCACATCATTTACGTACATATATAAGTGCCTAGTTCGTTTGCGATATTTTTTTGTTTAGTTATATTTTAATAACATCTAAATATAGAAAAACTAAACTAAGATTCTTAGTATAAATTCTTGATTCTGACATAATGACATTTTGAGAGAGTTTGGTGCTTCTTAGTCTAAAAAGCACCCAACTCTCTCAAAACGTCATGCACTCGAGGGCATGACGTTTTGAGAGAGTTCTGAGTAGTTAACTCTGTTAAAATGTTATTAGATGAGTATCTAGAATTTACACCTAAAAAAAGTTGAAGCAACAACCAGAAAAATATCATAATTACAGAAAAGATATATCTAAAATTAAAAAAAAAAATTACGGAAATCCTACAGTCAGAAGTTGAGAAATTGGATTTCAAATAAATATCACTAATTATCAACAATTAAGCCTGAATGAAAATATAAATTTAAGTAAAAATAAGACTTTCTTTTCCATTTTTTATTGGTTTTATGATACAATTAAGATATAAATTTATTGAATTAGGTCAAAAGTACGGTAAAATCAATCAGTTCTACAAATAACATAGAAAGCAATGGTTGCTATCTAAAATATAGTTCGTAGCTAAGAACCGCAACCATTTTAAAAGCTCAAAATTTTTTTTCTATTAACTGGCGCATGCGTGCCTAAACATAGCGCTTTTTCCTAATATATAAACGACCGTGATATAGGTAGGGGGACAGAATGGATCCTTGTCTCACTCCTTGCTTAAGAGCAAATGAAACTGATTTGGAACCTAGGTAAGAGACAGTTGCACTACTTTTGTGGTATAAAGAAGATATAGTGTTAACTATTTGGAGAGGTAAGTTTTTATCAAAGTAAAGTTTATCAAAGAGTATGTCCCAGTTGCAGCTGTCAAAAGCTTTTTCAGCATTTAAAGAACATAAATAAATAGGCGAATTATTGTTGTTGTAATGCTTAATTGTTTCGCTTATAACGAATTCAGCATGCAAAATCGAACTCTTACCATTAAAACCAAATTGAAGGGGATGTGTTTCCTTTATCTCAGGACTGATGAGTAAAATTAGGTATTCTAAAAGTTTCTTTAATATTGGAATAACACTGATACCTCGGTAGTTATTTGGGTCGGTAAGTGATTTTTTATACAATTTGACTAGCGGTATAATAGTTGAAGTTGACATAGATGAAGGGGTCCATCCATGATTAATTGAAAAGTGAAAAAATTTTCTTATCAATTGCATTAGTGCGTTATGCGTTATGTGTAAATTGAAAAAAAAAAATTGATTTATGTCTTTGTAAATTTTGTTTTATTAAATTAAACTTTTTTATTTGTTTATTAACATTTTCGATTTGTAAATTAAAAAAAAAATTGTAAAAAATTATGTAGATATAATATTCCTTTTTAGAGTTACATAAATCCTATACTGGGTTCCTTTTTAGAGTTGCATAAATTAATAGTTCCTTTTTAGAGTTACATAAATCCTATACAGAGTTACATAAATCCTATACTGGAGATGGAAAACTATTTATTTATCATCCAGCTTATAATGGAGTTTTAAAAACATATCTATGAGATGATATAATCCATTTAATAAAAAATGTTAAAAATAACTTGGAAAACATTATGCAAGATATTGCATTGTTGTCTTCAGAGATATTAGAGCGTCAGCTTTCTGAATATAGCATGGAAGTTGCTGTTACTATAGCAGGCTAAATTGCTAAAAAAAATTGAAAAAAAGATTTAAATGTCTATCTTGTGGTCAAAAAATGGTTTCTACAGACCAAGATGTTCTTAATAACGAATATCTAAAAATATTATCCAGAGGTGGAGTTATATGTCCAAGTCAATCCTTTTCTGATTTTATTTATCATCTTTTTAGTATTTTAGATATTATTTCTCTTATTCTAATCAAACATTGCAGTTATTATTCATCAATTAAAAGTTTTGCAGAACAAATTTTTAATATTTATTATAGCAGTGTTGATTTTACATGCGAGTATCACTAAGAATGGGGAATTACATATGGATCTCGAATCGTCATTAATATTTTTTATAATAATTTACAAAAAGAAACTGCAGATTCTGTAAGAAAAGATCAGGTAAAAGAGTTTAAAAAAAGATAAAGAACTGATAGCTAGTGCTAATTAAAGATTTTTTCTCAAATCCTTAATACATATAAAATTACAAACCTTTGTTTTTATTTCCTGATAAGAGTCGTAAGTAGTCTTTGCAATATGTAAGTTTGTTTTAGTAGCATTTTGATACATAGCTATTTGAAAGCCTATTTCAGTATTTCATATGTTATTGGAATATGCTGAAACAGGAAATCAGTTAGCGAAAAATATTGTATAGCATAATGTAATTACATGATGGTAATCTCAGGTATTCCTCGACCATTTAAATAAAATAAACATTTGCCGTAAAAAAACTGGCCTCCTAAATTTTTCCGGAAAATGCAATAAATCAGGCCGCATAATAACAGTAGGCCATGGCGCCACCTACATTTTTTCTGTATTAATGATTTCTTGGGGTTATAAATGCAAAAAACAATTAAAATGTATTCAAATACTTTTTATTTTTAATTGATTAACATTCATATACACAATAAAACCAAATAATTCAATAAAATAATGACAAAAAATAATAAACCTAATTATAGACACACATTGTATCAATATTTTGTGAGCCCGCCTTTGGCATCAATAATTGCTTAGATGCGTCGAGGCATGCTTTCAATACATTTTAATGACATTTCTTTTAAATTTATATTGTGGTTCCAATAATATATAATTTTTTCAATCAAATTAACTTTGTTTGTGATATTTTCTTTTGAAATTTTTCTCTTCAGAAGTTCCCAAACATTTTCTATTGGATTGATGTCTGGTGAGTTACCTGGCCAATCCAATAATGGAACTTTTTCTTCTGAGAGGAACTTTTTTATAGATTTTGCAGTATGGCAAGGGGCACCATCTTGCATAAATATAAATTTCTCCATTTCACCAAACCAATCCCTAAATTGTGGTAGCAATCGATGTTGCAAGACATCTCGATACTGGTCTTGCCTCATAATGCCCTCTACAACGTAGAGTCGACCCAAACCTTTTCCGCTTATCACGGACCAAATCATGACAGAAGTCGGATGTTTCATAGTTTTTATAACACAGTCTTCGTGATATTTTTCCGATATTTTACGGCGAACATACTGAGCTTTGTTTGTCATCACTTGGAATGTGCTCTCATCACTAAAGCAAACCTGAAATAAAATATTGTTTTATAATTTCTCATTCCATATGTGTTTTCATATAAAAATATTATAATAATTTAAACACAAACCTGTTTCCAACCGTCTACTGTAAAGTTTTTATACTTCAGAGCCCATTTCAATTTATTTTCTTTCATTTTGATTGTTAACTTTGTCTTTTTTACTGGTCTTCTACTATTATAACCGAGATCATTGAGTCTTCTCTGCAACGTTCTAGTGGACATTTGAATTCCAGAGGCTTGTAATTTATTTTTTATGAAAGAATTGGTAGCAGTCCTATCCTCCTTTATTAATTTCAACAATGTTCTTCCACCACGAGGAGTCAAAATTTCTTTTTTACCATATTTACCTTTCCTTTTCGGTGAACAGTTATCACCCATATCCAATTTTTTGACAACTCTCTGTACTCATGTATGTGAAATACCACATTTTTTAGCAATTTCACGCTGTGAAAGTGTTATTTCATTCATCAATGCTTTTATAAATCCAACATTTGTTGGTGAAAGATCTCCTTTTTTACCCATTACTAAAAAATACAAGATTTTTGAGAATAGAGTTGTAACATTATCAAAAATGACCTTTCTGTAATAATGATATTAGAAAATCTTTATTTATAAGTTTAAATTATATTAATAAAACAAATAAAAACTAAATATTGCACTTACTTCTTCAGAATTCTAAAAAAAAAACGATAAAATAAACAGAGAAAAACAATCACGTGCTTGTAAAGATGACAGTTGAGTAGTAGTGTCGTGACAAGATGGCTTCCAGAAATGTCAGGGATTAACTTTAATCAGGGATTAAATTAACTTTATACATAATTGCTTTTCAATTGTTTAATTCAACTTGAATAAGAAAATATGAAAAAAATATTGGTGGCACTAATAAATTGTCATGGGACTGTATATTATAGTTTTTATAGTATAATAAAAATACATGTTAGCTTCATTTTATAATAACAAATTTGTACCAAAATTAGTATATATATTAGTATATATATATATATATATATATATATATATATATATATATATATATATATATATATATATATATATATATATATATATATATATATATATATATATACTATAGTAAATCTAGTATACTAATGTATATCTAGTATACTAATGTATATCTAGTATAGTATATATAGAAAATTAAGTATACCAGATTTATTTACCTTGTTATATGTAAATGTATTATTTCGTACAATTTCTTATAATTACTGTTTATACAACTAAAAATACACTATACAACATCATATTCAAAAATTATATTATAAGCCAATCAATTGAAACCCATCTTATTGAAAGATTTGACTGCGTTCGCCTTTGGTCGCGCATCATAAAGATGGACAATTTCGAAGAAAAACAAAACTTCTGATGTTTTTCGATAGTTCTTCCAAGTTTAAGAAATCTATATCAAAAACAGAGAAATTAATTTAACCAAAGGAAAAGTTCTTACTTAAACCTGAATGCATGCAGCCAGTCAATAGACACATACCATATCCACAAAAATATTACAAGTTTCAATTGAGTTAGGTTTACCTTTCTGAATTCTTTGTCACTCATTTTGCCTTCATCCTTCAACTGAAAATCTATATTTAAAATAATTTTTTAAACTTAAAATTTGGTAAAAAACCAGCATTATACATCTCCAAAAATACTTTTTTACAATATCTATTTTATTAAAATATCCCTAAAAATATTTTAAAGAATTTATGAAATAGAAGTAATTTAATTAGTTTATAAAATACATTCAAACCTCTTTTTGTGCGGAGGATAGGGACCGCATAAAAGAAAACGCATAAAAAAAATCACATAAAACTTCAGGAGTGCCTATAAAAAATAGTTTTCGAAACAATATTAAAACATTTTTTTATGCGGTTAGATACGGAGCGGATAAAAAAACTCTTTGGATTGCTACACAAAAATTCAATTCAACTCTTATATAAAAAATATAAAATATCTATAAATATAAAAATAAAAGTTAACGTTGTAACGCAATTTGTGGTTGCATGTTCATAACAGTAACTATATAATGACGTATGTACATAGGTATTACACATTTTAATCGTTGTGATTGAAATTATTGCGCGTTCAAAAATTAAATTATATGAGATCGCACAAATAAAATCGCATAAAACAAAACGCACAAATAAAGTATTGCATAAAAAAGGACCGCATAAAAAGAGGTTTGAGTGTAAAAGGCAAATTCTTCTTAGAACATGGTGCTATGACAAAATATTTTAAATTGGCTTGTAGTTGGAGGGTATTTTTAACCTTGTTGCAGGAAGGTAAGTTGTCAAGCACTGTCAAGCCTGCCAATACCTAAAAACAAAAATAAAAAATTACTACTGTCTTATCAATTTATCATACATGTTCTATTTTCATTTAATTTGTAAATTCCAAGTTATAAATCTATACACACTGTAATTTGCATAGCTTGTTAAACAGCCTAGCTTTAGAAATTTCGTTGTGGATTATATAGCAAACCTTAAGCTTAACTTAATCTTTTACAATAATTTAAATTTAAACCATATAAATAAACTTAGCTTTAACCAATACAACTACTATAATCATCGACGCCTTAATTTATTCATAATAAATAAAAAACATAACATTAAGAAAGGTGTCATCTTATTGATATTTTTATAACAGCTAATATTTATCAAAACTAATAGAAATAAATTCATTTTATATTTTGAATATCTTTTTCATGAAGGTAATGTTAGAATATCTTGAAATAATATAAATAAAATCCAAATCTAAAAAAATATGTTAATTATTTATGAATAAAAATAATTTCTGAAATTAAGATATAATCAAAATGCAAAAGGATTTTGAGAAATGAAATGAAACTATCATTGTCATGAAAATATGTGTTGCTTATACATTCTTTTTGATACTTTTCAGCACAAATTTTTAAATAAAAAGCCATACAACTGAGCAGCTTTGCATGCCACATTGCTTGCAGTACTATTTTGCAAGTCACTATATCTGTGGTACCTATTTTGAAATTCACAATACTTGCTTGGATCATGGCTTAACTTAGAGGTTTTTGATAATCTCATACCTTGTATCAGATTTCTATAACCTCATGCAAAGTATATCTGATACCTTGTATTAGATGTTTATCAACTTTGAAAAACAAACTACAAATTTTTTTTTTTTGAACATGCAACATATAAATGGATATTATTGAATATAAATAAGAGAAACACAGTTTTTTTAAGATAAAACATTTGAATGAAAAATTATTATTTTATAACATATAAATCTGTAAAAATAAAATTTATGAACACTTCAGTTCATTACTTATATAATGTAACATTATCTTCAAATAGTCTGTTTAAATATACAATTTAATTCCTAGCATACATTTTTTGTAGCTGCTTATACTTTTTATTCATAGTAGTGCCAGTCTTTACATTGCTTGAGGTCTTTCAATAAAAAAACTGTTGAAATCAATAACAAATTCAATCATAAAAATATTTATCAATTTAATAATAACTTTATAATAAGTTAAAAACATTCAGTGGTGTACACTGGATTTTTAGATGTTTGAGTTTTGATACTTAGGCATTGCGCCAACTCCAAACATATGTATGTTTATGCTTATATCAAAAAAGAATATTTTGCAAAGAATTAGGGTTATTGGAGCTTGGGAAAAAAATTAAAGTAAAAAATAAAGTTTTAACTCCCAAATTGAAGGGGTTAAAACTTTATTTTTTGAAAAACTTTATTTTTTGAAAAATAAAAGATTATTGCATGAAATTTGAAATTTGTTGATAAATATAAATTTAGATAAAAATAGTAAAGAAAATATTTTGTAAACTTGTTGCTCCCACGACAAGGGCTGGGTGGGCCCAAAAATTAGGGTTTTTTGTTCCCAAGCTTTAATCACCCCAATTCTTCGCAAAACATTATTTTTAGGTATAAGCATAAACATACAAAATTTTGGAGTTTCCACAATGCCTGTAAGTGTCAAACTCAAACATCTAAAAATCCTTTGTACACCACTGATCTTTAACCAAGTAAAAAATTTATGATTTAAATAATATGAAGAATGTGTAAAAATACATATATTCTTCCATGCACAAAAAATTTAGATTTTACCAAACTAATATGTTAAAATCTAAATTGTTAATTAATGTGTTATTTAATGTGTTAATTAACACATTGAAACATTCAATTTTTGAATAATTAAGCTATGAACCTTGGTTACTTAATTGCATGTTTTAGTGTAGACTGAACCAAACGTAAAAATATTCCAGTCTACACGACATTTAGTTTTAATAGTCACGCGAACAATTCTTGGTGAAAGATTGGTTTTGGGTTCAGAATCAGTATCACTGAATTCAACATCAGCAGAAAAATCAAAAATATTTGATACTCTATTTTAATTATCACTTGAATATATATTCACTTTACAGAGATATAATTCTTTTAAATGATTTTTGTTTTCCAGCGACGAAAGATCTTCAGATAACAGTTCAACTAATGAACTTGAAAACATATCAGGGCAAACAGTACTAGAGATATAAATATTATCACATATATGTGATAATAGATATGCTTCTAGTACTGGAGATATATCTATTATCACATATATTATACGCAATAATAATTATATCCCTAGTATATGTTGGAACATGTAACAATACTTTAGCAGAACAATATTATTCGGCTAAAACATAATCAACATATCAGTGCAAACTGTACTTACAGTTTCCACTGATACGTTGATACACGTAATAATGCAAATTCTTTAAATATATATCATATATATGTAATGGAGGTATATATACATACAGTACTGTGAATAAGTTTTAGACCACTTACATTTTTTCAAAAAATCCCGGAAAACTTTTCTCTAATATTTAAGTTTGTAGTTCTAAGTTATAAACTTATGAGAACACATAAAACATTATAAACTTATTAAAACACAAAATATGGAACAATTACAAACTTTTTAATGTCAAATTTCATAAAAATCTCCTAATATTTACTATGTCCTCCTTTTGCCTCAATCCCTGCCAATATTCGCCGGGAAATAGATTCATCCAAGTTAGTTATAAAATTCTGGGGTATGTTGTGCCATTTTTCTTTGAAGTACTTTAAAACATTCTTCAGCATTTCGGGGAACATGTTCGACCTTTTTTCTATTCGATCCAGGTAATCCTAAATATGCTCAGTTATATTCAAAACTTGACTCTGGGGAGGCCAGGTCATTAAATCCAGTACTCCTTCCTCTGCCATTTCATTTAAGTAATTTTTTGCCACTCGGGAACAATGTTTTGGGTCATTGTCCTGCTGCAGAATAAAATTATGATTTAATAGTCTCATTCCGAATAATACAGCATGGTGCCTTAGAATATCCATATAACGTTCCCCGGTGAGTCGCCCCCCCCTATTTTGATCAAATCACCTACTCCAGATGAAGATAAACAGCCCAGAACTTGTAAAGAGTCTCCTCTGTGTTTAATAGTAGGGTTTAAACACTTGGGCTCATAGGCTTCTTCAATTCTTCTTCAAACATATTGGCGTCCTTTGGTTCCAATTTTCGAATTTGGAATCATCGGTGTACAGAACCCGATTAAACATTTCCTGGGCCCAATTTTTGTGTTGTTTTGTATACTTAAGTCGTTTTTCTTTATATGTAATAATGGTTTTTGAATTGCAACACACCCTCTAAATCCCAATTTAGGTAGATGCTGTCGAATAAAAGAAGAGCTGACATTTCTCCCAGTTGCTGTGTAAATATCTTTTAGCAGCTCGGTTGATGCTTTTTTTGTATTTCTTAAAGATAGGGTTTTTAAATACTTATTGTCATCTTTTGTTAGCTTAGGAGGTCTATTACTTTCTTTCTATGTTCAAGAGAGCCAGTTTCTCTATACTTTTAAATGATTTCTGTAACAGCATTCTTCAAATATCCTGTTTTGGATATAGTTGCTATGACACATTGTTTTTATAAATAAACAAACAAATCCCTCATATTTCCTCATCAATTTTGTTTATTTATTCAAAATAATATATTCTTTCAACTTTTCTTATATTTTATTAAACTTAAGTACGCTTTTAAAAAATTAAATAGGAAAAAAATTGTAAATACGTCTAATTATACAAGTGGTCTAAAACTTATTCACAGTACTGTATATATACCTCTATTACAGTGTGCACTGATATGTTGCTATCTGTAATAATACTTTAGCAGAACAATAAATAATGTTAGGCTAAAGCATTGTCACGTATATCAACATATCAGTGGAAACTGTAAATACAGTTTGCGCTAATATGTAGCTACAACAACAACAAAATGCTTACTAGATGTATAGATAGACTTATTCTATCTATACTTCTGGGTTTTTTTTGTACTTTTTTCTATTATCACATATATTATGTGATAACAGATATATTACCGTTACAGTTAAAACTGATGAGTTGTAAATGATAACATCATTTAATAAAAGTAAAACCAAAAATTAAAAAAACAAGGATCAATGCACTTTTAACATTAATGGAAAAATATTAACTTCGTGAAAAACTGTGAAGTACATTGGAGTTTGGCTGAATAAGAGTCTTTCTTTTAAGTACCATCAAACTTACTTACAGACTAAGCTAAGCCAATCAGTTGGAATGTTAGCCAGGATCAGGCATTTCGTAAATTTTGAATCACTTATTGAGTATTTATCATGCCATTATTGGATCGCAACTTAGGTATGCGGGTCAGATTTGGGGTAAAAAAAAAAGGTCCCTTAAACCAAAGCCCTTAAAATTATTCACTTTCAAAATTTTCTATTTGACAATGTTTCTATACTGTATAAATCATCTAAAATTCTTAGGCTGAACGACAATATTACTTATTTAAATTGTTAATTTGTATGGGATGATCTTCATGATAAACTTCCCATTTCCTTCAAGAATTTTTTCCTTCAAATATGTAACAAACATTCTCACTTCCTAAGATCTTTTTCATGCAACAATATCTTTGTAGAACATACTAGGACAATAAAATTTGGCAGCAAATCAATTAAACATCAGTGGACCAATGCTTGGAACAATCTCCCTCATTCTTTTAAAACTGAAAACTCAATTTCTCGATATAATTTTCTCAATAAATTAAAAAAATATTTGGATAACTACTAAAATAATAGCATCAATAAAGCAATATATCACAGTTAATCGTATTATTAAAAATACTCTCTCTTGTATATTTTATTTATTTTGTCCTCTTTTTTTTTTCTTTTTTTTTTATGAATCTTAACATTTATGTACAGCTTTTTTGTCGTCCTTGTACAATGATTGAATGTATATGTGCGTATGCATGTGTGGGTATATGTATGTATACAAATGTGTATATATCTGTATGTATGTGTGTTGTGTGTTGATATGTATGTATGTGTGTTGTGTGTTGATATGTGTATGTATATGTATGTATGTGCGTATATAGATAAGTATAGATATATTTAAATATACCATTGTTATTATTATTATTGTTATTTTTATTATTACCTTTATTTTTATTAATATCATTATTTTTCAATAATACCATTATTTTTAATAACATTACTATTTTTATTAAAACCATTATTTTTTATTGTTGTTAATACCATTTGTATTATTATAGTTATTATTAAAGTTATTATTATTTTTAACGTTATGATTTTTAGAGTAGTTATTATTTTATTTTTATGTTTTTATTCATTATTATTGGATGTTTACGCATCATTAGTAATTATACTATTTGTAAACATTCTTGAATTGTAAAATCATGTAATTCAGAATATTTTGATTGATTAATAGTATACATTATATCTGTATAGTGCTTTAACGATAATTTTTCTTATAACTTAATAACATATTAATGAACTTAATAATACATAACATAATAAAATAATATTAATTATTTATTATATTATATAACACTATATTAATGAAAAAAGCATTGCTATATGTGAAATGGTTTATCAGAAGGATCGATCTCTTCCAAAGAGATATCGTTCTGCTAAAACATTTTACATATAGTATTGGACAAAACATTTGCAACCAACATCGAACAATGCTAAAAAGTGTTCCTAATTTTACATGTCTTAAAAACGAAACGAACTATACTACCACAGCAAACAGTTCAGGAATCATAGCATGCCGTGACATGAGCAATCAGCTGACTGGTAACAGCACACAGGCAGAATTTCGTTGACAAGTGCCATTTTGCAGCGGACAAAACAAGTGCAACTTTTTTGGTTTGTTTCATTTTCTTAAGTCTGGTCCGTGTCAACGTCAAGGAAATTTTTTAATAATTAAAGGAAGTATCCAGAAGTTTCCAGAAGAATGCAGAAGCTTCCGGAAGTTTCCAGAATAAGCATCTGGAAGCATCCAGTAGCATCCAGAAATATCCAGAAGCATCCAGACGCATCCAGAAACTTCCAGAAGCATCGAGAAGAAGCATCTAGAATCTTCCAGAACAGGTTCACACAGGTTCATTTTACTATATAAGAGACATGTAAATCGACATGTAATTCAGTCAGTATGTGGAAGTCAATCAGTCAGTATTATCAAGATAGTTTATCGAAGTGAGTTTTATCAAAGTGTTTTATCGAAGAACATCAATACAAGAAGTGAAATACAACAAGTTTTTCATTACATCAATACAGTCCACATCCAACCAAGACGTTGTGTTCCACAGAGCATTATTGTATCATCACAAGGTAAATGTAACACGTAAGCCTTGAGAAGCGTGATTATTTATTTTTATTATTTTTATGACTTCAAGTGCAAAAATGGCTCCCGACAGTCTTGGATTAGAACAAAGAAAGAAAATTATTGGCGATTACGTAAGTGGAATGTCACAAAAAAGTATTTGTGATAAGTATCGCGTGAAAAATGGACCGTATCAAGACTATGTTCCAAATATCGTTCTACGGGGAAGTTGGCAGCAGATAACAAAGGTGGAAGACCGCGTTCCACCACTTCAAGAGAGGATTCTATGATCGTCAGATCCGTCAAGAAGGATCCCTGAATATCATCAGCCGAGATAAAAAAGCAATTAGAGCTGCCTGTATCGGTCCGAAAAATCAGACGACGTGCTGTTGAAGCCGGATTGTTTTCTCGACGCCCTGCAAAGAAACCGCTGATTTCACTAAAAAACCAGAAGAAAAGACTCCTGTTTGCTACATCTCATATTGACTGGAATGTGCAGAAATAGCGAACTGTCCTGTTCAGTGATGAATTGAAGTTCAACATCATTGGGAGTGATGGCATTTGCCGTGTACGCCGACCGGCCGCAAAACGCCTCGATTTACGTTACTGCCATAAGACCGTAAAGCATGGTGGAGGCAATGTAATGGTCTGGGGGTGTTTTTCTGCTAACGGTCTAGGTCCAATACATCGAAACGATGGAATAATGGACCGTTTCATGTATATAAATATCCTGAAAGATGTTATGTTACCTCATGCTGAATGGAATATGCCAATAAAATGGGTTTTTCAGCAAGACAACGATCCGAAACACACCGCAAAAGTAGTCATGCAGTGGTTTTAAGACAACCACCTATCGGTGATGGATTGGCCGCCTCAATCTTCGGATCTCAACCCTATCGAGAATCTGTTAGAGATCGTCAACCGCAGAATTAATCGTGAAGGTGTTCGTAATAAGGATCAACTGTTTGAACAAATCCAAAAGGGCTGGGCAGCGATTCCACAACATTTAATTGATCACCTGATCGAATCTTTGCCTCAAAGATGCAAGGTTGTGATCGACAACAAAGGATTCGCCACGAAATATTGATAGCGAAATACAGCTTGGTCAACATTTTGTCGAGTTGCACTTGTTTTGTCCAAAAGGAAATCAACTTTTTTAAATACTTTTGATTAATTTATTAATTTTCGTGTACAAATAATGAACTTTGTGATGATTAAAACTTGAAGAACTTTGTCTCTAAACAGTAACATAGTTGTTTGTTTAAATTGAAAAAATGCAGCACTTTTATATAAAGAAACTAAATTAGCATTATTGGAATGCACTCGTTTTGTCCGATACTGTATATCACAAAAGCTATATGAAGACTATTCATGTAGCTTCTTCTATATACCTGAATATTTCTGCCAGAACATAGTTATAGAATATAAGTTTTTATTAAAACAAGATAATTGTTTTAGACAATTTTAAAAGTTGCATAAATCAAAAAACGCCTTTTTACTAAGACTTCTTAATTTTGATCTAGCGATTTTCATGTATGTATGCGCTCTGCATCCTAACTTTAATTTTTCTGTTAAATGTTTATATTGAAACAAAACCGGGCACGATTAAACGTATTTTTGATTAAAACGTGGTATTGAACTCGAATTTAAGTACCAGATGCGCATTTTTCTGGTATCAACAGCTGTATATAATACGTGATAAATACTCTGCCTATTTATAATACCAGGTGTGCCGGCTGGGCAATGCAAAAATATAAATGGTAGTAACAAAAAGAATTTTTAACAATCCCAAAAAGAAACTCCAGAAGTTTCTATTTTAAAACCTTAAACAATTTAATCAACAGCAAGCCATTCAGTTATTTCATAGCAATCAATTTTCATAAAGTATTATTGCGCCTTTATCTCTTCTTGCTCTGCATTTTGATATGGCAGCATGCAGCTACCGTTCAGGGCTCCATATACTGCTAAAAACGAATGTATCAAAACTAAGCTTTTCTTATCAGCAGGAAACTTCACAAGTTTCTGTTGGTCTTTATTTGTATGCTTTTCGAAAAATCCCCATGACAACACATGTTTTCGTTTCTGCTTAAAAAAGACTACCTATTTATACATGAAATTTTTCTGTGCTCGATTTTGTTTTTAAAGTTGGTCTATACAAACGTAGTAATAATGATTTGGATTTTTGGTGATTTTTAAACGATACATGAACCTGCTCAGAAATAGAGGCCAACCCTTCTTCACAAATGTCTTTAAATGATATATGAGTAAATATTTTCTGAAAAGAAATGTTACTTTGACTAATGTTGAAATGGTTTATCTCTGGTTCATTTTGAACCACTTCACATCTAAAATTGCTTCCTGTAAACTTTTAATAATTATTTATATTAATTTTTCTTGAATATTAGTGTTACAGAGATTCTCAGCATTTAAATCCTTATCCAAGTCGGAATTTACGTTTACTTTTATCAAGCTACTTTTATTCTCGATAAAGAAAATATAGAAGTTCTTTAAATCTGGAAGAGAACTAAATTCTTTAGTCCAGGTTTTTTGATTCCACATGTATTAAGCAAATGATTGGTGATAAAATATGTCAAGTGAAATTTTTTTGTTCTTAGGTGATAATTTCAATACAGTGATAAATTTGTTTTTTGTTTATCTAGCATTCCAGCTACAGATATAAAATTGCCAGTTAGAGTAATGGCATAACCTTTTGACAAATTTCCTTCAGTTTGTAATGCTGATCTAAAAGCAGACAAAAAAAAGTTAATTTATTCGATCATCATTCTGAAGGAAGCCACGAATTGTGAACTCTCATTCTAGTAATTGTCTAGTGCAACCAAAATAATGCTCACAAAGTTCTTCAGTACAATATTTAGAGAATTAAATTCGCTCCTGTTGCTTTTGTTTTTCAAAGTTGTAAAGTGAATACCTTCAATAAATAAAAACCAAATCATTGCACACCATTTAAAAGCACCTATTAATTTGAAATCAATATTGTTAGCATTTGTTGAAATTAGAAAAAGACGGAGAAATACTAAAGCAAGGGTTAAATTAAGCGATCGCGACTTGAAAAACCTAGAAAAATATGTGGTCTTCAAAATTTTTGTTTAAGCAAAGCCGTGTACTTTGTTTTCAAGGAGAAAAATATTATGGTTGTTAGCAAAACAGTTATAAAAAACAAAACAAAACAATAAACTTACGACTACAAAAGTAATACCACTCTAGTCACTAACTGCATTATAAAAGTAATAAAACTAAAATAGTATTATTACTTTTATAAAGCAATTATAACTTTTAAAGTTTAATCTTTGTTCAAACATCATTAGCAATTCCAACTTTAATCAAAGTAGAAAAGCATCTAGAAAAATAAAGTGGATATTCAAGTTTTATTAAAAACTTCAGGAACTTTTAAAAATACACTTAAACAATTTATAACAACATACTTAATAAAAAGTTAAGCATTGAAAATCGTTACTAATAGTCCGTAAAAACGCGCGTTAAATTTAAAATCGGCGTCCAATGCCAGAACCGAATTTGTAAAAATGTTCTAGAACCGAATTGTCTAAAAACTGTTTACAATTGAAAAAGATTTAAATAATTTCTAGAATCAAATTTATTGAACATCGAATCAGAAGATCAAAGATCATTAAAAGTTTAATGAAACTAAAAACTGAATCACTTTTCACAGCTTTTTTTAAAATTTAGAAATACTTATACTGTTTGAACAAAGAATGAATGATAAAAGTTATAAGTGCGTTAAAAAGTAATAACATTATCATAGTGTTATTAATTTTAATTCGCTACTTGAAAACAAAGAACACGGTTTTGCATAAATTTAAATTTTGAAGACCAGATTTTTTTTTAGATTTTGCATTTCGCGATCGCTTAATTCAACCCTTGTAAAGTTAAAGAAAGTATGCACTGTGATTGCTTTGAAATTGCATACAGTTAAAATCTGCTTCTATTATACTTTTTAATAATTTAGGATAACGGATTCCAATTATTTAGGCATCAGATACAAAGTCTTTAACTTCATATAAACCTCTAGATACATTTAAACTTGCATGACAAAAAATCCATGTTGAATAAGATACGATTCAATTGTTTTTAATTCAGTCCCAGACAAAATTTGGTTTCTTATGGCTTTTGCATTATGATTATCAACTATGAAAGCAACTTCATTTGTTTTTTTATCAAGAAATTATAATAAAATCGTTGATATCCATTTATTTTTATATGAAACACCATCTGTGCAGTATGACACAACTTCGAAATTTAGATATCTTAATAAAACATCATAAGTTTAAACATTAAATATATGATCAATTTCATTTATAATTTAGGAATGAATACATAGAAGTACCATTGGCGTCATTCTTTCAGGACAATTGTGAACCATTATAAAGCAGCTTTAACTTTTGTTCCTAGATCTATTGCACTGTCAATACCACTAAGTGTTTCATCATTTATTGTCAGTATATACTTTGGCGCAACCTTTCCCACAATACAATTAAAATTTAAACAAGCTAAATGGGGTGGTATAACTTTGGTAACCTTCATGGATACAGACACAATTAGTTTATTAGTATCAAACATCATGTTATAAATTTTATTTAATCTTTCGTTAAGGACTTCTAACGAAGCATCAATAATAAAACTATTTGAAGTTTTTGCAGTAACGCGTTATATATATCTCAAGGAAACACTTAGAAGATTTGCAGCAACAAATCTTTAAACACATTTATCAAATGTTCGAAGCATAATTAGACAAGATTGAATTGCATGTAGCAGAGTTCCATGTCGTTTAGAATTTTTATTGTAAAGTTTATGAAATGATCGAAAAAAGGAATCATATCCTGAAATTTGATTCGTTTCTGAAACAGTAATTCCAATATCCAAAAGATTTTTTTTTTAAATTTAATAATGATGTATTACCTTTCAATTTTTAAACCGACCTTTGCAGCTACCAATTTTCGTTTTTCGTTGCACTGTACATGATTAACTTTACAGCTCTTTATAAATTTTTAGAAGCTTCCAAGTCTGCAAAAAAAAAATTTTCTTAAAAAAATATATTTCCAATGCACAACACCATAATAATATATTTTTAAACTTTTAAATACTTTATGATAGAAAAGTTTCTTCAAAAACATTACAAACTTTTGCTATTGAAGTTAAAAATGCAAAAAGTTGGAACTATAACTTTTATATATAACTTATATATCTTTTACAGTGGCCTTTGAATATTTAGTGTATGGATTCTGAATGAAGTGCTGTTGCGTTTAATGAATCCCGTAACATGCTAGAAAACAGCATGTACATTAGGAATCACAGTAAATGGAAAAAAAGGTATAGTTGCGTCAGCCTGATTTTTTTCCAGGAACCTGTCATCTAAAGTCCAAAACATGAAACAACAAACAACGCCTCTGAAGAGTCCTAATGTTAGAGCTAGAAAATTAGAGCTTAAAATATGCAAGATTTTTCTTTCACTCTTTGAAGTATCTTAACATTCTTTAAAAGAACTCCGTGTAAACTAACTGCTTAAAATGGCTGCATCTAAACTGTAAATTGACTACTTAAAATGGCTGAAGGTTTAGTTTTGCAGGCCAGTCTCTTACTTCCAGCTACCCTTTATAAGCTTCTTGAAAAAGTGGTTAACAATCCCAAAAAGAGGATGAAACTCCATTGGCGACATCAAATCAAGAGCAAGTTTTAAGTTAAGGTGGTAGACCTTTAAAAAACAGAGATTTTTGATCAAAAGTTGAAAAAATAGGTAATTTGTTTTTATATAAAAATTTATCCTCTATCTGCTGATATATGACTTGTTTAGATTTGATCAAACTAAAAGGGTTTAAATTAACATATTTTATTAGCTAGTTTATTTATTTGCCTTAGCAACGCCATAGCAACGAAAAGTTGAGACTTTTTTTTACCCAGATTAGATGGCCAAAATGACAAATCTTGTGAAGCTTCTTATTCCAATATAATACTGATCTGCTGTGTTTTTGGTCATGCTTTTAAGTCACATTTTCTTATAATAATTGTCATATAAACTGTTTAATATCGGTTGTGGTATAAAATCATTATTTATGAATCTTTCAACTCTTGATTTAAATCAAACAAGTTGTATTTGTGTATAATTGGAATGTCTTTTGGAAATAGCAACAAGCAAAATTTTTCACGAAAAAGAAAGAAGAAGTCTCCTGTAAACAAATATTTAAGAATAAATCTTTCAAACATTTCACCAGAAAAAGATACATCTAGCATAAGTAAAAAGAGGCTAATTATAGATCAATCTAATCTCAATACCAATAGTGAAGTAATAAGACAGAAAGATGATCACTTTTTATTTATTAATTTCTCTATACTTAAGAGTTTATTTCAACCTTTGTTAGTATGTCCTGAATGTGGCCATAAAAAATAACTGTCAGTGATAACAGATAAGAGAAAGGGATTTGCCCATAATTTAGAACTTTTATGCGAGTCATGCGAATGGTATAAATCTGATTATACATCAAAAGAATGTATTAAACAAAACCATGGTCAAGGTTCTAAAATCTACGAAGCAAATGCAAGAGCAGTAATTGGTTTTCGTGAAATCGGTAAAGGTTTTACTGCAATGGAAAGATTTTCCCAATGCATGAATATGTTCTCTTTATCTAGAGCACCATTCTCTAACCTTAACGACAATGAAATTTATACAGTATATGAGAAGGCTGCTTTTAATAGTATGAAAAAAGCAGCTGCAGAAACTCAAGACAAAACATTAAATATTCCAACAAAACAGAGTAACAATTGATGGCTCTTGGCAAAAGCGGGGTTTCACATCACTAAATGGTGTTGTAACCACTATCGTCAATAACAAAATTATAGATACTATGGCTTTTTCTAAGCATTGTAAAGGTTGTTCAATGTGGAAAAAATATAGAGGATCACCAGCCTACAACAGATGGAAAGCAGGTCACACATGTCCTATTAACCATACGAAGTCTTCTAGTGCAATGGAAGCAGCTGCTGCATTGGAAATCTTTTCTCGATCAGTTGAAAAATACAATTTGATTTATCATGAATACCTAGGGGATGGTGATACTTCCTCTTTTAAAGAAGTTGAAGAATCTAATCTATATAAAAGTTATAATATTCAACCAATAAAATTAGAATGCATTGGGCATGTGCAGAAGCGACTTGGTATACGCTTGCGAAAAATCATACAGAATATAAAGGAACAGAGAAACCCCTACAAGGAAAAAGAAATTTGATTAATAGTGCAATTAACTCAATGCAGAATTATTATGGTATTGCAATTAGAAATAACACTAACAACATTTATGCAATGAAAAAAGCAGTAGGAGCAGTTTTGTGGCATAGCACAAATTTCAGTGAGCATTCGTCATTCTATGTGTCCTAGGGATAAATAGGTGGCAACTAGACAAGCTTAAAGGTACAAATACTCACAATAACAAAGTTAACTTACCTACCTTTATTCATAACATAATAAAATCTATTTTTAAAGATTTATCTGATGACGATTTGCTTAAAAAATGTTTACATGGTCAAACCCAAAATTCAAATGAAGCATTTCATTCAATTTAATGGACTCGTTGTCCTAAAAACATTTTTGTAAGTTAAAGAACATTTGAACTTTGTATAAACTCTGCAATAGTTCATTATAATGATGGTGGAGATGGGGTAAAATCTGTTTTAAGTTACTTCGGATTGTTAGGATTTGTGACTATTCCAAAACTGGTTTTAAAGAACCAAAAGAGAATTGTAAACAAGAGTCGTAAATCAACTTCAATATGCAAAAAGCAAAGAAAAAAACTTAGATCTCTTCATAAGGGAAACTTAGATACTGAAAAAGCAGATTCATATAGCTCTGGTAGCTTTTAAGGAGTGTTTATAGACATAAATTTTGATTTTTAATTTTTGACTTGATTTTTCTCATTTTGAGATTTTTAGTTTTTTTTTAAATTTTAAAACATGATATCTCCAGTTTAAATTCAGCATTAAGCTGAAATTTTCAGGATATGTTCTTCATAAATATATAATTCATTTGTCATAAGACTTTTAAAATTTCTTATTTTGGGGCGCTACAATGTGGTTTTATCTGCCAGAGTTTTTTCATAAAAATATATATTCAAGTTTAAAAGTCAATATAATCTGAACTAGGGAGGCAAATTAAAAAACCCTATGACAAATGAATTTTATACATTTGTAGAACTACCATACCAAATTTGGAGTTTTAATTTATTGTAATTTTTAAGAAATTGTGTTTTGAAGTTTTCGTATTTTTCACACTTTTTAATAAAATTTTGAGGCAAACGAGGCACTTTTTTCATATATTTTTTTGATTTTATGTTTAGTTTCATAATTATTGTTAACAACTGCTTAGTTTTGTTGTAAATATAACTTCGATGCCTGAAAAAAGTTTTCATAGGCCTACCACCTTAATAAAATAAAATAGATCTATAAATAATACAACATTAAACATGAAATAAATAGTATATAAATAAAAATAAAATATATCAAATAAAAACAAATTACTGAGAATTGCTTTCGTGTGATCCAGAGGCGAAAATGTATTTGAAATATGGATTTATGAAAAACATGTGTAAAAATATCTTTTAGTGATTTGTAAGTTATAAATAAGTAAAGTTTCCATCCTTCCCAAAATGAGGAGGCTGAAAATTTTATATGGTCATAACTTTGAAACACTAAATGGTTTTTAGATGAAATTTAAAACCTGTTGATGAACATAAATTTATATAAACTAAAAAAACTTGCAGAATGCTTGAAAGTTTTATTTCTGAAGCATCAAAATATCTTAACTACGCCATTGGTTTGCGTCATAAAACGGTTTACCTTATTGTCAGCTCGTAATACAAGTGTCGTATTTGACGTTTTTGAAAAAAAAATTTATATATGCGAATTATTTTTTTTTCGTGGACTTATTTTAAGAAAAATCCGATAGCTCAATTAAATTTTTTACCACTATCATTCAGTAGATCATTTGTCGTAAATGATTTTCTTAAGTGAGACGCTCGACGAACCTTTGTTGTACTTAGCGTAGATTAATAGTAGCATTGTATTTGCTCACGTGACTTTAGATTTAATTACGTATATTTTTACTTGTCTACTTTTCAACATGCTTTTTAAATAAAAAGTAATACATTTATTTTTTAATATTGAATTGTCTTTTTGTTTTCTTTGAATTGAAATGAAATGTTCAGTAAATAAAATTTTTTTCTCGTAATCAGAAGAACTAAACAGTATTTATAAATAAATCGATTTTTTGCAAGATAACTAACAAATACGGATAATTAAAAAGTAATATATTTTACGGCTTATAAAAAAGCATTTTATGGCTTCTGATGCTGATAATCTGATACCAATAGAATTGGAGCCTAACCACCAAATAGAAGAAACTTCTGGCTGTAGCGGAAGACTCTACCAATTCATCTTTTTCTACTACTATCATTTCTCCTAACAATGAAAAGTAATTGAAGACCTTAATGCTAAAAAGTACTTAAGTCACATTTTGACGAAATTGAGTTAATTAGTAATTTTTTCTAACACGGTTAAGCCCTTTGTACTGGATAAATTGCAACATTTAAAAATGCACATATGCCCCTTTTTTACACATACCAAAAATAAGAATTATACAATTTTATGGACAAAAAGTACTTAAGTCCTAAATTTCGGTGCTAAAAGTTCTTAACTTAGCTTTTCCCGCCAAGCGGCTGTTAGAATTAGTTCATAACTTTAAAAAAATGGCGGACGAGGCGAACGCTATCTTACCCAAAATTAAATCCAAAGCCAAAAAAGAAGACTAACACCATCAAAATGGAAAAGAAAATGTATATATTATTAATATTTAAACTTGTTTAGTACTAGTTATGTTATATATATAATACAAATATATGTTATATACACTTGTTATTATTTCTAATGTTATTATATATAATTTGAAACTATATATTTTTTGTATAGTTTTATATAAAGCGCACTGTTTGTTGATTAGTGTATTTTACACTAATCTACAGACAGTGTAGTCAAAGTGTGTTAGGAACATGTACAAAAAGTGTACATGTTCCTAACGTACTGAGCAGTAATAAATTAGTAAAAAACACCCAACTTATATCTTTTGTAATTGCATGTATATATTTATGTAACATAAAATAACAACATTTAAAACATCAATATTTAATTAAAAAAAATTATTTCAGGAGAAGCTCACACATCTGCCATAATTGAATGTCGTTGTAGATGTCTAACTAAGTTCACAGATATTGAAAAAGAACAGATTTTTTCTGCATTTTCGGCTCTTAAAGATCATGATGAACAAAATAAATATCTGCCGGGTTGCATAAATATAACCCCTGTCAATAATATTCGTCGAAGAACTAGAAAAGAAAATGGCAAAGAACGAAGTAGCTTTTTCTATTCAGTCACTGCAATGGATCAAACTGTTACCGTTTGCAAAGCAGCGTTTCTTGCAATACCTGGGGTAAAGAAATCTAGGCTTAAGAGAAAAGTTCTTAACTTTACTGTTCCCATTGAAGATGGCCGGGGTAAACACGAAAATCACAAAACAATTGTTAAAGAAATTAGAGATCGCGTTTTTGATCACATTAAACAGTTTCCTGCACGTGAAAGCCACTACAGCCGATCAAAAAACAAACACAAAAAATACCTGGATTCATCTCTGACTGTGGCAGAAATGCATAACCTATTTTTAAAGGCAAACCCAGATCTTATACCTAATGATTGTAAATACTGGCTTTACCTTAACATATTTAACTTTGAATTTAATATTAAATTTGGATTTCCAAGGAGTGACATATGCGATAAATGTGAAAAATTCCAGTCACAAATAAAAGCAGTTGAGTCTATTAATGATGCAATTCTTGTGAATAAACTGAAATTTCAACATGAGTTTCACGTAATTCATTTCATGTTTGGATCATTGCATTTCTTGTCTTACATCTACAACTACAAAGATTGTGATTTTCATAGATAACTGTTTTTCACAGAATAAAAACCGTTACATCTTTGCTTATCTACAAAGATTGGTAAATAAGAATGTCTCTATAACACAAGTTTATGTAAAGTATCCCCTTCCAGGACATAGCCGAATGCCTTGTGATCGTAATTTTGGGCGCATTGAAAAAAGGAGAAGAAAGAAGGACAGGGTAATTCTACCTTCACAGTGGGTATCGCTGGTAAAGAATACATATACCAGAAAACCATTTAATGTTGTTTACGTGGAACATTTTCTTACAGACAACATGATCCAAGATGGAATCCCAGTTGTTAAAGTACTGGGCTTTAAAAAGGCCTATGATTCTTTAAAAAAACCAATAACTGAAATTAGCGAGTTGAGAGGAGCAAAATTTGAAGAAGGCAATGTACCACCAAGTAGAATTTCAATGACCAGAGAATGTTGTGATGTCTTAAAAACTTTTAAATGTGGTAAAAAACTTTCAATTCTCCTTTCACTCAAACCTAATAGAGCATACGTAAATTTTTTGTCTGTTAAAACTGTTAAATTTCATGACATTTGTGATCTTTTAACACATGTCAATCATCCCGAAGGAGTTACTTTTTATAGCAATATTCATGGCATAGATGGAGACACGAGTGACATTGAAGATATAAAATAGACTTATTTCTTTATTGTAATAATATGTTGAAAAATTACATTAGTTCTGTGTGTTTTTTTTGGTGCAAAAAGTACCTAACTCTCCTAACAGGACAAAAAGTACTTAAGTCCAAAAAATAAATTAAACGTATCTTCTAAAAGATTAGGGCGTAAGGCTTTATAATAAGCAGGTTTATTCATTATAATAATGCAAATGTATAGGAGTTATTAGAAATTCATTAGCATGTCTTGCCTGATTTCAGGGTCAGTTTGAATATTCAAATTCCATTTTCTCAGAATGACTATTTTGTGACTTAAGTACTTTTAGCACTAAGGTCTTCAATTATAAAGATTTCATTACAATGAGGCCTTGTGCTCGAATAATTTTAAAGAGATTATTATTTTTACATTATAAATAAATTCTTGAAATTTCTTTTATCATCATTACCTTTTATTTATTTTTACACCAACTGTATTTATGCATTGTTTTTTTATAACATTCTAAATTATAGTTTTAACAATAACTTTCTATTTTTAATATGGCTTGTAAAAAAACTTCAAACCTTAGATAAGATCAGAGAACATATAAATAGTTTTCCAAGAGTCGATTTACACTATTGCAGGCAGAATACTAAAAAAATATTACGAGTTGTCATTGAGTACAATTAAAATGTACAGGTTGTTTACACAAGTTTACCAGGAGTTCAATGTAAAAAAAGATGTTTATTATTCAACTTTTAATACAGATTTGGCATTTTATAAACCAAAGAAGGGTTTGTGTGATTTATATCAAGAGTATAAAAACAAATAAGATGATCAAAAAAATACTAGAGCATAGAGAGAGTAAGCTATTAACTAAACAAGAAAATGTGACGTAGCTAAAGTTGCAAATGGAGATTACAAAACCACAGCAGTTATAACTTTTGATTTGTAAAAAGTATTTCCCCTTCCGATTGCTAATATTTCTGGATTCTATTATAAAAGAAAATTAAATTGCTATTATATCAAAGCCCACCGTTAATTGAATAACAAAACTTATTATGCACTTTGGAGAGATACTATGGCTGGTAGAGGTGCAAATGAACTTGCAAGTTGACTGTATAAACTATTAAAGTTAAATATTCCAGACTAACCTAATATATCAATTATTCATATTATTTTTAAATATAAATAATATGATTAATTGATATAATTCTTAAGAATAAGAATTCAGTTGTGTCTATGGCAATAAAAAATTAACAAAATGAAAGCAGAATACCAATCATTGAACAGAAGTATAGTGAACCTTCTCATAGTTCAGTAGAGAATATTGACACTGCGCATAGTGTGATTGAAAAAAAAAAAAAAACATTTTAAGATTTACAGTCCTCCTACTTTATTCAAACTGCTGTCATCTATTGAAAAAATTTCTGGAGTAGAATTGAAAATCATACAAATATACAAAGATGACTTAAAAACATCAAACTTACTTCCAAGTCTTTATATTTCCATAAGTGCCTTTGCAAAGGTAAAACTAATGTGTCATGGAAAAAAATCTTCTTTCTCATATAAGGTTCAAAAAATTTCATTTTTACATCATACTCAATTTATTAATAAGTATAATTGTATAAGAAGTTTATTAATTTCTACCTAAGAAGCTTGAAGATTAAAAACAGTATATTTCTAAATATAATACCAATAAATTGGTTACCGGGAACGAATTAAAGAAAAAAAAATGTAAAGAGACAGTCAAACTAAAATTTTAATAAAGCTATGAGTCATTGTTAGTTACAACATAAGTAAATTTAGCCTTAATTCACCTACTATCAAATTAATTGCATCTATGACAATTGTATTCCGACAAAATGTTCTGATTTCAAAATACATTTGTCGTACTTGAAAAACAGTGCTATTAGTTACAGGGAAGTTTTTTTTCTTTTTATAACAATTTAAACAAAAACTTATATTGATTTTAGCCAACTTTGTTAAATTTCAACATTTAATTAAATTTACATAAAGAGATTTTGTACTTAAAACTTCGAATGCAATTTTCTCAATTTAAACACAGTGTCGTATACGACACTTGTATTCCGGGCTGACGTTATGTCTCTAATTTAAACGGTTGCTTGAAATTTATTTTAGGCTATTTCAAACTTTATAAGGTTAGAACCTACGTGCTTCGCGATGGCCCTTGGGTAGAAATATTTTGTCTGCTGACAAATTGCTTCGTATGTAACTTCTTAGATTCAGGCAGGCATCGAATCTTTTGCTCCCTCTCAACGATTCCAAGTTAAGTCTCATTCTTCTCCATGGTTTTCCTCACATTGCGATGCTGCGATTATCAATCGTAACCATTACTTCAATATCTTCCGCCAAAATAATAGAACTCTTCACAGTTTCAAGTTTGCGCTTCTATATTTACGACACCGACTTTTACGAGCACCTTCGCAAAGAATAGCATGAAAGAATTTGATTTTTATCAATAAACAATAAATAAAAGTAATTTACTTTTACCATTTTTAATCGTTTTAAACATGAAATCAAGAAGGTTTAAAATGAAAACGTGCTGTATTTGGTTGCAACAACTGCCAACATAAATAATATTATATTCTATAATACCTAAATAATTCTGCAGATAGATTTTATATATATATGTATATATATATATATAAATATAAATATATATATATATATATATATATATATATATATATATATATATATATATATATATATATATATATATATATATATATATATATATATATATACACACACACATGTGTATGTATATAACATAAATTAGATCTTAGCTTTGTGTAATTCATTTGTGTATGTCATTTTGAATAAATTATGAATAAATTTATACGGCATATCCAAAAAATGACTTGATTTTTCGTAAGAGAAAAGAAAATAAATTAGTTTTTCAACTATTCAAACTTGAAAAGCAATTGATTTTTCAAAAAATAAACGCGTGAATTTATTTTTATTTTGGTTTTCCTCAGAATTTCCGCTATCGTCTTTAAATTTGATTGGTTGTTTGCTTATAGCTTACATATTAGTTTTAAACAGGCGCGCAACTTTATTTCTGTCATTTCTTCTTTAGTTATAGATTTGCTGAAGAGTTCTGTATTTTATATTTAATTTACTCTAAGACAAGTCATTCGATTATTTTATTAAACTAATGGCATCAAATATCTTTTCACTTGTAAGTAAAAAGATATTTGATGCCATTAGTTTAATAAAATTGTGTTTGCCTCTCTTGAATATATATATATATATATATATATATATATATATATATATATATATATATATATATATATATATATATATATATATATATATATATATAAATATATATAAATATACATATATATATATATATATATATATATATATATATATATATATATATATATATATATATATATATATATATATATATATACATATATATATATATATTCAAGAGAGGCAAACACAAAATTATTGGTATTTATTACACTATTGGAAATTTGCATCCACGCTATCGCTCTCAAATATCTCAAGTTCATTTAGCTGCATTGATTTGTTCTAATATTCTAAAAAAATGTCTTATTCTGAAATTATGAAACCATTAATTGATGAACTTACAGAATTGAGCAACAATGGGATTATTTTAAAAACTAACAATGTTACTCAATCACTTAAAGTTAGTCTTGCAACAGTTTCAGCTGACAACTTAGCAGCTCATGCACTTGCAGGTTTTTGCTGTTGTTTTAGTTCGGGTAGGGTTTGTAGAACCTGTCTGGTTTATTTTAAAACAATGAAGCTAGAAGAATATCACACTGAATGTTTTTTAAGAACATATTATAACTGCAATCAACAGTTAAATGCAATAAATAAGTTTCCTGTTAACAAATCTGTTTATGGAATAAATCAATCATGCTGTTTGGATTATCTACCATTTTTAAAAGTTTTGGAACGTTTTAAAAGTTTTAGAAAGTTTTCCACCTGTTACCCACCATGATTTCTTAGAAAGAATAGCTCCTATAGCTTTGAAACTAGTTATCCAAAATTGATATCATTTAACGTTATTTCTCTTTAACAGCTTAATTTTGAAATATGTAATTTTTTATTTGGATTTAATGATAAAAAAAGTAAACCTGTGCCTCTAAGTGCATCTGCTTTTTCTAAGAAGGGTCGTAAAATTGAAAAAGCATCTGAATTGTGATTTTTTTTTAGATGTCTGCCAATTATAATATTTGGTTACATATCCAGTTTTAATGATGATTGCCCTGCTCACTGTTGGTATATCTTGAACTAAGAAATATAATTGATATCATACTTTCATCAATTATTAAAACAGATTCTCTAAGATACTTTTCTCATATGATTGCATCATTTGTTAATTCATATGATTTGCATCATTTATTAATTCTTTTGTGGATATTTGGCCTAGAAATTTTATTCCCAAAATGCACTACATGGTGCATTATCACAGACAAATTGAACTTTTTGGACCTTTGCAACATTTATGGAGCAAGCGATTTAAAGCCAAGCACAACTACTTTAAGTGTCTTTTTTGTGTTGTTTCTAATTTTAAAAACATCACTTATACATTGTCAAAGTGCCATCAAATGCGCCAGTGTTGTGAATTAAATTCTGTTGATTTTATGAGAATTGAGCAACATAATCAAAGAAATGGTATTATTATATCCTTAGATTCATTACCTGAAGGTCTTCAAATAGAACTTACACATAAATTTTTACTTGATCAAAACACTCAAATTTGAAAAGTGACAAATGTTTCAATGAATCATTGTTCCTACCAAACTGGTGACTTTATTGTTTTTAACATTCTAGATGATGGTACTCCTATTTTTATGTTACTCAAGTATATCCTTAAATTGATGGTTTATTGTTCTTGTGTGGTAAACTGTGTTCTTGTGAAAAATTTTTTTTTTATTCACATGCCTATATTTTGATTGAAATATCGTCTTGGGTTGTTATTCTTTCTGGACAAGAAGTATCGCATGAACCCTTGGATGGATATTTAAAGTCTGTTGGACAATCTTTAGTTACTTTACGTAGTTTAGCAATAAAATAATTTAACATTGCATGCATTTCAGTTGTTAGTTTACCTGATTAAAACTCAACAAAATTTAATTTTTAGATTTTCACTGATTTTAATTAAAAGTGTTTTATTTGATTTTCACATAATATAAATTAGTTTATGCAAGAATTGGTACAATATAACATATTGTATTAATTCTTGATCAATTTATGATAAAAATATTATAGCATAGTAGAAATATAAAAATGTACCTTGATGCATACTTAGTAATGTTAAACATTTATTTATATTTTTCAAACCTTTCATTTCAATTTAACATGGTGAACATTCATTCAGTAAAGTTTTTTTTTAATATAATAATATTGTTATACAGGAGAAGATATAGATGGCTCAGTTATCAACGATATAGACGATTTCATGTTTAAGGAACTAATTCCTCCAATTAAAGACAGAATGTTTTTTAAAAAGAATTAGCATCAAAAGTTATATGCGTAAGATCTTCATCATCTACATTAAACTCTTGTAATGTAAGTTTTACAATGTCACCTGTTTGTGACATTATTGAGGCACCGACCTTTTCTGAACCTTAGTAAGTTATGTTTTGTTTGTTTGTAAACATTCAAAACTTTGTTTATTTTCCCAAAATGTTATCTTATTTAAAATGTTATATTATTAAACAAAAAAAATAAATAAATTAATACAATATACTTGGCCAAGATATTGTGTGTGCACACACACTTTTACACTATTAGGGCTGTATAAGATAAATAGTTTGTGCATAATAAAGACTTCAGTGCTAAAAGGACTTAAGTCACAAAGAAAAAGTTGAGAGAAAACATATTGTAATAAATAAATAAAAATCAGTAAATATAATATATAAATAACTAATAAATGAGTTATAATTTAATTAAATTTTTATCAATTTTCAAAAAAAAAGGAACATATAACAATCACTGCAAACCACAATAACCACCAGGTTTGAAGTCTCCCTACATCCAATTTTTTTTCTTATTAAGAAGTAACATAGTATATAAGTTAAGTAAAGGTATTAAGAACGTCCATAGGAAAGGCTAGAATAATGTTTTTACACATCTAAACTTTAAATAGAAAGGGGAGGGGCGTACACCTTTAACTTTATTGAAGTTCATATATTTCACATAATCTCATGAGGAAACCTAATTTTTACTTTGTAATTGTATACTCCCATAATATAAAGGCATTAAAAAAGTGTTAGAACATTTATATAACAGATTCAAAGAAAAAGAATGTAGGTATAAAAACAACAACAAAATGCATTTATTGTGAAAAATATCTTGACTAAGATTTGAAATACAAAAATAGCATTCTATTTTATCAATACTTAATTAAAAGTACTTTTCATGCTATCGAAATACTTTGTAAATAATAATTTTGACATAGTTGTGTAGCAAAATATATTAAATTGAATAGAAAATATTAATTGTATATATAATAAAATTAATGTATATAATATAGTTATGAATAACTATATTATATAAATTAATTATATTATATATTTATTAAAAATGCTCCAATACTTCTGAACCGTGACAATCGCATTAAAATTTCTACAAACAGTTGGAGACCTCTGTTTCAAAAAATTATCCAAAAAAAAAGGAGTCAAATAATATTTGCTAGTTTTATATTTACGTTATTATGTAATCATTTATGGCTTCTTTTTAATGTCTTCTTTGACGTTTTTAAGTAATATTTGTAACGGTTTTTTGTATTATATTTTACGTCTGATGACGATCTGTGCAAAAGCAGATCGAAATATTACGAAGAATAAATTTAGTTTGTACGCAGCTGTTTTTTATGCTTTATATTCAAAAATATATATATATATATATTCACGTACAACAAGATATGACATTGAAACATATTTATTAATATATTAATAATATATTTTATATATTATTAATACATAAAATAAATTATACAGGGACAATTTGTTCAAGGCGGCAGATGTCCAAGGGAAGCCAAAGAAAAAGAAGATATCTAAAGAAAAAAAAATTAAAATAAAAAAGGTCCTTTCTCTGAAAATATAGGAAAATTTTGAGAAATAGATGCGTTGACCTGGTTTTTCTATCCCAGGCGGCGTAAAGGCTATCGACACCCCTGCTAGTATTATTTTAAATTACTAATTTAAATTTGCTAAAAAGTTAGTCAACTATTTGTAGTTAGACTAAAAAGTTAGTCGACTAGTTTTAGTTAGGCTAAAAAGTTAGCCGGCTTGTTTTAATTACGGTTTTTTAGTTTAGTTAGTTACGATTTTTAGTTCTGGTCACAACACTATTTTGCTGATGTAGTAACAGCGTGTGTTGCATTGTCAAAGTTAGGGAAACCCTTTTACTAATGAAACTATACAATTATATACCATTCAAAAGTTTGCGTTACCTTGACAAATTTAATAAAATACAAAAAAAGATTAAGTTTATATGTGTTTCAAATTATTAAATTTTTATAGAGAACGCAAACTTTTAATAGATAGTGTGTAGCTTAGTTTATATACATATTATCATTGTTAATATTACGGAATATTTAAGAGCTATGTTTGCGTTTTTGAAACCTATTCTAGTTGTAATGTCAATTATTTCTTTGTATCTTTTTTCAAGTAAAAAGGTTTTTCAAGTAAAACAAAAAAAAAATTAGAATTATTATTAAGTTTAATTAAAAAAACTTTTTAAAACTAACATAATGGTGAAATTCTATACACAAATAAGTTTTTTCTTTTTAAGCCGTAAATACCCTCCTCCTGTAAAAAAATCCGTCGCTGCAAGAAAAATATCCTCACCATGAATACTCACCACCTGTAAATAAATCCGTCGCTGCAAATGTTAAAAACAGGTTTTAACCTTAACTTTCTGATCCGGGGAAACGGGGATCACTTAGATATAAGTATCGAAATCAGACTAAAACGTCATGACAAATTATTTACATATAAATTTTTATCTTAACAAACCCAAAACGTAATAATACGTATTAAAACGTTTTATAGACGTATTAAACACGCCTCGTGTTTACTGGGATATTTTATTGATTTATACACAATCACATTGTAAAAATTGGAATTGACAGAGGAGGTGGGTTTCTGAAAGTTAACCTGGGAATTATTAAATTAAATCCTTACTTCCAGTAAACCTCAACTGCACAAGCAAGATTTTTAAAGACGCTGGTGTCAAACGTCAACTCATTATTGCTTTCTCTGAGAAGTTTTAGAAAATTATAACAATGTTTTGCAAGTATTTAACTTGGTTAACTTAAAAGACCAGAAATTTGTCTTGTCCTGTGATCTAAAATTTGCAAACATAACTTGTGAGCTTCAAGCAGACTCAAGTGCACATACCTGCACCTAGTGTAAATCTGGTTCAAAAGGGAAACTAAAGACTTTTGAATCTCTGGAAAAAAATATTCTTCAAGTCAGCTGGTTCCAATATCAGAAAAGCTCGTGACTACAAAAATGTTGTTCATTCTACAATTTTTATATTACCTAGAGACACTTTGGTTTCGAAGTTCCTTCCTCCCATGGAAGATGATGCATTGCACATTAAACAACAACCTTACTATAGTAAACTACCACAAAGATTTGAAGCATTCAGACTGACATTGCAAAATATGTCAATAATACCCAAGGTTCATGCAATATTTTTCCATGTCAAAGATTTCATCGACAGACATGGTTAAGCTCTTGGGTTTTACTCAGAACAAAAAGGAATGCATCACTGAACAGAAGGAATGCATCACAACTTTTAGATACAGATAAGAAGAGATTTAAGAATGAATTATTTTTGAATTTGTTATAAAAGAAAACATATAAAAAAAAACAGTTTGTTTCGTAAATATATTTTATGTTTTTTACTTGTTGAATTTCAAGAATATATCATTTTGCTTTCCTTGTTTATATTGATGTCTCTCGGCAGAGCCGTAACCACAATTTGATATTTGGGGGGCCTGGGGTTTCTTCGATTAAAAAATTTTTTTTTTTTAAAATTATTGGGGGGTCTATGCCCCCTGGCCCCTCCGGCGGTTAAGGCTCTGCTTGGAGATTTTTACTACTGTAAAAAGCAAAATAAGCACTCATTTTGCATGTTTGTGCAGTCAATAAAATATCCTATTAAACACAAGACGTGTTTAATACGTCTATAATACTTTTTAATACTTATTAATAAGTTTATTAAACCTATAAAACACATTTTGTGTTTACCTCAAATGAAAATTTAAATGCAAATAACTTGCCAGGAGGCTGTAATCTGGTTTGATACTTACATCTATTGATATTATATTTATTTGATACATAGTAAAGGCTATCATTCCACCAAAGAGTTTTACCGGGTCAGAAACCTAAGGTTAGAACCTGCTTTATAACACTGGGTTATTTTAATTGTTTTGACAGATTCGGCCGTTTTTTATGTATTATATAGTCTTTACTTTAAAGTTTAGCTATATAAGTCAAAAATTTGTTTTTTAATATTGTGTAGTCTTTCACTATAATTAAAAGCAAAGTTCCTAATAACTCTTACTAAGTAAGAGTTATTAGGAAGTAAGACTGAGTAAGTTATTAGAAAGTAAGACTGAGTGAGTGTGAATTTCATAATTGCGAGTCTGCATAAGTTTGAAGCAATTGCTCAAAGTAATTATTAAAAATATATTATCTGAATAGTTAGATCTAGCGTATTACCGCGATGACCATTAAGAAGTTGAAAAATTGGTTCAAAAACATATGTATGAAGATGACCGAAGAATACTACATGTATTCAAATACCAGAAAGCACTTGTATCATCAGGTCCCGATACAGACACTTTATCTGAAGACAAAGAAATTTGTGAATAATTAAAATTACCACTTACTAGTAAAGTATATTTATATGACGCTAACTTGGTTATCTTTACGCTCAAACTGTATATATTATTAACGTTATTAACGTAGGTAATATCAAATTTAATAACTTATCCATATTTTTAACTTTTTTAAGTTAATTAAAATTTAGTTTGGCTTTTTGACTAGATGATCAATAAAACAATACAGATCAAGACTGTGTAGGCACTTCTTAGAAAACACGCGCCAGCTCGGAAGTAATTGTAAGTTTGCTCACTCAGTGAAAGAGGATATTTAAACAAATTGTACATAAGAACATATTTTTAAGCTAAATTGAGTGATGCTTTTGTTTATTGTGAATATAGGAAAAGAAAAAAATTCATGATTGTTGAAATGGGATTGAATGGACTCCTAGAGTCCTCGCCCAATACGGAATTACTAAGACTATCTAAACTAGTTACTGTTGATGCAATATTGTTATGAATATAGATTGCAACACCGCCTCCACGTTTACCAATGACTCTATCGCATAGAAAAGGCGTAAAATTTCTTTATAGCATTCCAATATTACTCCCTAAGCTACCTGTACTATACTCGTTCCAAATCAGTTAGATCAGCATTTAAATAAACGTTTTTGATGCCTTCAAAATTTCTAAGCTCACTTCAACACGTCATTTCTAGCGTCGCAATTTTCCAACTCTGCTACAATCAGCCCTTGGTTAGCATCAATGCGTAACTTCAGACAAAAATACTTTTTTAATAGATATACGCAAACTAATCATATCTGTCAAATTTATGATTTGTACCCTGTCCTCTTCCACTCTACTGGCTACTTCTGGATTGTTATGCATAGCCAAACCAAAAACAATAAAATTACTCGATTTTTTTGCGCATTCATCTGCGCAAACCTGCGACTTTATAACCGCCATTTCTTTCGATTTCTTGGTAGCTCTAAGCATCTCAAATGCCCAAGCGCTGCAACAATTCAGTTTTTTTTTTCGATGTTTTAATAATAATATTATAATTATTGCATTTTACTTTATTTTTAGTTTGCTAGATGTTTATATCGTTGAACTTACATTGTGTGCACATTACTTTTTATACCAGTTCGCCTTATTCAGCCTCTTCAATTCTCATTTAAAGCTTCGTTTCAATAGTCATTAAAATGTTGCATAACAGTTGTACGTTTTTGATGTACAACAATTTTTACCGTTATTGATTAAATTAATTGGTAAAAGTAACGTTAACTTATGCTACTGACGCAATGTTTCCATTATACAACATTACTGTTGTACAACTGTTCTATGACATTTCTACAACTATTAGAAATAAAGCTTAATGAAAAATACGTTATGCAAAAATGTATTTTTCGTATAAAAACGTACTCAAAATTTTTCAAAAATGTCAATATATTGTTTAGTTTATTATTCTTTATTTTATTGTTTAATTGCCTACAAGTTCCTTTAAAAATTAAAAAAGGTTATCAACTGTTCAAAATTAAAAAAGGTTATCAACTCAAATTGAATGAAATTATAACTACTTTTTCCAACTCCAATTTTCGTATTATACTTTCGTTATATTTCCTATTTTCGTTATATTCAAAATATTTTAAAAATGCAATAATAGTCAGAGGTTAAATGAATTTATATTAAGGAAGACTTTTGAAAAAATACCACCAAATACGACAGAGCCTGGTAGAAAGAATGATGATGGAGAGAAAAGCTGGAAAGTACGATGTTATAGTATACAATAAGCCTAAGTGTCGCTATTAAAAATATTCTCAGGAAATACAAAAATTCAAACTGATAAGTTGGATAGGTTCAGTAATCGATAGGAATTATAACTAAACGTATTAAGTTAGTCGAAGAAAATCAAAAGTTCATAAATGCAACTGTTGAGGAGTTGTAAAAAAGTATTAAGTTCACCCAAGATACTTTAATCAACGAAAAATTATCACTTCTTAACAAAGAATTAAAAAAGCTCGACAATGCGGAATTCATGATAAAATATGGCGAAGCAAACGAAAAATTACAAACCAAATCAATGCTAGATAAGGTAAATATTTTAGGAAATGAGTTAAAAGAAAAGTCAAGACAACTTGAAGATATAAACCGAAGAAATACCTTAAGGATCGACGGTATATGCGAAAGCAAACGTGAAACGTGGGCTGAAGCTGAGCGTACTGAGAAGTACAGAAATTTTTTAGCCAACAGCTGAGAGTAAATTACGTAGTTATTAAACACGCAGATAAGATTGAAACGCGCAGCAATTTAAAAGATACGTAAGACAAACCAAAGTCATAAAAATTGATAGTCTGGAGACACAAACCGTTACCGATTGTTTTGAACTTCAAAGGTTGAAATTCTGTGCGACCCGCTGAAAGTGCAAAACAAACGTAAAGGTTAGTCATGGAAAATGAAAGTGCTTTTGAGTTTGATTAAAAGGGATCAATTAGAATGCGATTTATTTTATCAAAAAATTGAAACAGCAGCATCAGAAGGACTTTAAATTGTAGTGACTGCTCGAAGTTATTCAAAACAGATAGTGGTCTGAAAAGGCACATAAGTTTTAAACACAAGGTTGTCAGTAATGAAATTTTTATTCAAAGTACACAGTTTAGGAATCTATTAATAAGTACAAAGTATAAACTACCAGCAGATGTTTGTTTTTGTAATGAAGATCAACAAAGTTTCAAAAACATGGTTCTAACTAAAAAAGAATATTAACAAGTTGAGTCTTTTTTTATAAAAGAAATGAATGAATTCAAAGGCAACGCAGAAAAGTTTTCTTCTTCACTTCACCAAAAGTACACAACTTAGCCAGTGGCGATACAAGCAATACTTAAAGGACTATATTATTTAATAATATCAGAATAAACAAAATTATGTCTAAATTTTCGAATAATAAAGGAATCAAGGCTTATTAGTGAAGAATCAAATTCAAATGTGGAAATTAGTCTCTCTTAAAAAGACATCGGATGCTTAGAATATATTGCAGGTTATGTTTTCCAAAAACTGTACTCTAAGTTAAGAAGTAAAAAAGTAATGATGGTGTAATATCTGAACGAAGGCTTCATATTTTATTTTCTTCAACGACTCAAGAGGAACAAAAATTTGTAGATAGTAGAGAAAGAGGTGGATTGTGAAAAATGAATAAACTAGTAATAAATATACTTATTGAATGTAAAAAAAAAATCGAAAAATGTTGGCAACAAGTTTTGAAAAACTAACAGTAAAGTATTGGTTTCACAACTACTAAATGAATAAGTACGACGGAGCCTAGTAAAAAAAATGATAATGAAGAGAAAAACTGAAAAGTACGTCGTTGTAGTATACGATAAGCTGGTCTGTTTATTTTCCCTATTTTTCCTTTCTTTTTTTTTTGTTTAAATGGAGGAAAATATAATTTATGAGTTTTTCGTTTAAAATATTATATTATACAACGTCTTTACCGCCGTCAGAAACACACTATTCGGTTAATTAATTTTGCAGATCGGTTTTCACATTCTAAAATATATTTTATAGAAATTAGATTATTAAATGTATATGAAGTAAATGCATTTAACGTCTAACGTTTTATTTATATGCGGTAAAACGATCTACGTCCATTAGTTTTTAAAGAAATATTTATTTTGAAGCCCATAAACAAATTACCTTAATCAATTTTGTATTCCAAATTCCTTACTCAATTTTGTATTCCATATCTTGCACCAAATGTCTGAAATAGAATTGTTTTACCTCATTTTGATTTATCTTTTACTTTTACTTACTTTTACTGTTTTAAAGAAAAGTTAAAAAACTTTATTCTTTTGATTGAAAATATTTCTGATAACTTTTGATTGTAACTAATTGCAGTCATATAATATATTATGAAATATTATGATACAATGTGTATTATTATGTCATAATTATTACTATTTTCTTTGTATTTCAAGATGGTATTTGTTTTATTTTTTATTAAAGGGTCTGGTGATAAGATTATTATGATATTCAAACAGATTCCTTTGTTCGTATTTATTTTATTTAAACTTTTAATTTATAAGTCTATGAATTTACATGTTGTGAAAGTTTTTTATTATGTAATACAAACATTAAAAAGAAAAAAAATTCAATAATGTACTATATGATTTTCAATAGAAATAGTGAAATGATGTTGGTTTCATAGATATCTCTTGTTTTGATTGTTAAGATTTTTTTTCAATCGTAAATTTTTCAATTAGCACCTTAGCCCACTTAAAAAGTGTATGCTTCTTGTTTGAAACTTATAATTATATACATACGCATAACAATGTAATAGCAATAATATAATAACAGCTCCGAGCCCACCCTTCACACACTCACTTGTTATTTTTTGTCACTACCCAAGTTAATTTTACCAACTTGCCTTAGCTACGCTGACAAGTTCTAAAACATCTGACCCTGCACATTAAGTGGCCCAGAAATTTCTTAGCAGTTTATTTTTTTTGGTTAGACTTTGGAGCAACTTTCCCATAAAGAAGACAACTTTTATCAAAAATAGACCCGAGTCCCCAAAAGTCCTAGTCTGTCACTGAATGTAATGAAAACATGTAAATATGTAATATAATTTTTGATTAAGTTAAAAAGAAACTTACATTTAACTGAGTTTTCGTTACTTTTTTTAAAAAACGTTTTTGCATTCTTCACACATCATGGATGTGTGAAGAATGCAAAAACGTCTGTTTTTGCATTTGTTTTTATTCCAATAAAGTGAAAATAAAACTGTGAATTGCATGTTTTACAAGCTATGGAATTTTCTTGAGATATATCTGCGATATGTGGAAAAACTGTTTTATATACACTACAAACATACCTCGGTGTTGATACAACCGGTAAAAGGGATTTTGACTTTTGTGACCTTTTAGGTAGGAACATGTATGCACCTTTTGTTTATACAACCAACATTGGGGATTTTGACGTAACAGATATTTTTGTCCTTGATATTTTTGCAGTTACAACTTTTCTGACATCAGAGACTGTACTTTTTAAGTTGTCTGATAGAGAGGACTGCTGAATTTCCTTATTGCAAGTTGTTATATTATAGTTAATAACAAACAAAACAAAGTGCCACGAATGCAAAAAGGTCTAGAACTCCTTATTGACCTTGGATTTGAAAATAATGATCATTTGTCTTTTTTAAACAAATTTTTCCTTCCACATCAATATGCAATGAATTATAGTTTAAAACGGTTGATATAGTATTTCTAATAATGTAAGGGCATTTTATCTCTACGCATCCAATACCGAAATAGCATACAACAATAACATCAGAAGAAGCTGAAATGAGTTGAAACGTTTTGAAAATTTGCATGCCAGAATCATAAAACTTTATATTTTTGTGGCCATTTACTTTCAGGATTTTTATCACAGCTCTACTAGCATGAGCTTCTGTTGTAATACCATGTCTTGTTCCAAAAGTTTCAAATTTCTTTTATCCTATCAAAAGTTTTTAACATAGAAACAGTATGATTTTTATTTTCAATTCGGATAACGACTGTTTAAATTTAAAAGCAGTAATCCTGCTCTGATATTGGTTAAATAATATGCTTGACGAAGATTGCATTTGAGTTGCTTTTTCATTACTTTTAACCTGCAAGTAATTCAGCGTTAAACTTTCTGTAAAACAATTTACATTTTCAGTCAATGATAAGTTGTTGTCAATCTTAAAAATATTTGATGTGTTATCAACGCCTAATAGCAGGGTAACTTTCAATTTCAGGTTAACTCGACTCTTTTGATTTACCACCCTATATTTGAACAAAGGAGCTTTTATGCCAAACATCTCCAGGGATTTGTACAAATAGTCTCGAAACTGGTCTTGGTTACTAAGAAATTGTTTTTGTTGGTCTATATAAAAAATACATCTTTTAATGACTTGTTGGATCCCTTTTTTTTCTGCAGGTTAATTTATTTTTTTATAATGATGTTTGTTAAATAAATCATTATAAAGTCTGGTAAAACAGTTCTGATGCTACTTGGAACCTTCCATTTTGCAAAGACACTAGTACACGACGGGTTTATTGCCTCTGTAAACACTGCAGTTTTAACTTGAAATTGCAGTTACATGGTTGCAACAACCAAGAAGACCTACAATACAAGTAAAATATGCTGAATTAGTTTCTCCTTAAGGTCTTTTTTTACTACTCCCCAAAAATGAAAAGGTGCATTAAGTTACAATAAGATGGCATTACACGAGATTTAATGAAACAAGTATCAAATTCTTCAGTTATTTCATAAAAATCTATTTCTTTGACAAACTCGCTTTTGTAGTAGCGGTAAGCTTTGCCTTTTTTATTGCCAGAATCTAAACAATTCATAAGGTCATGTGGCTGTTCAAGTTTGCGCAAATAATTTTTTTGTCAGTGTATTAAATGGAAGGACACTTGTATAGTCCGGTATCACTTTCAGAAAACCAATTTTTTTCAGTGATAATGGGTCTGGAATAACACAGTTACGTAAAGTAAATTTTGACTCGTACCCGGATACTTGAACCCTTTGGCAATCATCGCTTTCATTATCAGTAGGTGTTTGATTTTCGATGGCAGAAAACACTCTAGTAAAAATTTCAAACATGTTTATGTACAAATTTATAAAGAATTTATATTTAAAATGTAAGTATTTAATATATACAGTGGTGGCCAAATTATCAGACTAGGCTACAAAACCGAGAATATTTTCGAATTACCAACCTTGGCACAAATTAGTTATTAAATTAATGTATATATAGTTACTGCATGTATAGCCCAATTTTGCTTAAGTGATAAGTGCAATTTAATTTTATTTTCGCTCAAGATCCATTTTATTGAAAAATTTTAACTGTAAATTGAATATTAAAAGTTGGTCACCTGCTATCTGTTCAAGATCAGTAATTTCTTATTTGTTTGATGCTTATGATCAGAAATTAAAAGAAAATGTACATTAATAAGAGTTGCTTAACATTACATTAAGGTCAATTTTTTATTTATATTTATTTTCTACATTAAAAATGAAGAAGCATGTTTAATTAATATAGCATTTTATGTCCTTTTAATAGATGGGAAAAGCTACTGACTTAACACCGACAAAATTGGCCACTTGAGATTTATCTACGAGAGACATCACTCCCGCAAAAGGAGATTGCTAAAAATGTTGGAATAAGTCAGATATCGGTATCGAGAATGAAGAGGAATGTGCAGACTGGTGAAAAATTACGAGGCAACCGTGTTGGCAATTGTGGCAAAAAAAAATCAATGTCTGTGCGAGACAACAGGTACCTCATGAAATGCTGTATAAGAAACCGTAAAGCAACAAGCAAGATGTTGTAGAAAGAATTACAAAAAAGTAATATACATGTAAGTAGCAGAACAGTTAGAAGACAATTAGTTGTGAATGGTTTTCGAGCTCAACGGCCACGCAGAAAACCAAAGCTGACTCAAGAAACGTTTGGCATGGGGAAAGCAACACAAGAATTTCACTGAAAATGATTGGAGTCAGGTGAGTTTCAGTGTTGATTCATCCTTATACATCATGGATGAGAAAGCAGCCTATGTACGTAGGAGATCCGGTGAAGAATTTCATCCTGACTGTGTTGCAGAGACAGTAAGGCACCCAACGTTTGTCATGGTCTAGTCAGTTATCTCTATTTATGGGACTGGACGACTCTATATTGTTAAAGGCACCATGAATCAAGTTCAATACAAGAAGGTGCTTGAGACACAACTGCTGCCTTAACTTGGCGAATGGTGTCGATGGAGACCTTTCACTTTTATGCAAGATGGAGCACCTTGTCACACTGCGAAGACAGTAAAGAAATACTTAGCTGACAACCACATTAAGCTTCTTCAGTAGCCAGGTAATTCACCTGACATGAACCCCATTGAGAACCTGTGGGAGATTGTCAAAAGAAGAGTAGGAAGGATGAACCCAAAAAACAAGATGGAACTGACCGAGGTTTTGATCAATGTCTGGCATCATGACGACGAAATCGGTAAGCTTTGCCCGAAACTTATTCATGGGATGCCTACAAGGGTCCAGGCACTGCTTAAAAATAAGGGAAACCATACAAAATACTAACTGACATGTTTCAACTATTCGAACTTTCATTGCCATTGTAATTTATTTCATTTTCGATTGTTCCTTTTTGCATTTTTATTGTATTTTTAACTTAATAATGCGAATTTTAAGTTATCTTGGCATTTGAATATTAAGTCCTAATTTTGCATTGTATTTAATTGTTTTTTTATTTAAACGGTTCAATTTTGTGCTTTTTTACAATAAAATATTGCGCTTCTTAACTTTTCTAATTTTTTGTAATGTTTTGAAGTAAAAATGTTGCACTATTTATGAATAAATTTCACAAATGCATCAAAAATTGCATTTAGTCTACTAACTGTACTTATATTATAAATATCTATTACAATATTGGAAACATGTATTTATACATATAAAATATAAATAATATATATAATACATATACATATATGTGTGTATATATATATATATATATATATATATATATATATATATATATATATATATTTATATATCTATATATATACATATATATATATATATATATATATATATATATATATGTATATATATATATATGTATATATCTATACATACATACATATATATATATATATATATATATATATATATATATATATATATATATATGTGTGTCTGTGTGTATGTGTGTATATATATGTGTGTGTGTGCAAAGTATGTTAGAGTGTTCTACAAATACAGCCCTCAATGTTCTTTAAAACAAAACAGTAATACTTAGTAAAAACACTAATCTAACTTTGCTATCTAATTCAAGGTTTTATCGTGTGCTGGATGATCGTCAGGAAGCTTCCTGATAGCCTACAAATTTTTTACTGTTATTGTTTTTACTGTATGTGTTTTTTACTTTTAGTTTGTTAGATAAGTGTCTATTGCTAATATATTAGCATGAACATACATTCGTGTATACATGTATATTCAAACATACACATATATGTATGTATCTACATATATTTTATATATGATACATATATGTATGTATGTAAATACGTATAATACATACATTCATATATACAATACAATTTATGTATACATACATTGTAAATATATATTACGGACAACATACATACATACATACATACATGAATGTATGTATGTTTTATGTTTGCACATTTATATACGTTATCGTTATGATTTTTTCTTATCTGAAAACCAAGGTTCTTTAGTCACCATCAAAAACTTTGTTGCTTAATTTTAAATAGTTTTAAAAGCTTTTTCCACGTACGAATTTGTTCTAGGTTTATTTCTTCCATAAACAAAAAAATTATAAAACAGAAACTTCAAAAAACCTAAACTTGACTTATCTTATGAAAAAATACGTAATGAAAACAATATTTTCTGTAAAGACTTTTTCTATTTACCTGTATATTTACATTCTTTCATGCCATGCTGCACATAACAAATAATTACATACTATTAAAAAATGCGCGCGCACGAAATTATCGGAACTGTGAAGACGTCTATTCTACAGAAAACAGTCGTCTGTTTATATAAACTAGAAACCATTGTAAAAAGGTTTTGTGTAAGGCCGCAGCCCACTATCTTAAGGTCACAAAATCTTGTAGTTCATCTCAAAAATTAGGCTCCAGAAATTAATGGAGAATCTCTAAGAGTGTCATTAATAAGAGCAAACCTGTTATTCCTTTTCTCTTTCATGGTTCAGATTTTGTTACCTCATCAAAGACAAAGCTGAATTGTTTGCTAAGAGCTTTACATTAATTATATCTCTTGATTCCACTAATTCCATCTTTCCTAATATAGCCAACAAAACAGGTTGATTGACTGCTTGACATTCTTAATACTTCAGATTCTGTATCTAAGCAATTTCCTGCTTTGGCACCTCTACAGCTTGTGGTCCGGACAACATACTTGTTATAGTCTTGCAGAGGTTTTCTCCAGAGTTGTCGTCTGTACTTTCAAAACTATTTAACAAGTGCTTATCAGTGTCTTATTTTCCAGCCTGTTGGAAAGGGGCATCTGTTATCCCTATTTTCAAAATTTTAAGAGAGCAATCTGACTCGTCTGACTACCGTCCCATTAGTCTTTTTTCTATCATAGGCAAGGTTTTTGAGTCTTTAATTAACAAACTCTTGATTCTTGAATCTACTAACTCACTTTTTGATCATCAATATGAACTTCGATCTTCTCATTCTACTGCTTATTTGTTAACGGTAATAGCCGATAGGTTTTATTATGCATTAGATAGATGTGGAGAGGCTATCGCTCTCAACACTTCTAAAGCATTTGATAAAGTTTTGCACGCCGGTGTAGGAGGTACGAAGTACTTAACTGGTACAATCACTGTACAGTAACTCCCACCTGACGGTACCTATCACTTGACGAGTGATTCCTACTTAGGTGCCGCATACTGTACTTGGGTACCGAACACTCAACATATTATTTTCACCGTGTAAATGTCATAAAAAAAGTAACAAATGTGGAAAAACATATGTTCACTAGGCGTATAGTTTAAAAAAAATCAAACTTTAAAAATTTAGTATTTCTCACTTCTTTTTTTGCGTAGTAACTTTTTTTAGATGAAATTAAGATTATTGAATACTAGATTTTATAGCTGTTTTAAAGTGAAAATCATTCTATAACGTTCTATTAAATAATTATGGGGGCATTTGAAATTATTTCTTTCAATATTGTTTACATTTTATTCTACATTTATCATAACTTTATTTTAAACTATATGTGTTATGGACATGGATATGTTATGGACACGTATGTGCTATGAACACTTCTTTTACTATTGTATATATTTTAGTATAAAATGGAAGAAAAAACTTAAACAGAGATCAATGACTCAAAATTATCTGAAAAAATAATTAAAGAACCAAACTTTTGTGACGCTGAGAATTATTTATTATCAGGATTTTTTACTGAACATTTACAAGGAAGAGAAAGCATAGGTAATAAAACAAACTTTAAAAACCAAAGCGACAGGCTTGTAATTGGTAATAGTATGTTAGATAGCAAATGTAGAAAAACCATGAAAATTACTTCTGGTAAAGAGACTTTATCTGTCGTCAAAGATCAAATATCTCGTAATCAATACAAAAAAGCAGCACATGATGGGTTAGGCACATCAACTGAATCGCAGGCTTTAGGTGGACATGTAGGGAGGGATAAAACAATATGGATATTGATTGATTCAGGATATTGGTGGCCTAATATGAATAAAGATGTTAGAAATTATGTTGCCAGTTGTGTATCTTGTCAAAAATCAAACTCAAAAATGAAAAAAGTCTCTCCAGAGTTGCATCCAATACCAGTTACAACAAAAGTATGGCATCAATCTGGTGTTGATCTATGTAGTCACCCTAAAAATTCAGAAGGTTACATTGGTATTTGTGTAGATGTTGATTACTTCTCAAAATGGATCCAAGCAAAACCTATTTATAGTAAAAGTGCTGAAGAAGTATCTAGATTTCTTTATTAACTTATTTGTCGTCATGATTGTGCATCGATTCAAATTAATGACTAAGGTCGAGAATTTTGAATCAAATTTTCTGAATATTTGTTAGATCTTACTGGAACCTGTCAACGTATTACTTCTGCTTACTATAATCAAGCAATTGGTCTGGTTGAAAGAGCTAATAGAACTATACAGACTTCTATGCTAAAAGTCCTGAACGAAGAGCAAGAAAAATGGTCTCGTTTATTAGATGGCATACTGTTTGCATTTCGAACAACTCGCCATAAGTCCACAGGTGTCACTCCCTTTCAAGTTATGAATGCAAGGGAGTCAGTCTTACCCATATATTGCATAAAAAATGACCGAAGCTTAATTCCTGATGTACCTGTTGATTTAGAAAGAGAAGAAGATTCATTTTATTTATGAATGAAATTAGTTTTTAAATGTTACTTAACTCATTTAGTATTTATTTTAAGGTATTATGGAACAGGTTGACTTGCACAAAAACTTAAAACGAATTAAAAACATTCAATGTATAATTTATAATGAAGTAGCAAAAAATATAAAGAAATCTCAATTGTGACAAAAGAAGGACTATGAAAAACGTCAAAAAAACCAAATCCAATTTAATATAGGCGATGAAGTTTTGATTATAATCTTAGAAGAGCTTATAGAAAGGGTGATAATGGAAAATCTGTTTGGGATGGCCCATACAAAGTTATAGAAATATTTATTGATAAAAGACTTTATCCGTTAAAACAATAAAATGGTGAAATACTTCGTACCAAGCATCATGTTTCAAACATGAAACTTTTCAAGAAAAAGATCTGAAATTAAAATGATTCAAAAAACATGTGATGAGGTGTCTGATATATCTGAACTTTTGAAAATTGTCCGAGTTCTTGGTATCAAAACAAACTCTTTTATACCCGCTTATAGTAAATGGAGAAAAAGGAAATGCGATTTGTTGAAGATTTCTTTAACTAACAAAATATCTTTTAGAAAAGGCTTTGCGGTACGAAAAAAAAAGTTGCAATTGGGCAAACCGATCAAAGTTGATAAGATTGAAGGTGATGGAAATTGTCTATTAGGTTGCTGCAAAAATAATCTCGTTTTTCATATTTTATATTTTTGGATGAATTTTTGAATAAATTTATTATTGGCAGACGTCATGCTATGTTATTTAAAAGCGCGTTTTTCGCTTGATCTAGTTATCGTATTGCTTTTGTTTTATAATAATTTAGTCATTTTTTACAGGACGTCAAATCTATCATGGACAAGAGACAAATTCGCACGATTTTTCTGTTCCAGTTCAAGATGGGCCGAAAAGCTGCCGAGACAGCTCGCGATATAACAACGGAATTGGGCCCAGAAACCACTAACGAACGTATGGCACAGTGGTGGTTCAAAAAATTTCGCAGCGGTGAGCCTTGAAGATGAATAGGGTCGCGGACGCCCGTCTGAGATTGATGACGATCAATTGAGAGCCTTAATCGAAGCCGACCCGCGCAAAACCATACGAGAGGTTGCGGAAGAACTCAACGTTCATAACTCAACAGTTGATCGCCACCTGAAGCAAATAGGAAAGTCAAAAAAGCTTAGCAAATGGGTGCCGCACGAACTGAACGAAAATCAAAAAAATCGTCGTTTTGAGGTATCGTTTGCTCTTCTTCTGCGCAACAAAAACGATCCGTTTCTCGACCGGATCGTGACGTGTGATGAGAAATGGATCCTCTACGACAACCGACGACGTTCCGCGCAGTGGTTGGACCGCGATAAGGCCCCACAGCACTTCCCGAAGCTGAATCTCCACCAAAAGAAGGTTATGGTGACTGTTTGGTGGTCTGCAGCCGGTCTCATCCACCACAGCTTCCTGAATCCTGGCGAGACGATTACGGCAGAGAAGTACTGCCAGCAAATCGACGAAATGCATCAAAAGCTCCGATGTATGTGCCCGAGATTGGTCAATATGAAGGGACCAATTCTCCTCCACGACAACGCCCGGCCGCACGTCGCACAACCGACCCTGCAGGAGTTGAACGCATTGGGCTACGAAACTCTGCCTCATCCACCATACTCACCGGACCTCTCGCCCACCGACTACCACTTTTTCAAGCATCTCGACAACTTCCTCCACGAGAAATGCTTTAAAAGCCAAGACGATGTCAAAACGACCTTTGATGACTTCATCGCTTCCAGGACTTCGGAATTTTACGCTACCGGCATAAATAAACTTGTTTCTCGTTGGCAAAAATGTGTTGATTGTAATGGTTCTTATTTCGATTAATAAAGTTTATTCTATGCTGAGTTATGTTTGTTCAAAGTTAACGGTTGAAAAACGAGATTATTTTTGCAGCAACCTAATATTTCGAGCCTTAAGTCAGGAAGTTTGTCTAAGTCAAGAGTTTTACAAAATAGTGCATCAACTAGCAATTGATACTCTTTAAAAATATGAAATATAGAATCACTGATGTATTTCAAAACTGATTTTGAATATTTGTTTATATATTAAAATCAGTTTTAAAGTACATCAGTGATTCAAAAATGAACAATGACGAAATATGGTGCACTGATGTCGATATATATGCAATAGGAACTGCTTTGGATACACCGATTGCTGTTTACTAAAAAACTCCTGAAGCTTTTATTTTTTCGTGGTATTTTCACAAACCTCTTTTTCAAGATACAAATAGTTTTAGACTAATGTAAATAAAAGAAACCGACCAAATAGTTTATCTTCAAAATACTGATGTTCATTACGATAGAGTTGTAGCTCTTGCTTGATTTTTGTTCACATTAAGTTGGGTTTTGTTGGCTATTTCTATTGTATATAATTCCATTTTTTATTGACTTTGTTTAAAGATTATTTTGACTATTCTTGTAAATCCAGAATATTATGCAATTTATCTTTCTAAAACTAATCATGGACTGGTTTTTAACTCTCTTGGTTTATTATCTCCGTTTTTAACTTTTGATAATGTTTTAGCAAGCAAGAAATTAAAATTAGCGAGGTTAATTTAAAATACTATGGAAATTAACTATTTTCTGAAAAGGCTTTCATTGAAACCCTCTCAATTTTTTATTTATTTTCAATAGTTTAGATTTGTTTTTTAAACAACAAAATTATTAGATTTTGAAAAACTTTAGCAATTTCTTGTCATGCAGTTGGTTGACTTCATTGCCCTCATTTTATTTGAATCACTTCCCTCATTTTGGTTGACCTCTTTTCCTTCATTTTTTCTTAAACACACCTGTTTTGATTTTAAAAAAATGACAACATAGATTACCAATTAGTCAATCAACCTTTACTCAGATCGGTAATCTTCTAAAATACTGCCTTTATCATTGACAGGTAGGGTGGTTAAACAACTACGAAGTTTTAGTGGCCAATAGCATGTCTAGGAACCTAGAAGTTTTACTAAATGAAAAAATAAAATGCAGATAAATTTTGTGCCTCAATTATAGTCACGTTTTACATAAAACCGTAATGAAGTCAACTTAAGAAAAGGCAAACTCTGAAAAAAAAACAACCCAAATTACATGTTGGCAAAGGTAGTAGGATCACGTAAACCCTCAAAGGTAATCTTCTTAGTCAAATCCATGAAGGACATCCTTTTATAAAAACTCTATTAGAGTATAATTATCATATAATCTTATTAAAGTTATGAAAGATTAATAAGTTTATATAAGTATTTTCTTTTTCTTTTGCCGTTAGTATATAATACCTGAGTTAAGTGTTTGATACCTTGCCGGTAGAAATTACTGTAAAGTGATTTATACCTAGGCAGCGAGCACTGTACAGTGTTTGTTACCTTCGGTACGACTTACTATATAGTGTGCGCTATTGTTAAGTCTATCCTGACAACTACACGGGGCTTCTCAATATGCTCTTTTCTTACGGTGTTTCGGATAATATATTTGGGACTATCGAATTCTTCCTTACCATTCGTAGTATTAAAATTATCTTCAACGGACAGCACTCTTCTTCATATCCTTTAACTTTAGTGATTTTTCAAGGTTCTACACTTAACTCAATCAGTATATATACTCGATGTACTTAATATACACGATGAATCATCTTCTAGGTTAACTCTCAATTCCAATCTTTTTTGGAAACCATATATCAAATCCATGGCAAAATCAGTATCTGCTAAGGTTGCATCACTTTATTGTGCTTGCCACTTTCTTACTCCGGACTCTATTCTTTATTTCTATAAATCTCATATCCGTTCTTGTATGGATATTAATGCCATATCATCGAATGATGCCTTTTTTCTTTTAGACCAGGTGCAAAACGCATTGTAAACATAGTTGAACCTGCTCTGGCAGTCAACCTTTAACCATTGCTACATCTTCAAAATATTGTTTCTCTTTCTCTCTTCTAGAAATACTATAATAGACGCTGCTCTAGACAGATAGCGTCTTTTGTGCCATCTACTGAGAGTCGTTCTCGTGTTACTCGTTATTCAATTAAGTCTCATTCTTTTTTCTGCGACTGCTCCTTAGTGTTCCGAAAATTGTTATTTTTTTAGTTTTTGTCTATAACATCAGTTCTTTGGGACTTGCTTCATTCATCTTGTTTTCCTGATTCGTGTAATTTACAAGTCATCTATTATTTGTTATCTTGCTTAATAAACTTTATATTTTCTCTTGCAGTAACTTCAAGCTCCAATAGTGATTGCTTGCAGCCTTGCTGGAAGTGAAAATGTTTAAAAAAAAAATGTTTAAAAGATATTTATTTTCAAAATTGAAAAAAAGAGAAGCACCTCATTTTTAAATCTTGGAAGCTAAAAATTTTTGACTTTGGTTTTTTAATCCAGATTATTAAACAAGGGTTTTAAAAGCAAAACCATTTTTTTTTGTTAACAATAACGCGTTAAATGTTTTAATGATTCAAATGAGGATTTGTTTAAATTATCACACTTAAGACATCTTATTGTTAGGTGCTCTTAAAAACTGTTTCAAGAAACGGATCTTAAATTCCAATGATGTAATGTTACGGTTACCAATAATTGAGGCGTTTTTGGTAGAATATATACATATTGTGCAAAAAACGTTTTTTAAGCAATAGGAATATGTAATGGTAATATGAAAAGGGAAACACGTAAGTTATTGTACACATTAAAATTTTCGTCTTAAGTTATGTATGTTTACTGTTCTTGCCCAGCAGAACTGAGTGGACATTGTAACCATGTAAAGGCTTTATTGTTAACATTAGCTGATTATCTATGCAATCTCTTAAAAGTTTTGATTAAAATTAAACAAAAAAGGCAACTGGCCGTCCCTGGTAGAAAAATATAAGTAAAACTTCAATGAAAAGTATAAGTAGAAACGAATTCAATTGTTAAGAGAGAGACTAATAATCGTGGTATACACTTTACATTGTATAACCCTTGACTCTTTTTAATGAACGTTACATGAGCTTAAAAGTATAAGAATTGCAAAATATCTTATTGAAGTTGACTAAAAAATTAGGTTCCTTATGTTGTGCCACCCAATTACACTTACAAATAAGTAAATACAAGATTTGGTCAAATTCTAAGAGGCTCACCGCTTAGTATGCATTTATATGTTTTGGAACCACATTTTGAAATAAATTTAAATATTCAAAAATATCTAAATAAGAATATGCTATAGAAGAACCAGAAATTATATTGGAATATTTACCCCTAAACGATATAAGTAATGACTATAATGACATCATTCCAACTTTAACATTTTTTTTGAAAAAAAAATTATTTAAAAAAAGAAAAGTTACATATCTAGAGGTAAAAGATATTGAAAAAACAAGAGTTTTACAAAATTTATAAGATAATTGGCTTGTAATACAAAAAAACAAAATTAAAGGCAAAAACTTTGACAGTCTAATATTCAAATTTACACAAAAATATAATTTATGCATTTTCTATAAATATTTACTTCTTTGTGACAAAATTTATATTAATTTTTATACAATAACAAGTTTTAAGTTTTAAAGCTTCTGTTGATAGATTACATTAAAATTGTCTACTCCTACTTGTCGTCGAATGTTATTAAGTATTCAAATCCACAATTAAGGGTTGCTTTAAGAAAAAGTAAACAAGTTTGTCCTATTTCTGTTTATTATACCAAGCATTTTACCACATTGGAACACAGTAGTATGACCTCTACCATCACTTTTTAGCTGCTTAGATCAAGTTTTAGTGAAACCCATTTTAACATTCTCTTCTGCAACTGACAGACTTATTCTTTCTTATCCAAATTTTTAAGTTCCTATTTTAAAATAATAATCATAAACAAAAATTTAAAGACTAACAACAATAAACAATTAGACAAAAAAGAGCATCATGTTCCTAAAAAAAACTTTTGAGAAGAAAAAAAAAAAATTTGTTCAAGTGTTAAATTTTGAAACTTTACATTTTGTTATGGTTCGCCTCGATTTCAGGTAGCCGCAACATTTAATTATTGGAATTCGGGATTTGTCTACTTTTTGCATTAAAATCACTCAAATCAAACAATAAACAGTCGAAGTTTGAAAGTTTGATTGTGCTAGTCGAAGTTTGATCTTACTGGTCTCTCTAAGCTTGAAAAATAGAGAAACCATTTATATCTGCAGCAGTGATACCATGGAGTTCAGCTTATACATTTCGTTTAGTTTTTTTAATTGCATTAAATGATTGCTACAAAATGCTATTCAACAAAAAAAATATAATTGCACCTGTAAACTTTATTATAAAGTGCAGTTTTATGAACTATTTCCGCAATCAAAAATGCAAATATGACGTTTGCACGATTAGAGTTTAAAAATTTTATTTGTTGCCGTAAATCGGGTAATAATGAAAATAAATTATTTTTTTATAAAACAAATTGCATTTTTTTAAAACTAAAGAATACAAATAGAAAAACCAAATAGAAGATCCAACGAAATATAACAAAACTGCATACATATTTAAAAATGACCAATTTTGCACTTATCATAAATTGACTAATGGCCACAGATATATTTTTTTTATATTATGTTAAAATAATATTCCGAAAGATTATTTTTATATTTTATCCTGTTTCCGCACTTGTATGGTTTGGACAGCTTTCCGAAATGCTCTTTCTAAATTTATGGAATGGTTAAAGAAACTTTTTCTTATTATATAAAATGATTTCCTTTTAATTTTATACAATTTCTTTTTTTGAGTTTTCTATTACTGTTTAATATTTTTTTTAAATGTTTAGGATTAAGATGCCACCTTGAATGCAGCGATTCTTTTACTGCCAAGATTATTTAAGGAATCAATTGGTTGCTTAGTCATATTTGATAACCAGCCAATACAGATTACGCCAAAAATTATATAATTGATAAATGACAAAAACACTGAAAATGACAACTAAAAATGCAGTGTTTTATTGGACAGGTGTGAAATAATCAGACATCATAACAATGTTGATGTGTGTTTTTTGTTTTCTATTTCATTTATAGTATTGATTAAACATGAAAAACCATTTTTAATTTTGAGCAAATTGTATTTGTTTTGACAAACGAAGAACATCCTGCAACGGCATACAGAATGATAAATACTTTAAATACAATTATAGTATATTACGTCTGATAACGATCTATTCTATTTAGATATTAAAACAATGAAAAAACGTTGATATTATAAGGTTACATTTATTTATGTTTTAAATGGAGTGGCTTCATTTTTTAAAATGAAATGTCAATATATTTAATTTCTATATAAAAAGTTCGAGTTATCCAAGGAAATTTGGTAATAGGGGATAAAAAAATGTTTCCACTTAACGAAGCTCGAGCTATCTGAGGTTCCAGATAAACTTTAATAGTAATCGATTGGATGTTTTCAAGGAACCAAATGAAACAGTTCGCGATAGTAAAGTTCGAGTTAACCGGTATGCATATTTTTAAACCCCATATTTAGGTTCAAAATAGGCAGAAATGTGAAAAATCTGATTCGCTGATTCTGAAAGGGAGACAAGTGAAAAATGTACTCAAAATTAAAACCAGCGAATTTTCGAAATTAGTATAAAAAAAATGATAAACTAAATTTATCAATACAAGTATTGTGCTACTATAAGCCTGGGAAATTAATTTTATTTTATAAAAATCAATATGTAAAAAGAATTTTTTCTTTAAAAATATTTAAGTTTTAATGAAGTTTATCTTGGTAATGAGGGGTTTTATCTGTTGGTAATTTAAAGAAATGGAAAAAAAGTATGTGTTAATGTGAATTCAAAAAGATCTATAAATACGTTTTTCGTAAAATATAATGTCCTTGGTCTTGATGTACACTCAATACAAAGTTTATACGGAATGGTAGCAGACTACTGTTGAAGTACTTTAAGAATGTAAAGTTTATAAGCAATTGTGTGAGACTACTTGTGAATTACTTTATGCATACAAAGTTTATATTCAATTTTATCAGACTACTAATAAAGAACTTTATTAATGCTTTGTTATTATTTTTGTATTGTAATAACTTAATAAAAAATAGATTTCAAAAAACTAAATTAAAATGGCAAAAATTAAACAAATTAATGTGAAGAGTGTAATTAAGAAAAGACAATAAAATTCAGTCAGTTGACATGCTGTGTGATATTGTTTTACCTAAAATGGCATTAGTTATGTTGTAGTCTTGATGGTTTAGATAATAGAAAAAGTTTTTTAAGTTTTACTATCACTTGAAAACTGCATTGCGGCAACATCTCCTTAAGATCTTTGATTTTTAGCACTTATTTCCGTTTTAAAAAGTTTTTTATTTGTTATATAGTTTTAAAACTTCCTTTAGCCAATATGACTGCGTAGCAGAGTGGTGAGCACGCCGGGTTTTTAAATCGAAGCCGTGGTTCGATTTCTACTACTGATATATTTTTTTCGTTTAATCTTTTTCGATTTTTCTAAATACAAAATAAATCACTTTTAGTGATTAAAAATTGATTTTACAACCCTTTTAAAAAAGTTTTTTAACATTTTTCTTTTTTCATTTCGCCCTTATATTTAACAAAATATTTCTTAGTTTATACGAATACATTATTTTGTTTGCTTGAATATTGCGTTAATAATAACTCTCAAATTCTAACCTCAACTTTTTAGTCGGCGCTTTTTTGTCAATTTGGCGCCCTGGTGTACCTAGGGACATGTCCGTAGGTACTACAGAGTGCCGCACTTCTGCATCATCAAAAATTGCTTGTTTTTTATGTAATAAATAATTCATTTATAAACCGCTGTGTAATAAATAATATAATTGTGACTCGTTGTGCATTAATTAACAGGAATAATTAGTTGTAATTCAATTTATGCCAATAATAATAATAAATAATTAAAGTTATAGTTATAAGTTATCTTAAGTATTTAATTATTAGTAAATTATTAGCTCAATAGAAGCCAATCTGAGTATTCGGTTACCCAGCGTCCCTAGGTACAACCACCTATGTCCCTAGGTACAACGCCATGTTGTACCTAGGGACAAAGTCAGACCTCATTAGGCGGCTAAAAAAAATTACTAAAAAATTGTATTATAAAGCAGAGATTCTCATCAAAAGTGCACAAAGGACCATATTTTTATATACAGTTTTCAAAAGTTCAATTATACTCACCGATGAAAAAATACACTCATTAACCTAAAAACGTCCCTAGGAGAACCAGTCTCCCCTATTGTCATTGCTGTACTTTATGAAAAAACATTACAAGCTAACCGGGCTAATTTTGTGGAAGAGGACGTAAAAACGAAAATCGTAGAACGTGAACCAAAGATTGTAGAACAAAGATCGTAGAACGAGGAATCGTAGAACGAAGATTGTAAAAAACAAAGATCGTGGAAAGAAATATCATAGAACAAAGATCGTAAAAACGTAGAACAAAGAACGTTTAAATAAGATGGCAGATGGCGTAAATTTAACGGAAGATGATGTCAGCGAAATGCAATGCGAACAAAAAGGAAAAAAGATAATTTTGTAATCCTTAAAGATTAAGAAGGAGTATAGTTCCATGGTAACGTTTGCGTGTTTCATAGTTTAAATGTTTTGTAATCGGTGATTATTGGTAATGTGTTATTATGCTTTAATGTGAAATTGTTAATGTGTTTAAACGGGTTTTAATGTGAATTGTTGTGGTTCTGTGATTGTATATAAATTGTAATTAGAGTTTGTAAATGATGAGTTGAATTTATCCAGACAAAGTAAGAGACAAATAGAAAAATAGTATTGTCAATGTTGTACTTTATGAAAGAATATTACAACTTCCAGTGGTGTATTTGTTCTTTTATTTAATTCGATTAGTTTTTTTAGATTATTCAAATGACGTATTTGTTCAATATAGTCAAACAATTGAAAACTGTTATGTTAATTTGTTAATGTGTAAATGCATTACATATATAAAGATATTACATACTATATATTACTACAAACGAAAGGGAGAGAATTTTTTAATAAGGTTTTTAAAAATATTTTAAAATATGAAAATACCGTTGCAAGTATTTTGCGCATATGCCATGATAGAGATTAATGTGCTTAGATAATTAGTTAAGTCTGCGCGTTTAACACGCATTAAAGAGATGACTTTCTTTTTTATAGAAAAGATTTTATATGCAAACTTTAACCTTCTTTAAAATTAACGGGGTAAGAGACCTAATTTATTTAATAATAAATTATTATTAAATAAATTAGGACTTATAACTATTATAATTTATTTCTAATAATAAACTATTAAAAACTGTTTGAAAAAAGAAAAAAAAAAAAAAAATAAGGTTCCTCGCTGTTTTTTTTTGTTCTATATTTTACAGAAGTATTGAACAAAAACCATTAACTCAAAACAAAGGCTTTTGCATCTTTTTAAAACTTATCGAAAAAAAGCAAAAATTTTTCGATAAGTTTTTTAAAACTTATCGAAAGCAAAAATTTTTCGATAAGTTTTTTAAAACTTATCGTAAAAAATTATTAAAATGGTCGGAGTGGAATAGACTTATCATGACCAGTATACGGGTCGTAGTAAGTCCGTTATTCCACGTTTTAAGTCATCTCATGTTTTTTAAAATTTTTTAAAACGATGGTAATTAAATAATAAACTCAAATATAGTTAAATTGATTCATTACCCAATAATCATTACATTATGATGCTACATTCTGTTGTTAAAAGTAATTAATTGGTAGTTTAATTTATTGAACTCACTGCTTTTAAAATTATCATACACATGTTTGATTGTAAATTAAATTTTTTTTGTTTGAAACGTATTTGTTCTCATTGCTTAGTTATTTTTAATAAATTTATTTTAGTTATGTGCATTTAATGTTTTCAAGATAATTTTTAAAAAAAAAATCATCAAGAGGATATAAAAAAATTATTAACTCCTGTGTAATATAAGTTAACTTCATATTAATCCTAATAATTAATTATAGTTCATGTCATAAAAACTATTACAGGAGTTAAGTTGATATTTTTGTTAAATTAAAGCATGATGAAGTGTTATTATTTGTGTTAGTAACAAAAAACGTATTGTGTTGACCTTTAGCAATGTGGAGGAAAATGGTTCTGCCTCACACTGATATGACCTATGTCAGTTGCAATTTACACAAATAATGTTAAATAATAATTGATAAATTATTAGATCTCCTCATACTTTTTATTTTAATTTTACAGATGGATCAATACTTTAAATTTGAAGGCGTTTTTCTAAAAGGGTAGTTAAGGTCTTCAAGGGTAGTTAAGGTTTTGCAACTTTAAAATGTGGAAAACAGCCATTACAAATTAATTATGTAACAGAAAGACCATTGAAACATTTCAAGCGGGTATTCTAATTACTATTTAGACAGGTACTTATACCCAACCCATTGATAAATTGCAAGACGTGCAACCGCTACCGCAAGGTTTAAGCTTTTTTAAGCTAATTAAATTTCTTGTTATCATAGCTTTAAAAAGTAAACAATAAGTATAGTTTTTATATAGGTAAATAAGTTTTATTTCCTCCCTCTTACAAAAAAATATAGAAGCAAGGAATAAGTATAAAAAAGGTTAACGTGGAATAGATTTACAAAGACAAGTATTTAACGGGTGCGGACAGCTAGCGTAAAACAATATTATATGATAACGTAGAACTATAAATCTATCAAAGTTTGTTTTTTATACAATATTGTTTACTACCAATTGCTGTTAGGGGTTAATTTTTAATTATTTTTTACTAATTGTAGAATAAAACAACCAGTAATTTGTCTAGTTAAACAGCTATATCTAACAAACATGTGTTTTATTGTATTGACTTGTGAAATTAAAATAAACAACAATATGAACTTGAATGTTTGCAATTTCCATAAAGGTTTAGAGCGTCAAGAGTTGACAAATCTGAGGATATCTGTTTATAGACTTTGTCTTATAGTTTATTATGCTACAATGTTTTGCAAACTTTTATTACATAAAATACCAAAGACAATCTGAATCAACTCTTTCTTACATTTATTTTTATATTGAGATTGTTGCAAATAACCTGGAGTAGCTTTAATAACCAATAGACAATATTCTCAAACTTAAAAAGTTTTAGTAATGTATATAAATTTTATAATGGAGTAATTAAGGTAAAGTTCTGAAAAAAAATTAATTAATATTCCATTGATATTACTAAGTAAAAAAATCGTATGGAATCCCAGCAGTCAAGTTTCACTATCTATTTTATAGTTTGTTACAGTAGTTGTCTTATTTATGCTTTACAGTTAAAAAAAAAGAAACGAGCGAGAAAAACATTTTTAGGATAATATTTTGAAAATCACGAGTGTTTTGACTTGTAAAGTTTTGTAAAAGTATAAGTACGTTCAAAACTTGATAAATTTTTTTTTTTTTTTAATATTATTTGACTTTTTACACGACAATAATTAATTTTAATATCCAATGCCAGAGTTGTTTTGATTTTTAACACACACCCACGTGCCTCTCTTTTAAAAAACAGTGACTCAGATTGCGCATGCTTTGCCTATTCTGAGCCTGTATACGTTTTCAAAATATGCTATATTTTGTAAAAGTGTAAGTACTATATATCCGGTATTTAACTTACCGGGAATTTAATGTATCTCTCTGTGTATACATATATATATATATATATATATATATATATATATATATATATATTATGAATAAATCAATATTTGTACGTAGGTAATAAAAAAATATTAATTCGATTTTGGTTAAAAAAAGTCACCAACAAACTAATTACTCGAATTTACCATATATGTGTATGGATGATACTTCAAACGATTTTATGATTGTTAAAATGCAGTTTTTTATTCATCATAACACTCTAAATTGCAAACAAATATAAAATTACAAACTTAAATAATAATTTTACAAGATCAAAACGTTGGTCTATATATAGAAAAAATGATGTGTAGTATTCGGCTTATTTTAACATTTCCTTGTTACACAAAAAATATTAAATTACAAGCTTGTGTTCAACTGGAACTAAACGAAGAAACAGCATGCACAGGTAAACTGTGCAATTGAAACAAATCAAGAACTAAGGCTTTACCAGTCACATTGAATCATATGAATCTCAAGCGGCTAAAGCATAAACACAAAAGTAGAGCATCCTGTCAATTGCATGCTTAAAGGATTAACAACACACCACGGTGCTCCTCTTTAACATGAAAATATGCATAAATTTGCCAAAACCCTTAACCTATTTATACGATCCATTAGTTGTTAATAATTCTTTAGATGAAGTTAAAAATAATTCAAAACAGTGTTTTATGGATTATAAAAATTCAATAATAAAAAGCAATTTGAAAAACTTGCTATGGTTACCATGACACAAGTGATAATAAAATTTGGCACTTACAATGAGCAGGTCATATTACAGCTTCCATATTAAAATAAGCATTTTGCACTGATATTGAGAACCCATCATTAAATTTTATTTATGAAATTCGATATAAACAAATCCCAAACGTACCTGCTTTAAATTACAATAAAAGAAACGAGGAACACGCCATGAAGTGCTACAATACTTTATTACCAGCAGAACACAAAGATTTAAGCTTGACACGTGCTGGATTACATTACATTTGACATTAATATCAAAATACATTTTACATTAAGATCAAAAATCTATTTTTTAGGAGCAATTCCTGATGTGTTTGTTGATTGTAAATGCCATGGCGCTTGAGTTTTAGAAATTAAATGCTCATTAAAATTTAGGAAGGGTCTTAATAGATCAAAGTTGGACAAAGGAAGTCCAATTGATATTTATGACAACAAAAGGAAAGAACATAAATATTACCATTAAATGCAGGTAGAACTTATTGTGATTTTTTTGTATGGACTTAAAAAAGGAGATTTTTATTGAGAGTCCAAATAGATGACGTTTTCTGTATAACATTAATTGAAAAAATCGAAAAATGTTGTCACGGAAGTGGTATTTCTAGAACTATGCCGAAAAAACGACCCAGAAAATTCATAATAGAAAAACTCCTGTCTTTGCCAGAAACCATCTTCTTATTCAATGATTGCATGTGATGGTCCGAATTGCAAGATAGAGTGGTACTACAACTTATATGTTAGTATAAAACATGCACCCAAAAACCCATGGATTTTTCCCAACTTGCAAGAATACGAATCAAGAAGCAAAAACAATAATATAAAAAATTTTAGATTTTCAGTTAAATAACAACACTATTCAGTGGTTTACACTCGTGGTCGCCCGATGGCAAATACCTCCTGAATTATTCGAAGGGTTACTAAAAATAGTGTTTTGATGCAATTCAGTTGCATGGCGAGGCGACTTAATTAACTTTCTCCCCCTACCCCCTCGAATAATTCAATAATACTTTAAATATTATTTTTTACCGCCAATGGTAAGATTTTTATTTTATGTTCTAAAGATGAGCTTTTAAGATGAGTTTATTTTCTGATGACTTTTTTTACTATCTTGTAAAACAATGCATTAACATTTTGCAAGTTTTGGAGATAGTTCGTAAAGTTTGCATTCCGTTGTTTCTAATATTAGCAACAGAATTAAATTGTTCGCGCATTAAATTAGTAAAACATTAAAATACTTGTATAGTTATTCGACAAACTCTTTTTACGCATTTTGAGAAAAATTCTATAAATAAATTTGTAGAAAAAAAATACTTCTTTGTACATGGATCACTTTTCATGTGGCGGCCTTGGATATGTACCGCCCGCGACAAACTGTCCCTTACGTCCACCCTCTTCTTTGGCGGCCATGATCACGACGTTATATTTTAAGTGGGGGAGAAGCAAAGTACAGAAATAGCTTAAACAACTTAAAAAAAAAAGAGTAATTGAATTAACAACAACAAAAAAGGAAATTCAGAAAAATATAAGGAGACTACATCGCCGCGGCCCATAATGCATTTTAAAAAAAATCCTCCTCGTTTTTAACTTACTTTGTAATTATCATTTTATCTTTATAATCATGCATTTAAAATGAAAGTTGTACATTGATATCCAATGGAAATTATTAAAAAACAATGACCTTATAGGTGCAAAGAACAGCATCTTTGTACGGTATCAGACATCTTTACATTACTTATTTTTTATATAAAAACTCTGATTTCAAAACAAAAATTAAATTAGTATAACGACATCTGGCTTTTTCAACGCGCGTAAACGAAAAACTTTAATTATCTATTTTGTAGTGGGCGAAAACAGCAATGATAGTAATGTTAAAGTTAAAAATAGTTAAGCCAAGAGCAGCCAATACAGGCAATCATCATGGTTGAAAAAATATACTTGGCTTTGATATAACAAAATATCCGAACTGTATACGGAATAGGCAGCAAAGAATGTTAAGCGCAAAAAACTTAAGAAGGTAAGTCAAACGATGAAATTTAGCATATTATGATTCGCTAGAATTGCCATGAGAAGCATTACCACTATCACTAAATAACAAAAAGTTACACACCAACAATAACAGAAACGAAGGTACATACATATGTATTTGGTGCGTTATCACAGAGAATCGAATGTCGTTAAGCATTGCATACCGACAAATATACAGCACGACCTCGCGACAAACAGAAAAAAAAATTAAAAAAAAATTATTTTTAAGTTTACCATAATTAGGAAAAAGTTTGTTAACACATTAAGTTTAGCGAAGTTCAAAGGCTCAAAACAATTATGAGAAAGTCTAAAACCACATTTGCAATTTTTGTTTCGAAATATGTATGGTGTGTTTTAAGAAGGAAAGCCATACTCCGATAACGAGTTTTTAGCAAGGTTGGACAAAATAAAAGGTGAATATATCGGAATAACATACCACAATAGACAAGCAAGAATGGATTTTGGATTAGCAACATCAGATGTTTTTTAAGATGAATTTAGAATGCAATTATCATCAGCTAAATTTTTTAGCATTATTGTAGAGGAGTCTACTGATGCTTATAGGCTGAAGCAAGTGGCTGTTTACCTGCGTTATTCGGTTAATGGAAATATTATGACTAGATATCTGGCAATAGACAGTGTCATACGAATACGCCATCAAACTTACAGCCTTAATTCTAAATTTTTTAAAATCCGATGAGAAATGGGATCGTTTAAAAAATAACTGCAAATATTGAAGATGTAGAATCAGATGAAGAAGTAGTACTCAAAGAAGACGAAATCTACGATATGTTTAGCGACAGCGAACACTATAGTAACGAAATGAACTTTAAATGTTTCATGAGTGAGGAAGAGCCGGACGCGCATTATTAGTATGGTAGGCATAACTACCGATGATGCAAATGTTACCTGGACGAAGGCATAGCATAATAATAACGTACGTAATAATTACGTAATAACTGCAGCTTCCAACCAGGAAGTTGCATACATTAGATAAATAAAAATCATAAAAAGAATTCTTTAAAATTAGGATAATTTTAGACTGGTAATTTGTCTTCATAATAAAAAAAAAAAAAAAAAACTTAAGGCATGCTATCGGAAAAATCTGCCCACCTTTTGCGGTGTGGTAAAGCTAGTTAACGGTCGTTTTTTGAAATTATTTTTTGTGTGTTTGTATAATAAAACATTTAGGCAGAAAAAACTAATTAAAAATTTTCTTTAGTTTCAAAATGTCAACCGAGCAAACTAAACAAAGATTTTTGATTGTGGACAAACACTTAAAAAATCCAGCTTTATCGAATAGAAAGTTGGCGAAATCATTATAAATATCAAGAATAACTGTAGATACTGTTCTTAAACGGTTTACAGAACAGAAAACTATTCAGAGAAAACAAGGAAGTGGTCGAAAAAAACGCACAGCAAATCCTTGAGCTCTCGAACGGTTGGAGACTTCATTGGAAGAACATCCTGATTGGTCTCGAGATATCGAGCGAAAAAACTGAAGGTTTCCAATTTTTTTGTACACAAATGGCGACAGAGACTTGGATATCAAAGTTTTAAAGTAGTTAAATGCCAAATCGAAACGATAAACAAAATTCAACTAAAAAGAGTCAAGCTCGAAAAATGTATAACAACTTGATAACAAAACATAATGGATGCATTTTGATGGATGACAAAACTTGTTAAAATGGATTTTAAACAAATTCCTGGGCAGTGCTACTATGCTTCTAAAATAAGAGGAAATGTGAATGATAAACACAAGTATGTAATGACTGATAAATTTTCGAAAAATTGATGATTTGGCAGGCACTTTGCTCTTGCGGCAAAAAATCGCCAATTCATGTTTGTTTGGGCACAATGAAATCTTCGGAATACGTGAAATGTTATTTTTCTCGTATAAAACGACTAATTAAAGCTCATAGAAGTACTTTAGTATTATTTTGGCCGGATTAAGTCACAATCCATTACTCAAAAGATGCTCAAAAGTTTTACGAAGATAATGGATGTTGGTTCCAAAAAAGATGAATCCTCCAAACTGCCCCGAATTACGTCCTATTGAAAAATATTGGGCCATCATAATAAAGAAATTGAAATTAAGTGGAAAAACAGTAAAATCAAAAAATGGGATTACGCTGCTAAAACTTACAAAAATCACTCTGTCCAGAAACTTATGGGAGGCATCAAAAAGAAAGTCAGAATTTCCTGTGAAACTTAATTTTTTTTTTTTCTTCCCCCTATTAATATGTAATTTTTACAGTCTTAATTTTTCAGAAATATATTGATTTAAATACATTTAAGCTTTCTTTCATCCTTTTTGATCTAGAAAGGTGGGAAGATTTTTCCGATAGCATGCCTTATTTACATGTCTGCATTAAGAAATTAATTCAGATTTTTTATTCAGTAAATTTTCTTGATCTAAATGAGTAATAATTTCAAATTTTTCTTGTAAACATATTATACATTTTTTGGAAATGTTATTATAGGCAGGCGCAGTTTTTAGAACAGACCAGTTTAATTTAAAATTGATATTTATTTCTTTCAGTAGCCAAATATGTATTTCATAGCATAGATAGATTTTTTGCTAATCAATTGCCATTCATAGGGTAGTCTTTTTTTGCTTGTGGTTATAATTTACAGTATTTTTTCTTTGAGAAATTCATTTTTATTAATCAATGCAAAATTATGGCTTTTTAAAATTCCTTCAATATTTTTTGTAAAATAAATGTACAACTATAGCTTACCTTAATATTGTTTCTGTTAAAAATTTTTGTGCAATTTTATTAGAGGGAGGGAAATGTATGCAAACTAATTTAAAAAATGCTTTTCCTATATTTGTTGAAACATTTTTGCTGTATGGAGGGTTAAACCAAATAATATTTCTAGTTTTATTTTGATTTTTAGTTTCAAACTTTAGCTTGAAATTTTTAAATCCGCTTTTTTTAAGAGCATGTTCATACACGCGTTTGGGAGAGTTAAAAATATTTTCATGAGAAGAGTTTCGATTTAGTCTACTTTTAATTGAAATAGGAATTTGTTTTAAGATTTGAGGGGGATGATTTGAATTTATATTAATATACGATAATTCATCATTATATTTTTAATAAGGCTTGCAAGAATTTTCCGAGAGGTTTAATGTGACATCAAGAAAATTCACCATTTTTGAATTAATCTTAATTTCAATTCGGAAGCCAATGTTTTTGAAAATTTGTGTAATATTTTTTCTGATTTTGTCAAGTTGAGGCCCTGGTATTTTTTAATTATAATTAAACCATCATCGCGATACAACGATATAACGATATGTTATGCCAACCACAAATTATCTTTTAAACATTAAAAATACTCATAAGAGACTATGGTATCAAAATAATCAAAATTTGACTACTGAAAGAAAACAAAAAAATTTTGAAATTGAACTGGTCTATTCTTAAAACTGCGCCCGCCTATAATAACAAAAATCTAATTCTTTTCTCGATTTTTTATTTTCTAATGTAGTTGATGCAACTTCCTGGTTGCAAAACAATACAGTTATTACATATTTAATTATAACGATTTCCAATTTCCTGTGACATAATTTTTCTATAATATAAACTTTTTGATGTTTAGACAATCTTCCTGATGAACCTACTGATTGAGAAACAAGATGTCGAAGAAAAATAAGAATTAGATAAGTGTTTTTACTAACATATTATTACTCTGTTCTTTAAGAACATTGACCACTCTATTTGTAGAATACAGACATAATTTATATATATATATATATATATATATATATATATATATATATATATATATACATATATATATATTTATATATATATTTATATATATATTTATATATATATATATATATATATATATATATATATATATATATATATATATATATATATATATATATATATATATATATATATAATAATAATAATAATAATTTATAAACCCGTTACTAAATTTATATGAGAAATATGTGCGTTTAGCTGAAGATTATCTTTGAAGATTAAAATTATCTTTGCTTCGAACTGTTGTTAAAAAAATGTTTTAAAAATATATGACGAGTATACACAGGTTCTAATGATAACAAAAAACTTTAACACCAACTGGAAATATAACAAAGATTTAAAACAACTAACGCTCAAGAATCAAAATTTAAAAAGATTAAATAATTTTTGTGAGTAATTTTAGTTAAACTTTAGTTCAACCAATATTTGCTAAGAAATAGTTATCCAAATTTCCAACAACACTTTTTTTGGTAGAAAAATAAAATGTGTTGATCAATAGCTTTAGTATTATTTTTTACTATTTGAAAATTCTACTCTAGCTTTTTTCTAATTATAAGTTTCTAATAATTTACTCTAGTAAACAAATAGAGTAATATAAAAAAAAAATTATTTATATGAACCAATTGATTTTTAAAAGAATGGGAAATAGTAAAAAATATTATCTCTTAAAATGCCAGAGTACAAAAATTGCAGAGTACAAAAAGAAAAAATAAAATAAAGCACAAGTTTTGGATTCGCTCATTGTTTAAAAACCGCTGTGAAAAAGGAGCATTTAACACTTATTCCTGAGGTACGACTTCGTGACGGAATTTTTTCATCGTTTTTACAGAATGTCGCCTGAAAGGTATGAACACTTGCTATTAATGATTGCACCTAGCATTATAAAAAAGTCATGTCGAAGTCGTCAAACTATATCACCATCAAAGCGATTGACAGTGAACACTGAGATACTTGGCTACTGGAGACTCACAACAAGGACAAGCTTTTTACTTTAGACTGGGCAGAACAACAGTATGCATCATTAGAAATGAGACAACGAAGGCCATTTGGAATGTGTTACAACCATGTTATCTGAAGCCATCAAGTATATCAAATGAGTGGGATAAATTGGCAAACGAATTTGAAAATGAATGAAACTTTGCTAATTGTATAGGGGCCATAGATAGTAAAAATGTATGTATAGAAGCTCCTAGTTTAAGTGGATCAGCATATTATAACTACAAAAACTATTACAGTATGGTTTTGGTAGCCAAATGTGATGCCAAATATTGCTTTACTTTGGTAGATATAGGTAGCTATGGCAGAGATAACTATGCTTCTATATTCAATGAAAGTAAAATGGGTAAAGCTTTCAAGAACAACTTATTTAAGTATCCTAAAACAGCTATCAAATGGCACACAAGTACCACCAGTACTAGTTAGTGATGATATTTTTTAATTAAAATCATGCTTAATGAAGCCTTTTTCTGGTCATTCCAGTTTGTCAAAGTAGATGGCTTACTACTGCTCCAAGATTTTTCAAAATGGAATAATAACATGGATTAATAGGTGACATTTTAAATAAATTGTGAATGATTGGAAAGTACATAGAGGGTATGTTTCGAACTGGTTTAAATGTAAAGCAAATTTATATTAGATATAAGACCAATCAACATTTTTCAGTGAATGCATCTTTACCAGATGCATTCACTGAAAAATGGTATGATAACCTTGAATCAGTTTTACAAAGTATGCTCGACAATCAGATTGAAGATGAATAAAAAGAAGCAGTTAATAATAGTTGAATTAGGAGGAGCTGGGAATGATGCAATTCTATTTGGAGATCTTTTATAATTCGAGAAACTCGTCATGAAAGCAACGTGTTTATCTGAAGTTATAGACTGAAGCGGTATTACAAAAGCAACTTTACCATGTAGTTGCTTTTTTGAAGCAGTAAAAGAGTTTATCAATATTCTAATAAAAGTTTTACCCTCTTATACACTCTCATCTGTTAATAGATGTGTTAAAGTGTTATTTGAAACTGCTTGTCGTGTATTTGGTCAGATTACATTTAAGGTCAAATAGCAAACAGTCCATATGTCCATATGTCCAATAATTCTAGTAAGGAAGACGTGGAAAAAACTATTTTGTAAATAGTGAACTATTATTTATTCACATTTAGTTTGATACCATTTTGTCTTGTAGTTGTTTCTTTGTAATAAAGTAAGTATAAAAATAGGAGTGTTTAAAATCTCTCATTTTATTCTAAAATTTAAACTTTTTCCATTGAAGTTTTAAACTTATTTATGATCCAATGCGCCGATAAACATTAATTTTTTAGAGTTATAAGCCCGTGAGTATATATGCAGGTATGTTAATATATATGTAGATTCCTCGTTACGCATACTAAACCGAGCGTGCAACAATGACATAACCAAAAAATCCATCAAAATAGTATTATACTCCGCATAATATTTCATGAGTCAAATGGGACACTTATAACTAATAATGAACGAGGCATCGTAGATGTCACGTAGTAAGGTTGTGTATTTTTTTAAACGCTTATAATTCTACGAAGTACTATCGAATCACTCTATTACCATTAAAACAAATAATATAACTATTAAATATACTTTTAATTATAAATAGTATGTGCTTAACGCAATTTTTTGAATCTGTTTTTAAAATTAGTGAACTTTAATTTTTCAAGGTGTTAGGTTAATAAAGCATGTTCTGTTTTGTAGGTGATGTAATAAAATTGTATCTTAACAGGCTGTTTAAATTTATAAAAGCTCACGATGATGTTATTTTAAATGTGAGCTATTTTTAAATTTTCTATTGATTTTAAACAATTGTATGTTAGTATTCAATGTTTTATATGAATATAATTATTTAAAACAGTTTTAAAAGTCTGATGATGATAGTTAAAGGGATACTGGTTAAATTTTACTAAGTTAAATTTATATTCAAAAACGTCTTTGAAAATTGCATCTATTATGTTTAAATTAGAATAACAGTATTTTTTTGTTTAAAATTGTTTACAATAAAACAGGTTTAATTTTAAACTAAAAAATATTTTGAAGAAAACAACAATATTTTAGTCTGCATTTTTAGTTTTAGCGGCGGTTAATCCCAAATTGTAGGTTTTAAATAATGATTCATATTTAAAAGATAAAACTAAATAAAAAGACTCTTTTTAGTCACTTTTACAGTTTGTATTTATCTTGTTAAATAAAGCTATAAATTATGATTAGCGATCGACCGAAACCAAAATTTGAGCCGAAACCGAAAGTACCGAAATTTCGGTTCAGTGAAGCCGTAGCCGAAACCGAAATCTCGGCCGAAATTTGAAAAAGAATGTTTAAAATCCCTAGACCTTTTATGATCACCAAATTAAAGCAAAAAAAAACTATTTTACATATATCTAAGCAATCACCATGTATCATAGTTTGATAAAAACTATAATATGTCAATATTTAAAGGTAATAATTGAAGTATTTTCTCTGCGGAATACATTTTTTTTCATGTTTTCTGGCAAAAGTCTATTTCTTTTATTTGAAAGAATTTCTCTAGCAGTTAAAACAACCTTTTAACTTCGGTAAACGTTGGTGGAGGTCTAAGCAATCTCTTTGCTACTTTTGCCGAATCAAAATTTGCTTTTAATGTTGTTTTCTAATATAAATCTATGGAACTTCAGACGTTCTTCGGAGTTTGAATCAATTTTTGAGATATTGTCAGCCTAACCAGGCATTGCAAATTGCAACATTTCAGGCCTCTGCTGTTTCGTTCTGGTGTCAAATAAGGGTATTGTTCTTTTTTTTATTGTAATAGGCTCAACTTGATCTGAAGTTGGCATATTTTATTAATGACAAATAAGCTGTAAACGTAAGTTACATATTATTCAATATAAGTAACAAAACTTTAAATAAGTTTTTAATTTTATTAGATGGAATGAATAATTTATGGGATATAATTACTTATTATAGGATTGAATGTTAATTATAAGTTAAAGTTTAGTATTTAAGTTAATAAGATTATACCTCCTCTATGCCTTCTTCCAACGAAGAAGGGATAGAGGGGGTGGGTAACTATTGAAATGCCCCTTCCATATAAATATTATTAATGCTTAGTTCTAATAATAATTTTCAATATTTGACCTAAATATGAAGAATAAACCAGCGTCAGTTATTAATTGTAATGCGTCATTTTATGTACAAAAACCCGGTTTTTTCGCCACTTTCTCCACATCATGTGGAGTTAATACCACCGTATTTCTTTTTGGTCCTATCCTATTACAAACAAGTAGTCCAAAATATACTATATAGAAGAAAAGTTGGCTTTCCGTGTTGATTGTAAAGGTCCCCGCCAGACCCCTGAAGTTTGCTATGTTTTTATACACAAATTTTGAGTGGCGGGGACCTCTAAAGTTACGTGACATTTAAATTTTTAGGCTTAAAATTATTTTTATATTGGTGGTCAACCATTCCAGGTTGGACCAACATGATTTCCAAAAATTCGTCAAATATGAATCACCCTAATATACCCAGCTAGCATATACAGACGGATCCCGTACGGTATTGAACCAGGGATCCGGTATGGTTATCATCCGGGTTATGCCACCGGGAGTCAGACGGGAACCGTACGGTTTTCCCGGGTGCTCACGCCACTTATCGACTGTATTAGAATTTACTTCATGCGCGAAGTTTGAAGTCCCCATTTTGTTGTGTGAAAGTTTGTGCAATATTTTGTTATTAATACATTTCTTTTACGCTTTAAGGTAGTACATACCCTTAATTTATTGAAATTTTGAAAAAAATTATTATTATCATAGTAGACGTAAAATTATACGAGGAATGCATTTTTAAAGTTATTTTTTCAACATTTTAAACATAAATAGTGAAATAAGCACCTTTTTTAAGACAAGTTATTTTTCTGACATAGCAACGCCCTTAGCAACCATCCTCTGACTTGGTTTTAAAGTTTTATTAATGATCAGTTTTTGACGATGATAAGCTGATCTTTAGCTGCTTGTTAAGTTAAAGTTATTAGTCATACTTTGAAATTACAATTTAGTTTAGTTTTAGACTTGTAAAGCGTGCAAATCCATACTCTGTTTATATGTTATTATTACACTTTTATTGACAACGTTGAATAAACAATATGCCAAGAACACATTTTAGAAATAAAAAGAGATCGTTTGCTTGTAACCAGTACACACAAAAAAGAGAAAGATCATTTAACAAATAAACAAAACTGTGCACCTGGTTCTTTACAATCAGCTAGTAACTCTAGTTCAGGAAAAATAAAATTCAACCCAATAATTCTTGAAGACAAAGATGATTATAACATGATTATTAATTTTGGTTTATTGAAATCTTTAGTTGAAGAGATAGCTAGTTGCTCTGACTGTGGAAATAATATTAAAGTTGAAAATAATGAAATTAAGCGACAAGGATTTAGAACTAAAACTATCATGTGCCTCAAGTTCTTGTCGATGGCATCAAACTTTTAAAACTTCAAAGAGTATCTCTTATGTTCAAAACAAAAACAATGTCACTAAATATAGTAGCAATAAATTATTTGCAACCAATGTTCAAATGGTGATAGCATTTAGAAAAATTGGTAGAGAACATAGAGCCATTAAATCTTTTACATCATTATTAAATATGCCACCACCAATTTCTTTAAAAGCCTATAATAGTATTATTAATGTTTTGCATGGTATATATATTAGTGTTTGTAAAGCATCTATGACTAAAGCAGCCATGGAAACAGCAGAACTAAGAGAACAGAAAAGTGATGAAACAATGACCTGTACAGTTTCTGTTGACGGTTCATGGCAGAAGAGAGGACACACCTCGCTAAATGGTATTGTCTCTATCATTTCAACTAATAACGGAAAGTGTTTAGACTATGACATTCTTTCAAAAAAGTGTCATAGTTGTGCGATGTGGAATCATAAAAAACAATCTCCTCAATATGTAAACTGGAAACTCAATCATGTTTGCCAGGCAAATCATGCAGGTAGCTCTGGTTTCATGAAATCTATTGAGACTGTTAAAATGTTTTCTCGTTCCATATCTGAAAATAATCTTATGTATACCGAATACATTGGTGATGGCAACACTACATCATTTAATCAAGTACAATTATCTAAACCTTATGGAGAGATTTTAATTACCAAGCTGGAATGTATTGGACACGTTCAAAAACGTGTAGGTACTCGTTGCAGAAATATTCGTAGAACTCATAAAAATAAAAAGTTATCCGATGGAAAAGGTGTCTCAGGATTAGGTAGACTCAGTGAAAAAGCTATCAACACTCTTCAAAATTATTTTGGTAGGGCTGTTAGACAAAATATTGGTAACATTTATTTAATGAAAAAATCTATATGGGCAACATTGTTTCACAATGCAAACTTTTTTGATGAAAATGTTCGTCATCAGTTTTGTCCACGCAACAAAGATAGCTGGTGTTTATGGCAGGCTGACAAAAATATCAAAAACTTGAGCCTTCCAATTGCAATTAAAGATTTATTAATTCCAGTTTGGCATGACTTAACAACAGATTTGTTGTTGTTAAAATGTTTGCATGGCCAAACTCAAAATAGAAACGAATGCTTAAACAGTATGGTGTGAAAAAAATGTCCTAAGGAGATTTTTGTATCTAGAAAACTTCTTGAAATAGGTATTTGCTCTGCCGTTATTGAATTTAATGATGGTAAATCTAGTTTAACACCAATAATACAAGTACTTGGATTGCCAGTTTCAAAGTTTATGCTAAATGCGTTTAGAAAAAGTGATACAGACCGCATAAAGAACATTCAGAGAAAGTCATCAACCAAAGGCATAAAGATGAGAAAAAAATTAAGAGCTATCAGAAAAGGATTCCTGAATAAAGAGAAGGAAAATGACATTATCCCAGCTTATAAAGAAGGCTCATATTAATAAAATCATAATGTTTTTGTTAGTTTAATTTTATTTTTGTGTTTTTCTCAGTATTTAATTTTTAGCGATTTTGTTAACTTTAAAACATGATATTTCAAGATCCACATAAGCTTTTAGGTTGAAATTTTCACAGTACATTCTTTAGTTTTAATAGCAGGAGGTGAACTAAAACTAATGTTTGATACAAAAAAATAAAAAATGTTATGGCACTTTTTATGAGCAATTACTATACAAAATAATGTCAATCAGTAACAAATATCAATATCTTTTGAAATATTTTATATTATGACTTAGTTTTGGTTCAACTCCTGCATTTCTATACAATAAAGAACTGGTAAAAATTTGAAATATCAAACTCTTAGTTTTCCAGATTATATGTTTACAAAATGTCATAAAATAACCCTTTTTTTAGTATTAATCGAGGCAAAAAGGCTTGATCAACTATTTTTTTAATTAAATTTTTTCAAATTATTTTGTTTTGAATGAAATAAAAAATAGTAAATTGCTGTGCATTTTGTTCTTCTGATTTTTTGATTTTATGGGTATGTACCACCTTAAAGTTGTTTCTTTTTCAAATAGTGGTATTTTTTTTCATAAAATTTTTAAATATTTTGTTAAAGTTATCCGTTTTTAAATTACGATTGTCGTATAAGAACAATCTTTTTTACTGTTTGATTATAGCAAATTCGTTTTTAGGACAATTTTTTTATTAACAGTATTTTAGGTATTGTAGTTTCATTATAATGTTTTGGTTATGTTTGCAATAACCATCGATAATTCTTTGTTTATTTTTGCAAATTGATTGAAACATTAAGTTGATTTGGTTAGGTTGCACTTGTTATTATTATATTATCTATTTATTGTTTATCAATTAATTAATTTGTTAATTAACAGATAAACATTTTTTGAAATAAGCAAGATATAAGAAACCTTAATATGAGTTCAGACAACAAAACGTAGAAAATTTGCCGCTGAAATAGCTAGAATTGTGAAAGTAGTATCACCCAATGAATAAGAGTCGCTGAATAATACTTTACTGTTTAATTCTTCTAGTTCTGTAAGCTGTTGTCAATCATGTCCAATTGTCTACAATACTTTGTTATCCGAGTCTTCTCCTAAAATTCCCGAAAGTTCATGCAGGTCGGATGCTGGTGACAATTAAAATTTACCTTTTACTAACACTATCTTTAGTTTAGAAGAATCTAGTGATAAGATCGAATAGAAAGCTTGTTTGCATCATGATGATTTAGACAGTGATCATATTGATGGCAACAATTGCGTAACAGAAGTGAATGAAAGTGTATCAGATGAATTAAAGCAATGGGCAATTGCATTTAACATATCTCATAGTGCTGTAAATAATTTGCTTCAGATTTTGCAAAAATCAAATTTAGATTTGCCCAACGATCTAGAACACTTCTTAGAACTGATCGAATCATTATTACTGCCTCTGTAGCTGGTGGTGAATACTTTTATATAGGATTAAAAAGGTGGTTATCTTTGCTTCTAAATAAATCTTCAATTTCATCTGATATTACACAGCTAACAATTCACATAAATATTGATGGTATTCCTTTAATTAACAGCTCAAACATTTCTCTCTGGCCTATTCTTGGTTCAATTGTAGAACTTGAAGGTAACAATGTCTTTCCTATAAAATGTTTTTGTAGCTCTCACAAGCCAAACTCTCTTAATAATTATCTAAATGATTTTATACAGGAGATAAAAAGTTTAGAGCAATGTGGCTTTTCTTGTAAAAACTCAAAGCAGTATAAAGTTGTCTTTGGAGCAGTAATTTGTGATGCATCTGCAAGGTCATTTATTAAATGTATAAAAACGCGTAAATTCATATAACTGCTGTGAGCGTTGCACTCAAAAAGGGGAGTGGTATAATAAAATAATTTTGCCAGATTTAATTGCTTCTTTAAGAACCGATGATAGCTTCTTGCATCAAGATGATTCAATCCATCACATTTCAGTATCTTCTTTCACACAGCTAGGTTACAAAATGGTTAGTGGTTTTCCTTTAGATTATATGCATCTCATCTGTTAAGGAGTTGTACAGCGGCTAATTAGTTTATGGGTAGACGGGCCATCATCATGTAAATTATCAAAAAGTATAATAACAGCAATCTCAGAAAAGTTGATAATTATGTGACAGTATGTTTCTCGAGAATTTTCACGAAAACCTCGTTCATTATCAGAATTTAAACAATGGAAAGCAACAGAGCTGCAGTTATTTCTAATTTACATTGGGCCTGTTGTTTTGAAAGGTTTTTTGTCTCCTCAATGTTATAATAATTTTTTAGATTTGTCTGTTGCTGTTGAAATACTGCTGTGTTCATCGTTACTTGAAAATTTTGCTGATTATGCAGGTCAATTGCTTAGGTATTTTATACAAACCTTTGGTGAACTGTATGGTAAAGATCAGTTAGTGTATAATATTTACTCATTGCTGCATATTGTAGATGATGTAAAAAATATGGTCCTCTTGATAATTGTTCATCTTTTAAATACGAAAGTTACCTTGGTCAATTAAAAAAATTAGTACGAAAGCCTCAGTCACCTTGTGCTCAGATTGCCAAAAGAATATTTGAAAATCAAGATGTTATCAAACCTGCACATCGTAAGCATTCTAGTGGTAAGTTTAGTAAAATCCATATAGAGGGTCCAGTAACAGTTTCACTACGCCATTGTCTGCAATATAAACAAAATCACGAAAAAAAATCTGACATAAAAACAAAGTATGTTATTCTTCCCTATAAAGATAAGTTTGTAGTCATGCATCAGTTACATTTTCAAAATTAAATGTTTACATTGAAATCACAGTTTAGTTTGTATATTCATTTTTCAAGCTATTTTGCATAATAGCAGCAGTTTAATTACTTTTAAACAATTTAAACATCATGTTTACAAAAATAAAGTTGTGAAGATATCAAACCTTTATAATAATTGTGTTTATTTTAATAATATAGTTTTTAACTCTCTTTTTTTTTTAAACTGTAACAGCAGTGTTTTTCAATAACATTTGCTTGGTTTAAAGATTATTTAATTTTTTACAAAATGAATTAGATGATCATTAGCTACAAATCTAATATGAATGTGTTAATTTTAAATTCTTCAGATCCAAGAGCTTCTGAATTATAGATCTAATATGAATGTCTTTTTTCAAATCATGAATATTACCTTCTTAACTTATCAATTTAAATGTATAATAATGCATACAATCTATGCAGAAATTGCATGCATATTTGTTATGTATTATAGATAAAAAATCCCAGTGGGCACAGGACCTAAATAAGACGTCTTTTGAACGTTCAAAAGACGTCCGAAACGTTCAAAAGACGTTTAAAAGACGTCTTTTTTACGTCCTGTGCCCACTGGGATAAATATATATTTTTTATTTTTTTGTTTAAACTGTTGTTCAATTGAACTTAGGAACAGTTTTTTTACTTACAGTACAAACAGAATATCATAAGTTCATGTACACACTTTTGCATTGCCTCTTTTAATGTTTCATCAATTCTTAAAACAACTAATTACAGCCTAATTATTTTATTATGATTCTATGAAAATAGCCTTTATACAAAAGTAATTTAATTTGTAATATTATAAGGTTTGGCTATTTAACTCATTGCAATTGTGTTAACAAACATCATATAATTTATTGTATTGAATAAATAGTACCTAACTAAATTAATTTATTAACGAAGACAGTTTTCTGTCTTCGTTAATAAATTTATCTGTCTGCAGCACAATGTATGCTATTGTTTCGTTTGATAATAAAAAAGGAGACAGGTTTTCTTCCCTTGAACTGGTTAGTGAGCCTAGTTGGCACTAACAATATAGGAAAATTGATTGAAGATAGAACAGTTCTTCAGTGTTATTTACCACAATGGAAAAATACCACCAAGGTCACCAAAGCCATTTGGGATCGAATTGATCCGTGCACTGTTTGGGTGCAGTATAAGATGTTGGGTTTAGCAGGTAAGTATTTTACTATTGTTATGCAGAAACTGATATTTTAGCCATAGAAATTAGTAGACTGCTAAATGTAATTTAATAAAGAAAATTATATGAAGTTTGTCAGAGCAGAAAACTTAAAGTTTTATTTTATTTGATCTATATATAGTACTTAAATTGTGCATTTTAAAATAGGATTTTGATTTATTTTATTAGAAAGTGATAAAGAAGCTCGAGTAAAATCAAAGAGGGCTGAGGATTCTTCTAATATTGAAGATATTTCTGATAAAGACCCACGGCAGAGAAAACGGTACAAAGCGGGTGAATTATCATTATTAACTGTAGTATTTCTTACAATAAACCTGTAAGCTTATTTTAAATATAACTAGCAAAAAAAAGATTATATTGTAAATAGATATGCAATATAAAAATTGATGAAGATGAGGAAAGGGAAGAGCAGGGTGATAGTGATCATGGTGGGGATGATGAAAATGATAGTGATACTGATCATTTAACCAGTTTTCACCAGAGGTATTAACTTTTTTTTGCTGAAAATTGAAAACATTTGTAAAAAGAAGAACTAGTAGTTAAGTAGGACCAACTACGTAATTAATTTTTTGGTAGTAAAGCTCACAGTAACAAAAAGAAAAGGATTGAAACATTAGTCCAACAAAAGCAACTATTCAGTAGACCAGTGGCACTCGTTTTCACATGTATGCATTCCATCATTTTTAATTTTTGTGTATTTTGTTTATTATTTGAATTAAGTTTATTAAATAAATAAATTTTATTATGAAAATTAAGCTGTTAATTACGTGAAGATAGGAAAGCTAGGTAGATGTCTGGATTGATGTAACTACCTCTGTGAAAAATTGAAATGATAGAAAACTACAATAGTTTGCATACATAAATTAATAGACTCCTAACATATGACTTGGGTATTTCTTTTATACATCATTTTAGCAAGTCAACAAGGTAAACAAGATGTGCAAGCTGTTGGTGATGACTTAGAGAGTGATTGATCGTTGTGGACTTGCTTCCTATGGGGGCTGATGGTCCATCTGGTAGTGTTCAGCCACGCACTTCATCAATTTTTGTGCCTAGTAAACTAGTAAGATTGCTTTCAAAGACATCAATGTCAAAAACTGCAGCTCGAAGCAATTCGTTTTTTTCTTGTAGGCAAGTTACTATACTTCATTGTAATGCTGCTTTTTTACATTATTATTTAGTTTTACATAATATAATTTGCTCTACTCGGTATTAAACACTCCATACCGGTACTTATCAACACAATTTCTATTATTAACGATATATATATATATATATATATGTATGTATATATATACATATATACATGTATATACATATATATAAATATATATATTTATATATATGTATATACATTATATATATATATATATATATATATATATGTAAATCTATTAGATCGGCAAATTAAGATTCCCTTCTCATTAAGATCTCTTTGGGACTGTCCTCTATATATATATATATATATATATATATATATATATATATATATATATATATCACACCAAATGTATCAGCAAAAAAATTTCACCTTAAATTAGTTTAATTAATAGAAAGATTTTTTGTGAAAGGATTATTATTTTCAAAAAATCCGAATTTAAAAAACATCTTGTTTTGAAAATCTCAGTCAAATTTTGTGGAACATACTGGAATAAATTCTTATTTTTATAAGATACTATATCACTACCATTAAATAACAGTTTTTTTTCTATTCTTTATTACATATTACTATCCTTAAGCAATTATTTAGAAAGTAAGAAAAGAATAGTTTACAATCGAAGATTATGTTAAAACATAGATGTTTCTTTAAATCTTGAATGTTCTCTGCGATTTCCATGCTATCGAATCTAGCTTGACTTTTTTTAGTGTTGGCTGCAACGAAAATATTAAAAACTTTAATAAAAAATTTATTTAAGCTTCGGAGGAATTTTCTTTTACACTTTGATGATTTTTAATTGGAAATATTATTTTCTTTATTTTGAAAATCAAGTACCGTCAACCGGGGCTAGTTTACTCCAACGTGGGTTACTTTGCACCAATTTTGAAAATTTTTTGTAGTTCAGCAGCTCTAATAACAATCTTGATTTTTAAATATATTTGTTTTTTTTGTTTGTTTGTATTTCAGTTCAATCGGAACCTACGTCTAAAACCATCTTACATAAGCTTATCTTGAAGACCCTTGCATATCAAGAAGAAATTAAACAAACTCAAAAAATTCATTCTTCAATTCTGCATAACCTTCAAAGGCAGCTCAATGCTGGTCAAGGCCTAGCCGAACAGGAACTTCTAGTCACACTCACATTTCCTATGGACACCGACAGGGATGAAATGACTGATGGTACTAAGCTTCCAGGGGATGTTGCAAACTCAAAAGAACAGCTATTAAAAGATGTTTCGTTGCAGACTTTTGGTAAATTTGTTGCAATTATTTAATTATAGGTATTTAAATAGTTGTTATTATATATAACAAAAATGCTCCAGAATTTTATATATTTACATATAATTGGATTCTAATTGTGTTTTGTAGTCCCAAGTTCTTGTCAGTAATGGTGGAGGCAGCTTGAAACAATTTATCAAGCGAAACATGGCTTATTTAATGACACCTAAGCTAGCGCGACAGTGTAATTTGACGGGCCAACGGAGCAAAATTAAATTTCAAGCACTGCCACACTTTCAGATTTTGTTTAGTAAGTATTAACTTCAAATTTGTATGCCAACATTTAACAGCAACATATTAATCTTAAGTTTTTTAGATCACAACATTTAGATCACAACATTTAGCCTAGAAAAGTTATACTTGCTAATTAATGAAATAATAATAAATTAACATGTACACCGCAGCATCAACATAATAGTTTAATATGTATTTAGGTGCTGCTAAACAAAACTTTGCCACTAAGGACATAACCAAGGAGATGCTAGAGAAGAAACATTCTACGTGGTAGGGAAATTCACGGGACCGTGGGGAAGGGGGCCGGAAACCGAAAAGGAAGAACGCAACAGAAGCCAATTATGTAGTACAAGTGCCTGATGGTGCAGCTACAAGTGTTGAACAGTGAACAATGTTTTGTGATCTAGCATCAGTTAAGAGCTTACAAACTGTTTGCCATTGTCTAAGTTATGATTGATTGAAAATAGTGCACAATGAGATCTGTATTTAAGCACTGTATACATTATACTGGTTTTTCCAGCCTGTATACATTTGCCTTATAGCACAGAGAATCTGATTTCAAAATTAGTAAAGTGAAATAGTGATAATAATAATAAAAATAATGATAATAAAAAATAACAATAATAATAATGATAATAATAATAAAAGTAATAATAATAATAATGATAATAACTATAATAATGATAACAACAATAATAAAAATAATAATTATAATAACAATAATAACAATAATAATAATAAAAACAACAATAATAACTTATAATTATACCTATAATACCTGGGATTTATGCAGGATCCATGTGGGTTATCCCAGCTGAATACCAACTGGGTCCCGTATAAGTCCCGTTTGGTATCTCGGCTGAAAACCGTTTGGGTCCCGTTTGTGTTTTCTGGCGGGAACCCCGTCTGGATCCCGCGGACAAAAACCGGCGGGATCCGGCTGGGTTACCCGTACAGGTCCCGTGCCCGGGACCCACCCGGGTACCTTATGGGCTGGCTAGCTGGGTGTATATATATCTATATATATATACATATATATATATATACATATATATATATACATATATATATATATATATATATATATATATATATATATATATATATATATATATATATATACATATATCTATATATATATATATATATATATATATATATATATATATATATATATATATATATATATAAGAGTTACGACTTTTTTTTTCAACCTCATACTCCTGTACTGTAGTTCGATTAACTTTTATTAAAAAAGCACGAAATGAACTATTATTTGCGTATCTTTCGAAAAATATTCACCCCGCAATTGAAAAATCGATTTTTCAATGGTGGGGTGAACTTTTTTTAAAAGATACGCAAATAATAGTTCATTTCGTGCTTTTTAGGTAAAAGTTCATTAAACTACAGTACAGGAGCATGTTGAAAAAAAGTGTTAACCTTAACATATATATATATATATATATATATATATATATATATATATATATATATATATATATACATATATATATATATATATATATATATATATATATATATATATATATATATATATATATATAAGTAGAAAATCACTTAACTAAATTTTTTTCCATTTGACACTGTGTTTCATCAACAAAGACTCATCAGAAAAAAAAAAAAATAATAAATAATAATCTTATATAAGAATACGGTAATGAATAGTGCGCATAGTTACGCCTAATGTTAGTGTTGTTAATGACGGTTCTGTATTCTGTAAAATACACCATTTCTTAGTTTTTAAGAAGTTTCTAGACTTTTTTTATGCGCGGTTACATTTGCCATGCGGTCTTTCGAGTAAAGTCAGCTGGCAAATTGGAGATGATGTACTTTTATTCTCAAGAAGAGTTGATGTTGTTCATTGTTTAAAGCAAAAGTTTAAATAATCGTTTGTTTGTTGTTGGTTGTTTTTATTTTTCTAATTTTTATAGCCTGTTTTCAATTTTTAGAAGAAGTTAGAAATAAAATGTCTGGTAAAATAGTTTTTTTAGTACAATCTAAACATGAATACTGTAATTTATCTAATCTTCTAAATATGAATACTGTAATTCAATAGTGTTAGTGTTGTTTCACTTTCTTTTTTAATAAAGAACTTTCTAGGCTTTTCTAAAAGCGTTTCTTTACTCCACGCGGTCTTCCAAGCAAGGTCTTCCAGCCGATTAGAGCTGATAAATTTTTTATTTCAAGTGGAACTGATGTTGTTCATTGTTTAAAAACTAAAACTTGTTTGTTGTTCGTTGTTTTTATTTTTCTTTTTTTTTTTTAAAAGAAGTAAAAACTAAAATGACTGGTAAAAAAATTTTTTTTAGTACAATGTTTCTTTTTTAGAAAAGTGTTTCAGTTTTGTCTTCAGTCTTTTTAGATCATTTTAAGCAAGTATTGTTTCATTTTTTTAGAGCAGTTAGAAGGGGCAGAAGGCCTTTTTAGTAAGTATATAGTGTATAGTAGTTCATTTATAGTTTATATTAGTAACATAGTTATATTAGTTTATTTATAGTTTATATTAGTTTATATAGTATAAAGTAGTTTATTTATAGTTTATATTAGTTCAAGTTTATTTATCGTTTATATTAGTAAGTTTATTTATAGATTATAGATTAGGATTAATGAGAATACAATTTTTTTTTAGACAGGGTAGCTGACAGCGACTTAAGTAAGTTTTATCATTTAGATTTTATTTGAGTACAAATGTAACATTAGCAATGTTATTGTATATAATTTCATCTCAATTTTTATTTTTAGACAGACAGGTAGAACTCAGTAAGGACTTAGATTTTGTAGATTTAAAAACTTCTTTTGAATATTCTTTTAAAGCCTTGAATATGTTTTAAATATTTTAATAAATTTTGTCATTTAGGTGTGGTAGCATCATCAGTTGGTGCAAGTGGTAGTAATGCCTTTTATTTTATTTTACAGCAAATAGTAATGTCTTTTAATTTATTTTAAAAAGAATCAATAAATATTGTTTATTTAAACATAATCATCAGGATAAAATAGATAAGATAGTTAAAATAGCTTTTTTATTTAATATTTTATTATTTAGTTATAACTTCAGTTGCACCAGCCACAACAGGTAACTTCGTACATTTATTTTAATATACTTGAATTACATTTGTTACTTAACTTTTCAAGCAATAAATATTGTTTATTTCAACATTATCGTCAAGATTATATAAATAAACTTCTTATTAGATAATTTATTTTAGTTGCTTCTGGATCAACTTTAAATAATGGTAACTCATTAATTCATATTTTATTATAGATAAATGTAGATAAAAAAATGTGTGTTGGAAATTATTGTAGATTTAAAAGCAGTAAGCTTTTTTCTAAAGGTTCTTTCTATTTTTAGATTAAATCCACTATCACTACATTTATTCTATGTTTATATAATGTTCTTTAATAATTTTTGTCATTTGAAAAAAAATATATCAATGTTAAATTACACCAGGTTGTCGAAAATAGTTATAGTTTAATGATAATGTTGTAAACTGTTAGAGCAGATTATAGATCTTTGATCTATTTAATCTATTTAATAACCTACTACCAAAGGGAAAATTTACTATCAGTTGTTTGTTTGTTTTTCTGTTTAGTTGACAACAATGAAGAGAGAGGTAGTATGTTTAAAAGGATTTTTAATTTTGTATACAGTAACTAAAATGTTTTTAAAATATTGTTGTTGACTTGAAAGTAAAACAGTAGGTTTTTATATTTTTATACAATTAGCCCAAGAACTTATAGTTCTATAGTAACTAAGGTAATACTTAAAATTATATTGTCAATAATAGAGAAGAAATTTAAAATTCTTAGTAAGACAGCTTCTTATTATTTTACCTCAAGTTAGTTTAATTAAAATTTATTTTCTTTAGTTGATCAAGAGAGAGCTAATAAAGGTATTAGTTACATTAGTTTAGTAAATTTATTTTTAAAAAGTTAAGTAGATACTTTAATATCTATACATTTAAGTGCTTTTATTGTTTAGACACAGAATTGAAGACTGAAATAAGTCAGTGTTTTTGCTATTAGATAATTGTTAATAGGAATTTGTTTATTTGTACTGTAACTGGAATTTTAAAACTTCAAGTACTAAAGCTTTATTTTCTTTTTTCTTTTATGAGAGTTGGAAAATAAACTAAGTATAAATTATGTGATTAGTATAGTTAAATAAAGCATTTATATCTGTACACTCAGTAGTCCAAGTCAGTTGTCACATTTTAGAAATTGTCCAGAAGAGAGTAAATAGTAAAATAACTAGTCTTTATTGGCTTTTTTATTCTTGATGGTTAAATTTATGTTTTATTTAATTTGTCTTATTTAATTTGTCTTGAGGCACATGAAATATAATTTTGACAAAAATAAAAAGTTAAATAAAAAAAGTGAAAAGTCATTTCTGAACTACAGACGTTTTTCCTTTGAACATTGTGGGGACACCAGACCCTTTATATTGACCAAACTTTGTTTCACATTGTTGCAGGAAAACAGTCTTTATACCTATGTAGATACTGAAAAAATTAAAAAGGTCTCATACATAACTCATTTTAACAAAAAAATGGATAACCGACCTTTGTCTTCTGAGGTACAGATATTAAAATTTAAAGTTTTTTTTAGTTTTGGTTTCGTTTATAGTTAATTTTAGTTTAGTTTTAATTAGTTTTAGCTTCAGTTATCTTTTATCTTACTTTAGACAACTTCATGGAAGAAATGAGGGGAATAGGTAAAAAAAATTATAGTTAAATATTTCTTTATATGTAAATATAATTCTATCAATTATATTCTGAGGTATATTTTTTGTCTTTAGTGTCTGGTAGAAGCATAACTGGTAGGGCTGTGTTTTAAATTTTATATATTTTTTACGGAGAAATATGTGCAATAGGTGAAAGAATTATTTAATATAAATATGACATTTTTAAACTGTTTGCATTTTACTCATATTTTTATTAAAATTAAATTTCTCACAAGTTTAACTTTTTTTAATTTACTTTTTTTTAATTTATTTTTAGCATCCTCTTCATTCTGTGAAAATGGTGAGGTTTGCTTTATATTTTGATTAAAAAAAATGTAAATATTTTTAAATTTTATTATATCCTTCTATTTGTAATTTTAGAGTCGTTAAAATTTGAATAGTAAAAAAGATATCACTCCCAACACCCAGGGCCTCTCTCGGAGAGGTCCTTCAATAAATGGCAAAGTAATGGCGGTATGGATGAGCCATCCTTCAAATGGAGGGCTCATCCATACCGGGGTGTTGGGAGACACCGAAGAAAAAACAGCAACCAAAAGGTTGTAAATGTCTTCTATCAGTGAAGATATTTATAACTTTTTTGTTGCCGTTTTTTCTTCGGTGACTTTTTTTTATTTTAATTTTGTAATTTTTTTTTTAATTTGTAATTTTTTATTTTTTATAATATACTATTGTTTGTATTTGGTTTGTTTTTGTCTTTTTTAATTGAAATTTTATTTGTTTTTCACCAATTAAACTTAAATATAGTTAAATTGATTCACTACCCAATCATCATAATAGGATGCTACATTCTATTTGTTAAAAATAATTAATTGGTAGTTTAATTTATTGAAAACACTGCTTTTAAAATTTACTATAAGCCAAGACTATTTAGCTATATAAATGCAATTTATTTATATCTATTTGATTTTTTATCTTTAATGTTTTTAGTTTGGTTCCTTGAAGCATTTTTTTTTTCTTTCTAATTAAAATATTTTAAATCTATTGTAATGTCTTTTAAATATAACTAAAGTTAACTAAAACCCAACGTGAAATAACGTCATAAAACAACACCGACAAGTTGCATCATGACAGCAGTTTAAGTATGACAACAGGCTACCAAACAGCAGGTAAATTGTTTTCCAGTTTGTTTGTTTTGTTTTTCTTTTATGTCTACTTATCTGTTACAATTTTTATTTTAGGTTTGTCATATGACGCATTAATGCAATATAAAAGATCAAAGTTTACATATTTTTTACAATTTGTAATACACATTAGGGTAGAGCGATTTTGAAAATTTTTGAAATTTGATTTGCCTAAGCAGCAAATCAATATCTTTTGGTGAAAAAAGAACCTTACTCTTTTTTTTTATAGTTTAGATAAGTTCTTGAGGTTCCTCTTTGGATTCTAAATTTTTGATGGGTCCTAATATTGTTTAAATTTTTTTTTTCTAAACTATATTAACTTGATACTTAAAAGAAGCAAAATAATATACTGATTTTGAAAATAATATTTGTTTTTATTAAAAAATTAAAATTAAAAAAGTAGAGTTGTTTTTTTCATCAAAAACCCCCGTCCTCAACAAAACGGGGGTTTTAAGGTATATTTTTGCAAGTATTTTTTTCACTAAAAAATTTTTCTAATAAAATTATTATTTATGAAACAAGCATTTTTTTCTGCTTTTTTTGAGTCCAAGGTTGATATGGTTTAGAAAAAAAAAAAATTCAAAATTATTAGGACCTGTCAAGAATTTAAATTCCAAAGATGACCCTCAAGATCTCATTAAAATCAAAAAATATTTTTTTACTTTTATCTTATAATTAATAGACATTGATTCGTGCCTCAGTAATATTGGTTTTTAAACTTTTTTTTTTGCTATGAAAATCGCTCCACCCTAATACACATGTTTGATTGTAAGTCGACTTTTTTTTGTTTGAAACGTATTTGTACTCAATTGCTTAGTTATTTATAATAAATTTATTTAGTTGTGTGCATTTATAGTTTAATTTTTTAATTTGAAGGAGTTTTTCTTACAGGGTATTAGTTAAGGTATCGCAACTTTAAATTGTGGAAAACAGCCACTATAAATTAACAGACCGACCGTAACCCGTATTACGGGTTGCTTTCTGCTAGTATTGATAATATTTTCACAATAACAGTCCTACATTAGTAATAACTTGCGGTGTTAATTATGAAAAACATTCCAGAGCTATGAGTCATAAGCAATTAAAAAGGCGTTAGAGTGTAATTTCATTATTGAAAACAATTAATTATAAATTTACAATGGTTGCATTAACATTTAACGAGAATTAAAGAAAGCAATCATTCTAATGCAGCGATGGATTTTACCTTTGAGGGTAAGTACTATTTAATTACAATTTACATTTTATTTAAAAGTTAAGTAATATGTGTTAAAATATGATTTAAAAAACTGGGTTAAAATTGTAAAATACTTTTTGGTTTTTAATTTTTAAATTTATACAACTTTTTTTATCGACATGTATCCAAGCTAATTTATTAACAGTGTATAGCTAAAGTCCTAAGGCGTACAACAAAGAAAAAATTTTCACCACATTAATCCACAATTTTTTGTTATTAAATTTTATTCAGATCATATGCGCTCCTTTTCAAAAATGATGTCACTAGAGATTCTGAGAAATCTTTGCAGTTAAAAATTTCATTTATGGCTTCAAAATTCGCAATAAAATGGTCTGTAGCACATATGATAATGGACCGTTTTTTAAACAAAACTAAAAATTGGTTAGAGGAGGCAAATGTAGAGTTTAAAGTAAGTATATACTAGCAATGTACTTTTTCATCATCTCGAGAAATTTAAGGATGACCAAAAAAGAACTTTAAAGACTCGTCCTTTAGAACCCAAAAACAAAGGGTTGAAAACTTAGTAAAATCGCAAAGCAACTGTGTTGACCACAGCTGCTGAAGTAGCATGCCGTGTGTTGGGGCACAGAAACCAAGCTACTTTATTCAGAAAAAGTCTGGAATCATCAGAAAAATTGAATAAAAAGACTTTATTTGAGGTGGCAGGCAGATAAATCGTGACGAGGCATTAACTTATTACATTGACTCTAAATGTACAAGTCATTCTAAAAAACAGACGAGAAAGTGTTCTTTAAAGGCAGGGCATATACTATATCCATCTTATTATAGTTTATGCAAGTCGAAAAAGTTATGTTGTCAGTTAGATGAACATATTTCAGTTACAGAAACACGTGCCGAAGTTAGCATACAAGCTATACTTGATAAAACTACTGAACGCACAATTGAAAAGTAATACTTTTAAGAACTCCCAATGCAGAGTTCTTAAAGGTATTACTTTTATTACGCCATTAACACTATTTAGCAAATGGGGATGTGATGGGAGCTCCGGTCACAGCACATACAAACAGAGATTTGAAAACTCTGATGCTACTGATGAGTTTCTGTTTGTATTTTCATTTGTTGAGACTGAGTGACGGTCAAAATATTATTTGGCAAAATCCATCATCCACGCCTTATTGCCGACCAATTAAATTTATTTTTTCAAAAGAAACGAATCTTTTAACTATAACAGAAAATAAACAAGTTTTAAAAGAAGTTTCTCAACTTGTTCCAACATTTAAGACTCCATGAATCTCAAATTACTGTTAAACAAAACCTATTTCTATCAATGATAGATGGAAAAGTTTGCAATGCCTTGACTGACACAAGTTCCCAACAAAAATGTTACATTTGTGGTGCGACTCCTAAAAGACTTAGTTGTTAAAAAAGAACATTATAGTTTTTATCTACTTTGCATGCGTGGATTCGTTTTTTTGAGTGCATGCTACACATTAGCCATCGTTTAGATATAAAAAAGTGGCAAGTTATAAGCGATGAAGTTAAATCTAGTGTCCAAAAGCGTTCAGAAGATATCAAACAAAAATTAAAACGCTTATTGTAGATAAACTAAAACCTGGTTTTGGGAATACAAATGATGGGAACACAGCTACCAGGTTTTTTAAGAAGCCAGAGTTGAGTGCTGAGATTACAGGTTTAGACATTAATCTCATTAAAATTTCAGTATTTTATTAAAAACACTTTCCTCTGGCTATGATATTAACTATTATGAATTTGAAAGGCTTTGTTCTGAAACCAAAACTCTATATGTTACTCTGTATCCGTGATACTATATGCCTGTTACTGTGCACAAAATACTTGTACATAGCACGGAAGTTATAAAAATATGCCTTCTTCCCATTGGCTAACTGTCAGAAGAGTCTCAAGAAGCCCGCAATAAACATTTTCGTCGATTCCGCGAACACCATACCAGAAAAAATTCGCGTAATTGCACAAATATAGATTTGCTCCATATGCTTTTGGTAACTTCAGATCCTGTCATCAACTCACACAGAGAATTGTCAAGTAAGTAAACTGGTAAACTATTGTTGGAAGTTTTGAATCTAATTATCCCACCTATAATACCACTACAGCTTGTTGAAAATAGAACTATGTGCGACGATAAAGATTATTTAGAGTCCGATTTATCGGGTAGTGAAAATAACAATGAATCATTCGATAATAATCAATAAAATATTTTTTTTGTTTGAATTAGTGTAGTGAGTATATTTTTATATATTTTGTATATTTGTAGTGAGTATATTTTTATTTAGGCTAAATTTTATTACATTATTTATGTGTTGAAAGTTAGTATCTATTTTTATTACTTACTTTATCAAGACAAAAATTTTTATTACTTATCTTTATCAAGACAAAAACTTTTAAAAACTTAAAAGTTATTAAAATATCGTCTTTTTTACAATAAATTAAAAAAAAAAACTTTTGGCGCCCCTTTAAGCTTAAACGCGCGGGGTAATTGCCCCCTGCCTCCCCAAGGCTACCTTACTGCAAAACTAAGCAATAAAACACCAAAGTATTATTTACTACATTCTTAGGAATGAAATTACAAAACAAAATATTTTTGTCCGCCTAGCTTGTATGAAGCGATACACTGTGCGTTGTTTTAAGGATGAACCAATTTAGTTTAAAATCATCAGTATTTTTACCTTTGAACTCCTATATATATTTTAAGAGCATGAAGTCTTTTGAATACTTTGTTATTTTTAAAAGATTGCTTACGATTGGCAAAACGTTTTTTCCACTCACTCTCTGTTATGCCAATATATTGCTTATCAGATACATTCTAAGAGGAACTAACACATTTATATACCACATTTTTTGATAAACAATTTCCACTCATTGGGCAATAGTTTATTTGTCTACAATTATATTTTTCTGTAGTTTTTTCAGTTAGAATTTCTTTTTTGTTTAACAAAGCATTATTGTGACCTTTTTTAATTCTTTCCGTATTTTTTGTGCAACTGGAGCTAACTTTAATTGTATTTTGATAAAAAAATTTTATGTAATTTATTAGAGGGCAGAAAATGCTTATTAACTAATTTTAAAAACACTTTTTCTATGTTAGTACAGTCGACTCTCGATATCTCGAATACTTGATATCTCGAACTGTTTTAGCGGTCCCATGGACATAACGTACTAGTTTAGGCTAAAATCCTCTCGATATCTCGAACCTTATTATCTCGAACGTTTTGGTATCTCGAACAATATTTTCGGTTCACAGGGCAATTTTCTCTCGTTATCTCGAACTTTTCAACATTTTTTTTTTCAAAAATGTTTTAATGAAATTTAATTTTTTTAAATTCCAATTTTCGAAAAAAAAAAAAAATTTTATTTGATTTTTAAATTCGATTTTTTTAAGAATCGAATTTCTGAAAAGTTTTCCTTTAATATATAATTTATTCTTTTTGTCAAACGCAGCAACATGCCGCTCGTTAAACGAAAACTCACGAACAAATCTATAATAGGAAAATGCAAGGCATTAAAAGACCTAGAGACTGGGATGTCTAACAAAGAGGTTGCCAAAAAGTATGGAGTCCCAAAGAACACATTATCAACCTGGATTAAAAATAAAACCAAGTTATTAACCTCACTGGAAAAAAATGGCACAAAATCTAAACGGAAGAAACTTCGTAGTGGTAATTTCCAAAACGTAGACAAGGCCATATACACGTGGTTCATTGCAAAAAGAAGTCAACAAGTACCAATTGATGGTACCATACTAAAAGAAAAGGCATTAAAATTCGCAGAAGCATTAGGAGAGTTGGATTTTAAAGCATCTGATTGTTGGTTTCATAATTGGAAAAAAAGGTCAGTTAAATTTTGTCAAATCTTGTTCAATTTTAATATAAACAAATAAAATGTATCTGTTTATATTTAATTTATTTAGTTTTATAAACGTGTAATTAAAATTCAATTATTCTGTTCCTATTTTTAGGAACGGCATCAGCTTTAAAATAATCTCAGGCGAAAGTGCCGCCGTGACGAATAATATTAATGCTTCGTGGAATGAAACTACACTTCCAACATTGCTTTTGAATTACAAGCTTGAAAACATTTTCAATGCCGATGAGTTTGGACTATTTTACCAGTGCCTACCAAACAAAACATACCATTTAAAAATGTTTTGGGGGAAAAAATAGTAAAGTCAGACTATCAGGCATAGCAGCAGGGAGTGCAACGGGAGAAAAATTACCTATGTTTGTTATTGGAAAATCTAAAAACCCACGGTGTTTTAAGCACATTAAACAACTTCCTTGCACATATAAAAATCAGCTAAAAAGTTGAATGACCGGAGACCTTTTTACAGAATGGGTAATGAAACGTGACTCATTTTTTCGTGCTCAAGACAGGAAAGTAGCACTCCTTGTGGATAACTGTTCTGCCCACCCACACATTGAAGGGCTAAGCAACATCAACCTAATATTTTTCCCCCTAACACCACATCTGTTCTTCAGCCCATGGATCAAGGCGTAATACGAAGTCTTAAAGCTCATTATCGTCACAAAATTGTGCGTTTGTGTATCAAGGCTGTCGATAATAACGAACCCATGCCAAAAATTTCTATACTTCAAGCAATGAAAGATCTTGTTTCTTCGTGGAATGCTGTGTCGAAGGAGACTGTCATCAACTGCTTTAAAAAAGCTGGTATCAGCAAAACAAACAAGAGTATTGAAGAAGCTGATGATGATCATTCTTTTAAATTTTTGACAGAAGAACTTAACCGTTTGCGAGAGTTAGATCCTCGTGCCGTCCAAGAAGATCTCTCAGCGGAATCTTACATTGGTTTAGATTGCGATGTAGTAACCACCGGTTCACTCGCTACTGATGCTGAAATCATTGCTCAGATTTTAGACCCTAATTTTGAAAACGACGATAATGAAGTTGAAGATAGCGTTGACGAAGCTGTTGACGTCAAAGCCCCGCCACGCTCATCTGATATTCAATTAGAAATTGCTTTTGAAACAATTCAAAATGCTTCGCTATACAGCTCAAAATACGGAAATGAAATACAATCCCTAGCACTAAAACTTGAGGATTTAATGAAGATGGAAAAGATGGATAATTTAAAGCAATATCAGATAACAGATTTTTTCCAAAAGTTGTAATTTTTGTTGTTAATGATTTTTGTCAGAAAAATAACTTGTTTTAATGAAAGTCGGGCAATTTTATTTATTTTCAACCCTTTTCTTGATATCTCGAACTCTCGATATCTCGAACTTTTTTTCCGGTCCCCTTAGTGTTCGAGATATCGAGAGTCGACTGTAGAAACATTTTTACTATATGGGGGGTTGACCCAAATTACATTTCTAGTTCTATTTTGCTTTTTTGTATACTTTTTTACAGGGTCAAATTTTAGTCCAAAATTTTCAAAACCACTTTTTAAATGCATTTTCAAATATTCGTTTAGAGGAACTGAATACATTTTCATTAGAGGAGTTTTGGTTTAGCCTGTTATTAATTGAAATCGGGATTAGTTGTAGAACTTGAGGTTGGTAATTTGAGGTAATGTTAATATGCAATAATTCATTGTTTGGTTTTTTGATAGGCTTAAATGAATTTTCAGAGAGGTTAAGTGCGACATCAAGAAAATTCACAATTTTTAAATTTATGTTTATTTCGATTTGAAAGCCAATATTTAAAAAAATATTTGGATATTTTTTCCAATTTTATTTAGCTGTGAACCAGATTTCTTATGCATTACTCATAAAAAATCGTTGCGATAAAGGCCTAAATCTTTTATATTGATTCTTTTACTTAACAAATCTAATATATATAGTCCAACAAATTCACAAATTTCTGCTCCATTGTAACTGCCCATCGTTACATCAATGCAGTCATGTATGTTTTTCTTTTTCCAAGTTTTCTTGTTAAAATAAAGTGAGGTTTTTCTACAATATTTTATTATACGAATTGTTTCGTCAGGAATTACTTATTGCAAATTTCACTGTTTTATCTAAAATATCTGCAGTTATTGGGTAAAATATATGTCTGTTATATATATTTACAAATATTAGTAGAAACAAAAATTAACAAAATTTTTTTTAATTTTACACTGTGTTTCATAAACAAAGATTCATCAGCAAAAAAAAAAAAAATATATATATATGTGTATATATATATATATGTGTGTATATATATATATATGTATATATATATATATATATATATATATATATATATATATATATATAGTTCTATAGTTTGATGCGTTTGGGAAGCACGGAAGCAAAAAAGTGATTTTTACGCCAACATATATGTCACTTTTAATTACTTTAGACTTTCGTCCAACATTTGCGTGTTGGAAGAAAGTCAAAACCATTAATTTAATTACAAGTTAATCGTTTTTTAAAAAAACCACAAAAACGCAAATTTAATTGACCGGAATGTTTTTAAAAACATTCTGAATGTTTTGAACAATATAAACAATGTTTTTATTTTTATTTTTTTTAATAAAATGTTTTTATTTTTATTTTTTTTCACTATAAATCATGCGCGGAGTGTTGCTACATCGACTATCTTATAGCCTGACTCGCAAAGGAGTGCTGCTTCATCAACTGACAAATAGCCTGACTGGCAACGGAGTGCTGCTACATCGAATGACAAATAGCCTGACTCGCCGGGAGTGCTGCTATATCGACTGACAAATAGCCTGACTCGCAACGGAGTGCTGCTACATCGACTGAGGGATTGGTTGGGGCAGGCAGTCTATCAATTAATAAAAAAAAATTCCGGTCTTGCATTTAAATTTTTACTTTTTGTCAACAAAATATGGAAAAAACTTTCGGACAACATATAGGAGTTCTATATATATATATATATATCAAACCTGCATTTATTTGAATTTTTCGTTATTCATTATGACTTTTTACTCCTCTTGACAAAATTCCTGTCAGTTGTTGGAAGATTATTTTTGATGTATACCTGAAATGTATACATAAAATGTTTTTTTTTAAACATAACAGACAAAATAACAATATTAAAGTATAATAAAAAAACCTACATTTCAACCTGACATTTACGCAATAGAAGTTCTGACAATCAAAGAAAAATATCCTGCTCTAAAAGATTTAGAAAAACGACTAAAAGAAATGTTGTTAAATAATATAGTGTTCCTCAAAAAACACTTTAACTTACTGATTTAGACATAAAGATGACATAATCAGCAAGTATGAGTTTGGTCAACTTAGAGCAAAGTGACAAAAGTTTAAGAGTGCATGATTCCGTTGATATTGCCGTATATAATTGGTTTAAGAAAGCACGTGAATGAAATGTACCAATTAGTTGACAAAAATTCAAAATTGGCTTCAGAAGGGTGGCTTAATTGATTGGAAATAAACATGTGTTTGTTGAACTATTTCTGTTGAAGAACGGTCGTGCACAGAGGAAAAGACAATAAATTGGGAGCAAGTTTATTTGCCCACGATCCTGTTTTGTTGTGGGATATTTACAACGCTAACGAGTTAGGTTTATTTTATAAACTGCCTCTGACGAAAACCAAAAAGTAAACTGTGCAGGAGGTGAAGAAAGTGAGCAAAGTTTGTTTAACATGCTTTGCAACAGGAAATGGGGTTGATGAAAAGTTGCCTATGTTTTTAATTGGAAAGGCGGAAAAATCAAGATGTTTGCCTACCTTGTCACTACAAGTTAATGGTTAATTATAGAAGAGTTAGCCTTAAAACATTTAACTGGAGTAGTCAACATTATTCAAAAAATTTTTTTTAGGGATAAAAACAATTTTATGCAGTACGGATTACATGGAATCAAGTTTGTTTGACATCCAGTGGATACAGATGATCCTAAACTCCGTCAAATCTGGAGGAGGTAATGCAATGGTTTTGAGATACTTGGGTGGATCCGCTCCTTTGATATACTGGACCTGTTAATTAATAAAGGTTAAAAACATTTTTTTTCAATTGGTTTAAAATGATTAAAAAAAAACAAACAACAAAGGAGGGAGGTTGGTTACTGGTTGGGGAGGTCGGTACGTTCCGAGAAACAAGGTCGCAGGAACGATCAATCATTATGTATGACACGTTTTTTTTTGGTGAGTGTTATTAAAAAAAATTTTCTGATTGTTTTTATTTGTTTTTTCATGATATCTTTATCGTACATTTATTGTTTTCATTATGGTTATTGATATTAGAATTATTATATTTACTAGCTAATCGAAGCCGTTAAAATACAGGTCTTAGTAAGTTAATTCCACACCGACTTTTAAACAGAATTTTGACCTGCTTTACAAGTAATTCCGGAAATTAAGTTAATTTTTAAAAATAACTCGTCCAACCAAGACAATTACATTAAAAGTAAACTTACTCAATGCGAATAACCGTTTTCCAGTAATTTAAAGGGATGTCTGCAGAGTTGCTTTGTCTTAAAACCTGTCTCAAGCAAGCGCGGAACGACTGATTTCGGTGTTGAAGCACTTGACTCGAAACCATCGTAGTCGCTTTACATCTAATTTAGTTAATGATACGCTTTTTTAGCGCATGAATGAGTTTTTCGTTTGAATGCTATATTATATTTTTATTTATAAATGTATTTGATGCAATATATATATATATATATATATATATATATATATATATATATATATATATATATATATACATATATATATACATATAATGTATATATGTATTTATATATAAATATATATATATATATATATATATATATATATATATATATATATATATATATATATATATCATATTGACAGAAATAACATGTTCAAGTTATTTCAAGTTTTAGAACAACTTTAAATGATTTAATAATTGAACTGAATTAAAAAAATAAAACAACAAAGCTTTTAAACATTGTAACTATATTCACTAGTCAAAGTATATAATTGAAAAAGTTAAGGAATACGCTAATCTAAATTATATTAGTAAATACCTTTAACCAAAACGAGTTTTCACTAAAGCAATTAATAATAAATAGTAATTTTTTACAGTATAAGAGAAAGTATAAACAGTCTATTTTAGTATTTTAGGGACTTCTTTATTCGTACAAACTCCTGTTAAGCCAAAAATAAAATAAAAAAATTAGTTGTTCAGAACGAAGGAGTCCTTTTTTTTAACCATAGAATCCGGTGTCCTAAATAATCGATAGGACTTCGCATCCCTGGTTAATGGTTTAGTAAACAGTTTAATAAGTATCTGTAAATAAAATGATTATTATAAAAATATATTAAAAAAAAGGCGTCAAAAAAAGAACTTAATTTTTTTTATAGTTGCGTAAAAAATTTTTTATGTTAAAGTAAAAATGAAAGTTTATTTGGTTCATGTTATATATATTGCATCCTAAGTTTTACTTTGTTATATTTTTATTTTGTTTAGATGTATCATTACATTAATTATCATTGGAAAAAAAATGGAATCGAGAAAAGAAAAACCAGTTTGTGTAAGTAGAATTTTTAATTATATATTGAAATACGTTTTTATACATTTTAAACAAGATTTTTGATTAGACTGCGGAACCGTATTTTCCGAAAAACGTGTATGTGCCACCTGACGTGTATGACCCTGAAGATGCGACTATGTACCGCGGGAAGCGCGAGTATTTTGGGATTATACCTAACATTGATCAAGATAATTTTACAGTTATATTTGTATAAATGGAATACGCAATATAAATATATAAAAACAATTTTATTGAACAAGTTTGTTTAATGGAACAGTTTAGAAATAATTGATCTTATCATTTTTTCTCTCAATAAAATAGTATAAAATAATAAAATTTTATTTTAGAAAATATGACAGATCAAATAGTTCGTGTAACTTTAGACAGATTGGAAAATAACGTGTTTTGATACATATAAATGCGAATATAAATAAGATTTGTGATGTAAGTACAGGTAATATGTTTACATTTTTTTTTTTGAGTAATATTTTTTATAATAATAGTTTAATTGAAGGAATAGTTTTTTAAAGATGAAGATAAGGTTACAGAATCAGGAGAATCTGTAGACACAAATTAGATTTATATAGTTGTACTTTTAGAAAATGATCAAACAACGCAAACTCCACGAAATTCACTACCATTACCACAAATTCGTACTCCCTAAACGCCCAACCATATTCCTGCACCACCACCTGAACACACATATTACACGAGATGTAACCAGTATTTTGGATTTTTTTATTATTCAAAGTATTTGTTATCAAAAAGATTAAAATAACAACTTTTTAGAAGCGTTTCACGAAAACATGGTTAAAATGGTTATGCCATTCGTCATCAGCCATATGCTCGAAGACGAAGGTTACTCTTCTGCGAAGGATGTTGTGTATGTTCCTTAATAATTATGTTACAACCATAAACTTAACCGTTTTCTAAACTAAGTTTTTTGTAACTCTTGTAATAAGTAACAAAATTTTCGATTCGTTTTCAACAAAACGGTTATTTCAAATATTATATTTCCATAAATAAGTTGTAGCTAAAATTGATTTTTTTTCTTCATGGAGTATCAACAATAACGATATAAAAATATATTTTCGTTGTATGAAAGTTAATATATAACAAATTTTATAATGTTCCGCTTTTGATATTACAGTAATACCATCTAATCGTTCATCATTTCTTAGATTGATGTATATTTTCTGTAGTTAAACGTATTGAAACTTTATTTCCTTCATTTCCACATTTTACGTCCGACAAATATGTGTATATCAATTCCGTGCGAATCAATCGTGTGTTTCTACGTCATAGATAGGTTTATCTTAACAAATAATTTTACAACTGCAACGGGGTTTACTTGTTGTTATTGTTTATTGTTTTCCATTTTGTTGTTTGATGATGAATATAAAAAAGACTCTTTTTTATATCTATTTAAAAACAAACCAATTAAAATTTTTATAAAAAGTTTTTGATTGGTATAAATTTTTTTATTAAATTCTTTTTAACGGTTTAAAAAAAAAACTAAAAAGGCGTAAAATGATTGAAAAAAAAAAGAGGGAGATTTGTAACTGGATGGATAATAAAACCCGTCACTAACTTATTATCTATAAAAAACTACGCGTGCGCAAATAGTTTAAATAAAAAAAATAAAATAAAAAATACATGTTATCATATTTAAACTACAATTTTTCTTTTATCACTTCTTCTTTCATTTATTTAGGTCTTCTATCAAACAACGTCACTACCATAAAAAAAAAATCACTTATTTTTAAGTAGAAAAAGCAGTAAATCATGTAATATCATTATATAACGACGGTTTTATAGGTAAAAATGAAATTAGTTGCGCATTATTACTTATGAGTAGAAGAAATTACATACCTGCACTGAAATTATTTCAATTCTGATTATGATGCAATAAAGTAATGTAAATTGTGATAAAAAAACTAAATTAGGCAGTGTTTTTTATAATTTGAGGAAGTTTACTTTTACTTTTACTCTACTTTGGTTTAATAACAATAAATTAAAATGGTTTTTGTATTAGGTAAAATGTAATTGGGTGTTACAGCAAATTTTTTGAATTCTACCAATCTAATTACAAAATACTTTTTACTTGTCATTGGATAACAGTTTGTGCTTTAAGCCACAATCTTTTAATACATTCATTTATTCAAGAGACAAATTTGTATTGGAAAATGAGAGTAACTAGAGTTTTCATACTCCAAAATAAAACCGTAGACATTATTCTAAGCGTTTTTAAAGATAAAAACGTTAGAAACCAGCAATAACATTTTATCCGATAGTATTTAACTTTGATGAAGATTTTTTTTCCCAAAGTTATATTTAGAGAGGATAGAAACATTATTTGGGACTCACGTAAAGTCAACTAGGACTCTACATGAACTGCAAAATGTAACGAATTTAATATTTTAAAAATTTATATAAAAATGGTACGCAAATTGCATCAAAAATTTTTTTGAAAAGTTTAAATTCTCCTAAAGAAACTATAAAGATGATGTAGTATGGCCATGAAAGTTAGCGATTCCCGATAATATTTACAACAATTAAAAAAAATCATTAGTTTTACAAAGAAAAAACCTTTTTTATAATAATAAGTTATTAAAATATTTACTTTTTATGAAAGATTGTCTTTTTACACAGTAAAATCAAAAGTAATAATTTTTACAATCTTGAATTATTTAAAAATTGATTAAATAATTTTAATTTAATAAATGATTTTCTTTTTATTTAATTAAAACTGTTTAATGACAGGGTTTGTGTTTTAAGCCTTATCATTTAATGCATTCATTCATTTAAATGTTAGAGTTTGCTGATACAACAAAAGTGCTAATAAATACACGTTAAAAGCGTTTGTCGTGGATATGTATGCGAAAGCACAACACTAGTTTACAGCTAGGAACTATAGAATGAAACTGACAACAGTAACAAAAGATGTTTTTTAGGTTTTGATTCATATAGGTTTAAGCAACTTGTCATTAAAATGAATCCATACGCTTTCCTGCATAATAAAATGATTATAGACCCGACTACCGTCAAATACATGAAGATGTAGTTTAAGCACAGCAAGTGTTACCCTATCAATACGTTGTTGAAATAAAAAAAATTTACTTCTTCAAAATTTCTTTTTCAATTACCAACAATAGCGCAACGTTATTATATTTATTAGTTAACATTTTTCCAAAAGCAGCAACTAGAGTTTCAAACGTTATAATAAAACCGTTGACATAATTCCAAGTGATTTAAAGATAAAAACGTTAGAAATAAGCAACGACATCCCTCACTGTTTGCCACTATAGATGGATTTTTAGTAAAATCAACAAAAAGTAACTTGTTATAAATTCTAGAAGAGCCTGTTAAAGATTCACTGGTGATGCTCATAGTTGAAAGTGGAGCTTTACTAGTGGATGGGATGGCACTGTTACCAACACTGCAAGTTAGAGTTGAAATTGGTGAATTAGCTTAGCATGTATTGAATGTAAATTATTAATCTGTGTAGCTGTTATGGGTGTCAGCGTGTGGACTTTGTTTCAGATTAGTTATTTAATCATAGTATTAAAATACAGAGCGAATAAACAAAAATTGCTTACAAAACTGCGATTTTTTGTATGTAAAATAAACTATAGCTTATACCTCGTTAATAAACTATACCTCGTCAATAGAAGATGAACTGTTTAATTAGCAAAAAAAAAAAATTATTATATTATTTACTTACTTATTGGAGTTCATTGAAAACGTTTTATTTCTTATATAAGATTCCTTATTTAACCAAGGAAGATGAAGAAATGGATACTCGTTTAATGGCTTCTGTTATCATGCAGTTTTATCACTAAAATGTTGTCATTTGAAGTCCTGGCACTGATGTATTTGTCATTGCTTTACATGTTTTCAAATTTTTTACTGTTAATGTATTATTTGCAATCGGAAATCAATTTACGCAGTTGTAGCTGCTAAATATAGTTTTTAGATCGCTCTTTTTACTGACATAATAAAAATCGATTTACCTGATATTATAAAACTAAATCGTATATTTCACAAAAAATTCAAGAGAAAAACTTGGGTACTTTTCAAATATAGAATCAGTATACTTTGAAAGGCAAATTTGGAAAAAAAAAGCAGTTCTGAGGGAGGTCAAGAAAACTGTTGATAACAATTTTACATCACGGATTACGGTCTATTTTACAAGATTTTTTTTAATTTTATATGAATGTACAAATATTTATAATTATAATGATGAAACATTTTCAACAATAGGATGTGTTAAACCCACCTCATTATCCAACTCTAACATAAAAACACACCTCACAGTTGGAGTTGCTCTTTGAGGTAATAACTTTTTGAAATATAAAAATTATAAATTTCGCAAAAATAAAAACACGCTCTTCTAGCAAAGAAATATGCATTTCGAGGTGGTTGTGACATAAGTTTGGCATACCCTCTTGCCCGCTGGATACGGCCGATGGGTAAAGACTATTATATAGTTTTAAAAAGATGTTAAATCTAACTTTAGATACAAAGTTAGAGCAATTTGAATAAGAATTGTCAAAAGTATAACAATTTTAGTGAAGTTAAACTAAATTTTGACCACAGTTTTTAACAAATCCATGTATGAAATAAAATTTGCTACCTAAAACGGCCTAAAACTATTTGTGAAATTTTACATTTTGGTAACTTTTTTACATTTAGCATACTGAATTGAAGAGCTTTAAAATGGTATGTAACATTTTAGGATTTTATTAATATAAAACATCTATGTCACGTACCTATTTGAATTTTTTGTTTAATATGGGTTGGTATATTTGAATTTAAAGTTAGGTGCGGGGGAAGAGACGCTGATGTAATCAAGTAAACTAATAGAGTGCTAGTTGCGATTTGATAAAGAATTCGGATATATCTTTTATTTTTTGTACTAGATTTATTCATTCTCGTAACAATGTTTCGTTCTTAAAAGAATGAAAGCTTCATAGGGTGTGTTTTACATTCTTCACAACCCAACACCTTCTAACTCAAATATTTGATGATGATGTGGAGTAACAAAGTAACAACTATCTATTTAAAATATTTGAGAAAAGAAAACGTTTTAATGAAAAAAGAGATTTTGAAGTGGTAAATGTGGTGGAATGACACCCATTCTGACTCCCTTAATGCGCCCTTATCTTAGAGTCAATATTAGGTATGTTACATCCCGCGTTTTACGGAACCGATTTTTGTGCTGAAAAACTGTTCCACGTTTTTAGAACTTCGCGTTTAGGCAGTATGGTAGGATGGTGTTTTGTAGCATATTTTTTTAGAATTTTATATTAACTTAGAAGTTTTTCTAAAAGTAGAATAGTTTAACTTTTTTGAAGAGTATTTTTTTATTATATTGACGTAAGTTAAAGTGTTATTTATTGATATCAAAAAGTGTGTTGTACTTCTTGTGCTTAGTAAATGTTAAAGACATTATCTTTTTTTTTTCTATCCTATTCTTTTTTTTAAGTTTATATGTTTTCTATGCAGAAGCCAAATTTCATGAATTTATTTTAACTAGCAGATACCCTATTTTTACCCTCACTTTTAATACCTAAATTTTGTTTTTTAGAATATTATGATGTTTTGAAATTTTGTTTTTTAGAATATTATGATATTATGAATATTTTTAGAATATTATGATATTATTATATATTTTGATCTATTTACTGCTGCCTTCACTCACTTTACTTGTTTTTTTAGCAATGACAAGACCATCACCATATCGGCAAAGTATTATTGATTTTCATGAGAAAGGAGTTTCAGCACGCGACATCCAGACTAGACTCAAAGTGCCGCGAAAGCTTGTTTATAGAACAATTCAACGCTTCAAAGCATTGAGAACAATGTCAGATCGTCCACGCAAAGGAAGAAAGCGCTCCGTGGTGACTGATGCAAAAATCAAGCAAGTTCGTGAACGGGTGCGCCGCAACCCAGAACGCAGTATGCGACAAATGGCCAAACAGCTCCAAATTTCTCGAAGTTCTCTTGGAAGAATTACCAAGGATTATCTAAATTTGACAGCTTACAAGAAAAATCCTGCACAGCTTTTGTCTGAGGCATCAAAGCAGAAGCGCAAGGATCGCTGCAAGGATCTCCTTGCCCGTTTCGCCAACAACGCTCATCTCAACATCGTTTTCACAGACGAGAAGATTTTTACAGTTCAACAACATCACAATGTGCAGAATGATCGTGTCTACGCTTCCTCAAAGCCTAATATCACAATACAAAAGGCAGCACATCCACTTTCAGTAATGGTGTTCGCGGGTATCAGTGCCACCAAGAAGACACCATTGATTTTTGTTCAACAAGGCGTTAAAGTAAAAGCCCAAAACTATCTGAATGACGTTTTGATCAAAGAAATACTTCCATGGAGTCAAAAGGAGCTTCGTAGACATTGTTGGACATTCATGCAGGATAGTGCTCCAGCCCACAAAGCCAAAATTGTGCAAGATTGGCTCGGCCGAAACACCCCCGATTTCATCAAGCACAATGAGTGGCCTCCAAGTAGCCCCGACTGCAATCCAATGGATTACTCAGTGTGGAGTGTTCTGGAAGCTGAAGCGTGCAAAAAACCGCATAAAACGATTGATTCTCTGAAGAAAGCGCTTCAAAAAGCATGGGATTCGCTTTCACCCGCCTACTTGCGTGCCACCGTAGATGACTTTCCAAAGCGTCTTGAAGCTTGTGTGAAAGCCGATGGTCGACATTTCGAAAAAAATCTTTAAATTTTATTTGATATTGTTAATAAATTGTTTATCAAAAAGTTTTATGTGTTTTCCATTCCTAGTTTTGAAGGAATTGAGTCTTTAAGATGGGACACTAATTATGGACCACCCTGTATATAATAGTATTATTAATACCCAATAATATTAGACATAATATATTATATTGTGTCTAATATTATTGGGTATAGATTTATCAATATGATACTTATAAAGTCTGTTTAAAATAAAGTAATATTATTGGATTTAGCAAAAAAACTATTATAAAAATGGCTAAACACTCCGATCTAATCGATGAGTTGTCTCAGAGAAATATGTTCGACAAAAATGCAGACAATGTAAACATCAGTTAGTTAATTTAGTTTAGTATTAGTTATTTGTATTTCACCTTTTAGTTTAGTAATATGTTATTTGTATTTCGCTTTTATAAAGTGGTTTGCTAAAAGTATAAAAAGTTCTTACTTAAATTTATAAATATAATTATTTTACGTTTTAAATTTATGTTTGTTAATGAAACTTAATTGATAAGTTTGAAGTTTTGATTTTTTAGATCAACAAGCGCTAGAGAGAATTAGTTAGTATTATTTTTTTAAGTTATTTCTGTTAGTAATTTACAATTTAAAAATTTGGTTTTATTATTCAATCAGCATTACTTGTATTTGAAAGTTTTATACATTGTATTAGAGACTAACAGTATTTTATGCTGTCTATCCATTATACTCATAGTTTTACTTAATAATACTTTATTTCTCTATAGGTCAATTAGAAAGGAAATCAGTAAGGAAAGTTAATATAAAATTGTATTGTTTTTTAATTTGCTTAAAGTATAGTGCTATGTGTCCAATAATTATTTTATCCAATCAGTTCTAATTTAAAAGCTATTTAGTTTAATTTATTTTAATTCACCACACTCTTTTTTTTTTTAGGTGATTTGAAAAGAAAAAGTAAGTAAAATAAAGTTGAATGATTTGATGAGTTATAATGTTTACTAGCTCCTAACTTTGACGGATTTTTAAATTTTAATTTAACTCTAGTGGTTCTATTACTAGAACCACTAGAGTTAAATTAGGATTTCACATTAAGTTTTTTTCTGCTAAGAGTAAAAATTTAATTTATGAAATTGTTACCTATTACATAAAAATCTTTTTCCTTGTTATCTGTAGTTGCACCTCCTTCTGTTGCCCCTGGTGAGAGTGTCTTTTTCATTTTTTACACTTATTTAGTTTATTATTGATAATTTTATTTTACTTAAATAATACTTTTTCTTTTAATTTTTAGTTGTGTCTCCTTCTGTTACCACTGGTAAGGTTCTTTATTTTACTTGTTAAAGTAATGATAAAACATTTATATTATCTAATCTAAAATCATATAAATAATGCACACTCTTTTAATCTTTAGTTGCATTCACCTCTGCTATATAATTTATTTATTTACAAGATTTTTTTATACAGGTGATGTTATGTTTCATTTATTATAACCATTATTTTCACATATATTTTGCTTCAGCGTTAACATATGATGATTATAAAATCTATCGTGCTCAGCACCCAGGACCCCTAACAAATCAATCTTTTTTAAATTGGGTCCACCATGGTGGGGAAGAAAGGCCAGGATTTAGGTGGGCAAGTAATCTTCACTACTCAGGTGCTAGGCCAGATAATGATGGTCGAAGATTTAATGGAAGACGTGGAAACAGAAGGGACAACAGAAAAGCAAGCAGAGGAGGTAACATTTATTACAACACCTATAATTAGTGTTTTATTGTAATTTAATGTGCTCATGCATTGTCTGAACAAAAATAATTAAATGATACAGACTTAGTTTTTATTTTTAAAGAGTTCTGTCGTATTAAATATTGTATTGGTTTAACTTTTCACCATAATTTGATCAACTGAAAACTTGAGATTTTTATGAGATACCTTAGTTTATTTTGTAAAATGTAATAAATGTATGAAAATTTTTTTTTTTCTGTTATTATAACTTAGAAAAACTTATTTCTTATGCATGAACTTCAAGTTTAGATTTTTATTTAGATTGTTTTCATCATCAAAAGTAATTTCTTAATTTATCTATTTATTTAAATTTACAATAATATTTTATAAACTTGCATAAATAAGGTTAGGTGTCACTCATATAGGTTAAAACTAGACAACGGAGTGACCTAAAAAAAAAAAAAAAACACAGAATAAATAAAAATAAAAACACAGAAAGAATTATAAATAAGAAAAAAAAACTAAAAAAAGGAAAATAAAGCACTAATAAATAAAGATGATATTAATAATTGCAATAATATAATGAAAATAATAATATTAATAATAATGTGAATAAAAAAATATTATGCCATAATATATTAATATTATGCCATTATGCAGAAACTGTTTTGAGAATGTCACATTTATTATAACAAGCAAAAAGATAGCACAACTCATCAAAAATAAAGAAAGTTATTTCCTTATTTTCTATTTTGTATACATTAAAATATCTTTTACGTACACTTTATACAATACAAAAATTTTGTTCTTTGTAATTTATAATGTTTTAAATATGGTGCTTATCAGTTTACTAAATAATGACACTGATGTGTCAGATAAAGTAAAAATAAAGATTGTAATTTTTTTCTTAAACAACAGGAACTTTTTATTTAGAGTATATATTTTAATTGATATTGAAAACATAGTGATTGACAATCATTCATTTGTTATAGAAGATATGAAGTAGTTTTTAGACTGACGTATAGCATTTTCTTTTTATAGTAAGATTATCCAAATGTTAAGTATTTATACACATAATAACTTTTTTAGGTAATATGGCCCCAACAAAAACGTCGCTTATATTTCATAAAGCATTCAAAAAACATTTAATTGATAGTTTCACATTGCCTTCTGATTCAAAGATTGAGTGTAGGAACGGCCATATACTTTTTATATTTATTGAAAATGGAGAGTCGTTTACTAAAACTGTTGAATTAGCCAATCAGTATTTTGTCTTCAACTTAACCACTAATAATATCTATAGCCTTGTAAATATAGCCAAAAAATGGACTCACAATTTTAATAGAAGTTCTAAATTTTTTTTTGCCTTTTGCAATGACCTCTTTGTTTCTCATAGACTAGTGGATACAATAGCACAGTCATTAGAGTCTACTTCTAGTAGGACCAATTTCCCTCGTGAAACAGTTTCAACATTGTCAGAACATGAAAAAGTATTATCTTCAAATAATAGTAATCCTGTATCTTCCACATGTGATATTTCAGACTTTCAAAGTACTTCAAGAGAAAAACTTACTCCTAAGAAAATAATGTTTAAAAAAAGGTTGTCAGTTTTGTCTTCAATATTAGCAAGTACTTCTAGGAAATACCAAAATAAGATAGCTTTAGTAAAAGCCAAATTGAAGAGCATGCCATATAAATTAAAAGTTTTAAGACAAAGTGTTAAGAGAAAAGAAGAAATAATAAAAGCTTTAAGGGCAGAAGTTAGAGACCTAAAAAAAAAATTACAAACAAACTACTACAGTAGGCGTATTCGCAATCTTATAATTTCAAAAAATGCAAGAAAAATTAAAGAGAGAGAAAAGTTAAGACAAGTAATGCTAAAACATAATGTTGTTAATAGAAAAAATAAAATAGCAATAGCCAATTTAGAAAATGATATGATCCAAATGGAGGAAGGTGATTGTCAAGTTGCATTCAGGTCAGATGATAATAAAACTTATACATTACTAACTAGGATGGTAATTTATAGCATGTTGTTGTCTAATGTCCCAACAATTAACATTCCATTCCTGTTTGAGAAAATTCTACAATATCTTGGTGTTAAATTTTCGGATATTCCCCAGAGTAGTACTGTTGAGCGAATGGCTCGTGAACTTGGCAGTATATCAGACCTGCAATCAGCAGAGTGGGCTATCAGTAATAATAATCTTACTCTTGGGTTTGATTCCACAACGCAAGAAGGTGTTCATACTAACAGTGTACACTTAACATCAAAGAATAAATCTCAAGTCATTGTTCTAGACCAGTTACTAGGAGGGACAGCTGATGATTATGAAAACCATATATGTAAAGCTGTAGATCATATGGCTTCAATTAATTCAGATTTTCACTTGCTCTCCTTTGTGGATTGTCGTAGTTTGATCATCTTAAATATATCCAATACAATGTCAGACAGAGTGGCAGTAAATCATCTTACCATAACCAAAATTTGTGAAACTTGGGGCAAAAATCTGAATGAGCTAAACTGCCATTTGCACCCTCTCGAAACAATTGCTACTTCATGTCGATCAGCATTGAAGTCTCTAGAATCTGAAAGTTGTGAATTATTTGGTAATGATTGTATGGCAGTTAAAATTGTTATGGCTATGAACAAAATGAGGTTTAAATACGTCAAAGGTGATCCAAAAGGATTTGTTAATTTTTTAGACAATAACAGATTACCATGATGTATCATTCCAAGATATCGTGGCAACCGTCTTCACGTAGTGTTCCATACTTGTTTTATTTTCATTAAACACTATTTTCATTGAACACTGTTGGAACAGTAAAATGTCAAAGTTTACAAAGGCTACTACGTGCAGCTTTTTTAAATTCAACTTCAATAAAACAAATGTGTGTGCTTGCAGTATTTGGAAAACTTCTTACTGGACCCTGGATGCAAATATTTTATGTGTCAGCAGATAATGCAAGTTTTGACCATGTTGCTGGTATTCAGGTAGTAAAAGATGTTTTGCAAATAATTAAAAATTGCAAATCTGATCCAGGCACACTGTTATGCAGAACAACCGATTTTTTTGGAAATCCTCTTATCCCAAATGTTTTAGAATCTGTAACAAGTTTATGTTCTATTGATGCACAGCTTATCAAAATGATTTCTTCATGTCTTGTTGCGGTGGAAGATGTTTTGAATAGACAATATAAGAGGTATTTCTTGATTACAGTTACTGAGATACTCAAAGAAGAGACAGCAAGTGCAAGACTTCACAATATAGATAGTGAAGAGTTAATGGGTATGTTTAGTGATGCCAAAGAACGATCACCTAATGCGTCAATTTGTTATATATCTTCCAAGTTAAGATCAAAAAAGAATAAGACTTTAGATTATCTGGATAGCCTTAACCAATTATGTAGAGAAAATGTTGTTTCATGGTCAGTTCATGCAGCTCGTAGAGAAAGAATGATAAATCGATTAAAGCATGCTGAAATTCGAGAAGAGATTTCTAAAAGACAGGCATGCAAGCGTCAAAAAATAGATGAAAAACAAAAAAAAAAGTTAGAGCGAGAGCTGCAAGTTCTAACTAACAATGAAATAAAAATTTTATATAAACACTTGCCTACAAAGCAACTTGATAATTTAGATGAGGTTATGTCCGAAAAAATTGTAGGCAGAAAACTCTGTCACAAATGGTACGACCCAGACAAATTGAAGTCTGTCTTGTATGATGGGAGAGTAGAAAAATTAAATAAAAGGAATGAAGACAGAATTTACACTATCTCGTACTGGAAAAAAGATTAAACTGACTCAGAAGCTATTGAATATTACATGAAAAAACTCCAGCTTGCAGCTGATGTTATATCAGGAGAGTTGATATTTTCATAAAATGACTGTGGTTTTTTAAGTGAACATGTAATAAACTGTAGTAATATTAGTTTGTGATGTAAGTATATTATGTATAAATATAGTTAAATGTTATAAAAATGTATATTATATATATGTATATAAACAAAGCACCAGCAATAGGTGTGGCTTGTAAAATAGGTAAGATAGACTTGCAAAATAGGCAAGCCAAGTACTGCAAGTGGTGGGACTTGCAAATTAGATACTGCAAGTGGTGTGACTTGCAAAACAGGTACTACAGTGGTGTAGTTTGCAAAAAAGTATCTGCAAGTGGTGTGACTTGCAAAATGGTACCTGCAAGTGGTGTGACTTGCAAAATGGTACCCGCAAGTGGTGTGACTTGCAAATTAGGTACCGCAAGTGGTGCGACTTTCAAAAAGGTACCAAGTCAGTTCAGGTTAGCCTGCACATGTAAACTTTTTTATGCCTTTGTTAGTTTTCACATGTATTAAAAAGTTGTATTAGTAAATATCGAATAAGTTTTTTTGGAGATTCAATATACAATCCAAATGAAATTTAATGTATAGTCTTTCAAATTACTTGTTGTAATTTTTTAAAGTGTTAATGCAAAATATTGGATACATTAAATAATTTTTTTACTATATTGGATTAAATAGAGTAGTTTTTTAATTACCTTTATTTTTAAAGATTTTAGGTTTAATTGACAAAAAAAAAAATTCAAAATAATGTGAAAACTTGCAGAACCAAAAATAAAAAGTGACATGTCATGCTGATTTGGCATGGAATGTCCAAATTGCAAATGATGTGATTTGCAGCTTTATGATAGACGGCTCTGGCTTGCGTTCTCGTTGTGTCTATCGTTAACAATGATTATTAAATTTCATTATTGAAACATAAATTTTTAATCATTAACTAAAAGCCAAGACAAATTATTTACAATTTTTTTTTCAAAATAATATTTAGTTTTCTTTTTTTATAGATTAAAGAGGGAAACGGTTACAATGCTCTGTTTTATAAAAATATAGATTCTTTGATGCCTCTGGTAATGTGGTAAAAAAAAATTTTATACTAATTTCCGTTATTTTAAATAGTATCAGTTTAAATTTATTATAAATTATTAAAACACTTTTTAAATTTTTTTTAGGTTCAAAAGGCGGATGGGGGCATACGCCCCTTACCCAAAGTCAATCTTTATACCATTAATATATGTTGTAAAGAAGTGAAATTGAATTTTTGAATTTTGTATTAGATTTATTTATGTTAATAAAAATAAAGATATTTTTGTTAATTTGTCATTTTTGATAATATGCTGTGTTACCATCACACCACCATCCACCCTTAACTCAAAAACACACATCTTATATTTGGCAATGGTCTGTAAGCAAATTTAATCAGTTTGTTAAATTTAAAAATTACAAATTTTGTAAAGATAAGCTCATTTTCTTTTTAAAAAAATGATTGTTTAGACGGTATAGGTGGTGCTTTGGTGCCCCCTCTAGCCTCCTAAATACGCCCTGTTGCTCAAAACTATTAAAAATTAGTAGTTCACTTTTACACCTTTCTTTTGATACCAAGTGGTAGGCGATTTGATAATAATTGACAGTTATAACAATTTACGTTAAGAATAACTTAATTTTGACCACAGTTTCTTCAAGAAATCTATATATCAAAAATTTGTTACTAAAAACCTTATAACTTTTTGTTGAATTGTTCGATTTTCTTAATTTTTTTACCATTAAAATACTGAATTATAGCTCTTTCTAATGATATATAACAATCTATAAATTAATCAATTTAAAAATTTCATGTATCATACCTATCAATATAGATGGATTTATACCATTATTACATTAATCGATCAATGTAATATTGTGATCTGAATGATGCCCAGTTATTGGTATTTAAATAATTTGGCAAAGCAAATTGATTGAAAAATATAAACCACTAACTATACCAAAAATCCACATATCAATAATTTGCCACTATAAACTTCAAAAATTGTTATATAATATGAACTTTATAAAATAAACTTACTTATTCCATTACTAAATATAATATAAACTTAATTACTATAAACTTTATAAAAATTGTTTGATATTTCTAATTTTTGGTCAATATTAGTGATTTTAACGTTATGTTACAGACTTAAGATTAATATTTACGGGTTTCATTCTTTGCGATTAAGGCATTAATACGATCCGCAATACTTGCTAATACGAAGTCAGTAATGTACCGTATATGTGTTTTAATCGGGTTTGGTTGCAACCTTTTCCATTACATAGAATTATGTAGTATCATTTAAAATATTTTCTGCAGAGTAACTTGTTTAGGTTTACAATATATTTGACTGAGGACTCAGAACTGAGTGTGCTCTTCAATATTCTGAGAAACCAATAAAGCTGTTAGTCTTCAAGTCAAATGAAATTATTCAGTTGTTTTACTGTGTTAGTGTTTTATGTATCTTTTTTAACTTTAAGATTAATGAAAGTCTTAAACACAGAACATCAATGAATTTAATATAGGGATGTGAGGAGCTTTTAAAATCTAAACATAACATTATTCTTTGTTATTGTTGTTGTCGTTGTTGTCTTGTTTGAGATAGCAATTTAATTCTAATGGTCACTTCTTTGCATTATTAGAATACCACACCTATCTATTCTCCAAACATGACATTAAAGCTTTGACAAGTCTACGCTAAGTGCACTTTAATTTTGATAAATTTTTTCACATTTGATTTGAAACTTATTTCTTATATATTATTTGTTTCTTCAGGTATTGAATTATATAGCTTTAGTCCATTACAGAAAATTGACTTCTGCTCACTCTTATTGTTTTGCACTACCATATAGAAATTATTTGCATTTCTGGTGTTGTATTTATGTACGTCACTGTTTTTTCTAAACATATTCACATATATTTTATTATTTGAATGAGTTACAAACTCAAGACAAAATTCAAAACCGTAGATATGATTTTTTGCTTGACTGATAACCATCCAATTTTCACCAACATTTCATCACTATGTAAGTACCAATCACACCTATATGTATATATAAATATAAACATATAAGTTAAATATATACGTATATATAAATATATGCATATATATATATATATATATATATATATATATATATATATATATATATATACATATATATATATAAATGTGCGTGCGTGCATACGTGTGTGTGTGTATATATATAAATATATATATATATTTATATATTTATATATATATATATATATATATATATATATATATATATATATATATATATATATATATATATGTATGTATTTATAAGTATAAATACTTAAATAAAAACATATTTATTTAAAAAAATTTTTATACTTTACGCTATGTGTGAAATATCTAAGGTATTGTAACACTTTTTTTTTTTCTGATGGTTTCTCTAGCACTAGACGTAATTCTATATTAGTAATTGTTATTATCAGCATTGTTATCATTTAATTCTATTTTATTACTGAAATCACTTTCTTTTTGATAGTTAATCTCATCTGACTCGACTTTTTTTTTTTTAATTATAATGATATGGCTGTCTTCTCAAAACATTTTTCTCGATCTTTTCTAAGTAATTTTTTAAACTGTTTCCTGGTTTCAATGTTATCAGGTAATCCAATTTAAAGCTTGGTAGGAGTTTTAACTCTTTGAAAATATATAAACTTAACGTCAATAAATGGTATTTTGTACTTTTTGATGCATTTGCATTTATAAGGAACTTCTTTATCACAACCATCAGAACAAATAAAATCAACGCATTTTACAATTGGACATTTGCATACTAGTGTACTAAAAAGTTTTTCTTTAAAATTTATAATTTGTGTAGCTCCTTTTTTTCTTGGACAAACTATTGCTGAAGCGTTGTTCCGCAACGTCACTATTTTATCACAAATTGTTTTGTCAGTAAGTAATTTAGGTAATGTAAATTCCAAACTTGCACTCGACCACCGGTGTAATAAAGCTGGAAGTATATCTTTGGCCATATCTTTTACAGGATGGTTTCTTTTTTATGTCTTCGCAATTTCTTTGACTGCAACTAAATATCTGACCAAATGTCATCAAAATATTTACTTTAACTTTAATAGCATTTATGTTAAAATTTATCAAACTATACTTTTAATCATTATTCGACTTAACTTTGAACATAATTTGACTTGCACTGTTATTGGAAATAAATTTGTTTTTGCAAAGATACAATTTTGTTCCGATTAAGGTTACCTATATTGGAACACTTGGATTCCTTGATCAGTTTTTCATTATTCCCACAGTCGTTTTTAGTTTGTTCAATATTAGATTAATAGCTGAATTCTACATTATTTTTAAAGGATACACCAAAGTACATGACTCTTTTAATAGGTTTTTATTGAAATATAAAATTTAATTTTATAGGTCCACTTAAAGTAGTAAACAATTGTTAATTGGTAATATTTATGAATTTTATGATAAATGCCCCATTGTATTTGAGTTACACTATACTTTTTGAATTTAAACGTACTATTTGGATTAGTTTGATCATTTGAGTGACAGCAATTCATGTTTCAATATAAGTACTATAATTACATCAATGATTTTTAATATTTAAGTATATACTGTGAATTTTCTAAACTTTGTAAGTTCAAATAATTTTATTATTTTATATATTGTATTATATTAGATATATCTGCAAAAAACGTTATTTATATGCAGCTTAAAATAACCTAATTCTTTTCAGTTACTTTATGTTTGCTTTGTTAAGAATATTTGGATCATATTAAATTAGGGGCCATCCATAAAGTACGTACTCATTAAAACCACTGATTTAGGACACCACCCCTGTTAAACGCATATGATTGCTTTTAACAAACCCCTCTGCCATGTACGCATTATTTATTACAAAATCAAGACCCATCCCCTCCTTTACCAACGTATGAATATTTCAAAAAATCAACAGAAAAAAATTTTTTTCCCCTTAATAATTTATTAGGTAATATAAAAACACTTGTGACCGAAGTCAGAAAAAAACATATTATTGAGTTTTTACACTCGTAAAATTTAATGTTTTTATAAGGAAAAAAACCAAGTATAGGAAAGATAGAAAAAGAGAGACAGTCGAACTGAGTACATACTCGCTGTCTTTAACCCCCTTCCCTCTTGTATGTTTTTTTTTCGGATGCAAAGTAACTCGTTATTCTTCGTTTCGTAGGAGGCTTTTTGTCGGTTCTGGCATCATTCAACTGGTGACTCGAACTAGGTAAATTTTTGTCGGCTGAAGTTACTTTCAAATTATGCTTAGTTGATAAGTGCGTATGATGGCCTTTTGTAGAACCACCCAATGTGTTCAAAATAACACCACTTTCTTACATTTTGCTGCCAAATTATCCGCAGACTTTAAATAATAATGGTATGATCATGAAATTTTCACAGCTTTTTAATATCAGATGATTACACTCACCCTGCCAAAATCAAATAATTTAACAAAACTATTAAAGCTTTTGTAAAAAAACCGGTTTAAGGCCTAAAAAAAAAGCCCCGAAAAGGCTTGAAACCAAGACCTTATTTTGAGAACAGTTAACTGACTTGAATTCTTTTGGTAAGATGAATGTGCATATATATTAAAAACAACTCCTGAAAATTTCAACACAATCCAACATACCAATCTCAAGATATTTATCGCAGTGTGCTAAAAACTTATATATTGAGAAAAACAACAACAAAGATTTTTGATGAAAAAAATAATTATTTATATATAAAAAGGTCAAAATGTTATTGAAAAACAAAACGGCTTGAGCATTATTGAAAATACAGAAAAAAGAAAAATGTGAAAACTCTAATATTTGAAAAACATTTAACCAAAATAGAATTATTCAATCAATGAAAAAGAGCTTGAATATAAAAAGGTAATATACAATAACTACGTTACAAAATACAATAACAGCATACATACAATAACTTAATAAGCTCAACCAATCACTTAACCACAAACTCGCTCAACAATTTTATAGTTTATCTTTAAAACGCAAGAAGTCTTGCCAACAAGCTTAAAGATTGTTTTCTATACGTTAAAGTCAAACAAACCTGCCTTAATCTGTGTTTGTGAAACTTTTTTCAATGATAAACTCCCGAACTCCATGGTCTGTTCAAAAAATTGTTCCATTTATCGTAAGGATAAAGCCTAAACAGGATAAACCTGCAAAGCAGCATTATATTACTCGTTATAATTCAGTATAGTTACCAACTTTGAACATTTTGTTTTACATTACATTACATTTTGTTTTTATTAGTTCGATTCTGCTATAATCCCGAAAATCCCGAGATTTTTTGTTTAGAATCCCGGGATTTTCGGGACCCAAAAACGTCCGTGATCCCGTATCCTGGAATTGCAATCCCTACTTGTGATAGTCCCGGTATTATTTCTCTGAACACCGGTATCAATACCGGATTATGTATTTTATTAATTTTTTTATCGTATAGTGAAACACAATTTCTTTTCTAAATAAACTACTAATATATAGGTTGATTAAATGTAAACTAATTCATGAGTTCCCCTAGATAAATTATTTGCAATATTTTGAAAAGTTGAAAAATTTTTAAAATACTACAAATAATTTATTTAATAAATTGATTTTCCGAAACGTTTATCGGAAAAATTGGTAAAGTTCAATTTTTAAAATTCTTGAAACAATTTTTTTTTCTAATAATTTTCGGATTCTTTATTGAAAAAGCCTAGAATAAAACCTGAATAGGTTATTAAGAATACAAATATGTATCATCTTTATTTAAAAATAAAGAGTTACAAAGTATAAAGAAATACTGCACCCGATATTTAGTTTTTTTAAATTATCTTTCGGCACCGTTGGACTTACAAAAAAGTTAGAATACAAAATAACAACAGCTGCACACCATTACATAATCAAGACCCCTCCCCTCCTTCACCAACGCATGAACATTTCAAAACCTCAGCAACACAAAAAAACTTTTTCTCTCTTAATTATTTATAAAGAAATATAAAAACCAGTGGTGACCTAAGTTAGAAAAAAAATGTTATTGAGTTTTTACACTCGTGAAATACAATATTTTTATAACAAAATCAAAATCAAGCTTAAGAGAAATAGAGAAAGTGAGATAGTACCGCGTAAAGAGAGATAAACCGAAAGAGAGATAGTACCACGTAAAGAGAAATAGTTTTGATCTAAACTGAATCAAAAAAACTAAAACCTTTCTAAAGGCACAAAATTATGTGTCGACCTTACGATTCGCGTTTAAATAACTGTAGAATTGTTTTAATAAAGGTATTTTTGTAAAACATATTTGGAAGTGTGTGCGTAGTCATTTTATTCTAAGTTTTCATTTTATTTATATAATTTCATTTTTATAACAAATCAGGGAGTTCAAAAATATAAAATTAACATTATTGACATTCATGGGACTCAGGAAAACAAGAGTGCTGTTTTTCCCCGAGCCCCTTGAATCATACATATGTTAAAAATGTAATTTAAGCTTAAATTGTAAATAAAATTACTTTAATATTTTAACTTTATTATTTAATATGTATGTAAATTTTATTTTTAGACGTTTAAAAATTTCTAAAATTAACGTTTTAGAAATTTTTAAATGTTGTTCAATCAAAATTTATTTATTTTAATTGAGGACTATACAAATTGCCCCCCCCCCTCCCTCCGTTCATTAGTTAACTAATAAAAAAATTTAGCAAAAATTGTCCTTAAATATTTAAAATATAGATTTGAAAATTTAGAAACCCATAAATAATAAAACTTTCAGTGTAAATCCCCCTTCCCTCTATTTCTTTTTTAAATTTGGACTAAAATTCCCAACTCCCTTTGTATTTGGGACGCTAGAGTAATGATCATACTGATTGAGTGATTAGTGTTTGGTGTGCAGATTTTCGACCAAAGGCATATATTTATTTTGACAAACTTCCCCCAAGAACCCTCAAATGTACTACTAAATCAAAAATCTTATATTAGAGATTATGCCCTTAAAAATACCTGTACTACCATACCTGGATATCCAAACTCTTGATCCACATACTTTTGAAATAGTTTCACAAAGTTTTGTTTTTGGTTCAGCCCCCATTTGTTATATACTCTTTTACTTTTATTATCTAAAAAAATAAATTTTATATGAAGACAAAGTGTTTTTAAAAAAGAAGATTTTAATCTTAATTTTAGGTAAAAATAACTTTTTTTTATTAGCATCAAATATGTTGCAGATTATTAATTCTCGATTTTACTCATTTCGATTTATCTGAAAAAAACCTATTTGCTTAGTAATAATTGATTTAAATATTATAATTATATGGTAGGAGGTAGTGTGGTAGAGTAAATAAATACAACATACCATTTTCTTATTTGTTTAAGCTAATTAAATTCGCTTCTATACTAGAACTGGTAACTTTTTCTAAGCTTGTTTTCTTTATGTATCCTATAAAAGTTTTTTACTTGATTTATATTATCTATTCAGAAAACAAAACAAATTATATATTATCGACACCTAAGATAACTAGATTATTATATATGTATTAAACTTGAATTTCTCTCATTTAATCATATCTTGTCAACTTAATTTTAACAATATAATCATTTTCTAAATCCATGTTGTTTAAAGCTATGCAACCATTATTTGTATTAGTTATAGCAGATGCATTACTCTGATCAATTAGATTCAAAAATGAAAATTTCTGTTCTGAAATGCTAAAAAACCCTTCTGCATCTAACTGCATCATCTTATTAACTATTTTAACATCATTTTATTATATGAACCTTGATATATTTTTAACTGTTTTACTTACCTGTTGCATTTAATTGTGGCTCTGCTTGTGGTTTTAGATATATATTTCTGTTTATGTCTCTTCTGTGCCCAAAATTATCAAATACTAATTGGTGTTATGATTCAGGTAGACTAAGTGCACCAATTAAAGATGAAACTCGGTGGCGATTCATTGTACCAGTTACTTTGTTTTCCAAGTTTGCTTTTTTACAACAGGATATCAATGCATGCCATCCTGAAACATGGTTATCGCTATCTTTTGTTGATTATTATTTTCTGAAACGTCTGAAGCTTTTCGCACCTCTTTTGAATTTATAACTGGTACTTGTTTATTACCTTTACCTTCTTGGAATGTTGTTCTGTTGCCTACAGATATTTCATTATGGTATATTTTCCTTGTTTCCTTTCTCAGCCATGTTCCTTCAATAGCTTCTATCCATTAATATAGGAAAAGTCTTGCAGTTTCTCCTTGCGGTCGCCCATTGTTAACCATGCACAAGCTGCATCCCTTACATCCGCAATAACTATGTTAGGATAACTTAATGTTGTTTTAAGTATGTATTCATTTAACAACCTCACAGCTTCTTCATCAGGTAACTTTGCTGGATTTCTGCTAGATTTTTTGCGTTTCTGCTAAATTTGGTATATGGCACCGCCAAAAATCTCTTGCTCCACCAAAAAAATAAATAAAAAGTCTTTTACTATATCAGCACTATTATTATTACCGTTTACAAGGTAATTAAATGTCAGTTTGATAAGATTTTGCAACTGCACTTTCAAGCCACATTTTCTGCCATTAGAATTTTTGGTTAACTCGTCAATAGCTAAACGTAAATAGCCCAGATTCTCTTTTTTAAACATCTCAGATGCATTATTAGCTAAATCGAATTCTTTCCTGAAAGTAGTAAAAAGTCTACCAAGGTTTCTTATTGATATCCTCACACACTTTTCACTTTTTTTTTTTCGGTTTTGCATTTTGACTATTGTAAGTGCGCGCACCTATCATTAATATAACTGGGTCCATTTTTGTTATGTTTGATCATCTTGTATCATTTTGTTGATAACTGATTTGAAGTCATCATCTAAACAATCAATTTTTAGTATAGAATCCATTGGTAATTCAAAAATCATAATCTGTCCACTTTCATATATATATATATATATATACATATATATATATATATATATATATATATATATATATATATATATATATATATATATATATATATATATATATATGTATATATGTATATATATATATACATGTATATATGTATATATTTATACATATATATATATATATATACATATATATATATATAAATTATATATATATATATATACATAAATATATATATATATATATATATATATATATATATATATTTGTATATAGAGTTATATATTTATATATTTGTATATATACTTAAATTTTACAAAAAACAATCTTTAATGGAACTTATAGTTACATACTTATCGGCAATTATCAACCATGAAGTACAAAATCAAAAATATAAAAAACAGTTTAAAAATTACAAACTGCGGTAGAATGACGTTAGAGTACAAGAAGATGTAATGGAAAACTAGTCTCCGCTATTAAATAATGAAAGGAGAAATTTATTCTTGTGTTTTCATTTAGAAACTAATTCGCCTCTTTTGTTTAGAAGATTGTTTTCTTAATAGTATTTCAAATTTCTCGTTTAAACAAACCTTACAAATTTTTGACGCAAGATTGTATGATTGTTAGCGTTTAATAATATTCCATTTGATTGAATTTGTAAAATTGTTTTCTTTTAGTTCCCATACTTCCTTAGACAACTTAGTGTCCTTTTTGTATTTTTCTATATTATTTTTAATGGTTCGCATAACGTAGCTAAAATGAGGTTTCGCTTATCCCAATGTATACTTTATCGTTGTAATAAGGTTTATTTGAGCGCACGGTGGCTTGGTAAACGATGTTGTTAAACAAGCAATTGTTGTTCGGCGGACAAAGAGATTTTTAATGCAATTGCAGACTTTTTCTGATAATTTGACATCACCATATAAATTATTTTTGTTGTGTGAGTTGATAATAGATTTGATGTTTGGCATACAGGCGTAGCTTATCTTAATTGTATTTCTGTTAAATATTTTGTGTAGTTTGTGGTTTTTAGGAAAATGCTTGTCAGTTAGGGTAAAAAAGCGTTAACCAATTTTGGTTGTAACATTTTTACTAAATGGAGGATTGTACCAGATTATGTTTCGTTTGTAATTATTTTTTGGAACATTTTTTATGCTTGGTGTATAAGTGTATCCGGATGGCTTTAATGTGTCTTCAAAGATGTGTCGATTTATTAAAAATAACTTCGCTTGATGATTTGGCGGACAATCTTAGCTCAATATTCTTTGGAAGATTAGTTATTATGTTAGGAGGATGGTTAGAATCAGCATGTACATAACAAAGGTTATTTTCATGCTTGCAGTGTGGTTGAAATGAATTTTGAGTAAGTAAAAGTAAAATCAAGGTAGTTAACAATTTTAAGATTGCAATTGGCAGAGATGTTGAAATTGTTACGTTTGAAAACTTGAACGACATGCTTTTTTATTTGTTCCATTTGGTGGCCATTTTTGTTCTTAAAAACAGCTAACCCGTCATCTCGATATAAACATTACATATATTGCAACAAGTTATCTTTTATTAAGATATTTACTTTTAAAGTCTCTGTGTGCTTTTTGAATTACCTGAATCTTTTTTACAAATGACAAAAATTTACAATATTAAAAAGCATAACATTTGTCAGTTTTATTTTTCTGAATTTTTCAAAGTTAGTAGCATTTTTTGCACACACATGCACAACACTGATCCTCGAAGATCTTTTTTTAATCCGCTTAATTTTGTATATTTAACTTAGCTGAAATCTTACATTATGTTTAATTTAAGTGATTAGTCGAAAAAATAAGTTTAAAGCTTACATACACATACATATAAACACAAACATATTTATAACACATAAAAAAAAACATACGAAACATCAAAAATACATAAACCTACTTGTCAAACTTATAAATTAAGAAGATTTGTGTACACAACATTTGTGTAATATTTGTTCAATGACATACCTTATTATAAATGTTTGTCAATTTTAAAAAACAAACTATTAAATGATCTTATTCTTGAACATGCAATGTATAATTGACCGTGTGAAAAGCAAGAATTTTTGAGATAAGTACCAACTTTATCAATGTTTGGCTTTGAATTTTACTAATGGTCATTGAGAATGCTAACCTATCTGGAAATGGACAACGTTTAAGTTTAAAAGGTAAATTTGAATCTAATAAAACTAATTGAACTCTAGGAACAAATAACCTGTTACGAGCTGATACACCTGTTAGAACTTCGTCATCAATGTAATTGTGGTTTAGTGCACGCACCATCAAACGACTTCCATTACAAAGTCAACCTTTGAGATCTTAATTTCTAAGCTTTATAACAGCACCGATTTTTAATTTTAGGCAATAAACAGGCATACCTGATGGAGTCAAACTATTTAAAAACTCGACTGAAAAGTTATAAATTTCATTATCATCATAAATTTCAATGCTATCTGAACTTAAGTATGTTTAACATCTTCCGGTAAACGATGAAGGACCTCTTTATTTATTGTCAATAAATCATCATATGTTGGCGTTGAAATAGCACGTTTTGCATAATCAGATTCCTCTGCATAACCAAAATTCTTTTCGACGATAGATTCATTATCATTGAGAAAGCACTGCTAAGGTATTATATTACACCCTCGCGAAGTATCTTTAGGCTTGACTGGTAGTATTTCACTTCCAAGCTTTAAAAGCCAATAAGAATATTCCTTTTCTTCTATCTGAACCCTCAAGTCAATGCGAACCTTGGCTTATATTGTCAATGTTAAGAACATTTTACACACGATTCTATAACTTCTGCTGGTCGACCTCTCTTCACACCTGGAAACATTTTAAAGTCTCCACCCATAAAAATAACTTTACCACCAAAGAGAAACTTATTATTACAAATATCTTGCAATAACTTATCAATGGCACTCAAAGCATGTTTGGGTATCAGATGCTTCATCAAGTAAATACAAAGTCTAAGAAATCTACCATGAATAAAGTTTTGAGTTACATTACATGTGCTAGTTTCCAAAATTGGAACAGAAAGTTTGAAGAATAAGCCATGCAAGCCGTGTACCCGTTTTAAAGAAGAGTTGCAGCTATTCCTGTTAAGCACCTGGTGCAGTTCTAATACGCCTGCTCCGTGTTTCAGCAATTTAATAATTGTAAGTAAATGTTTTACCACAACCGGCAGGTTTATCCATATAAACAATCTTATATGCTTATTATCATTATTAGGTTCCTTGCTAAATGCAGCAAGGGTCGCATCAGCTACATAACGCGGATAATCATTCAATAAAGGTTTGCTTAATCAATAAAAATCTGAACATCATCTTCAGTTTGATTGACCTTATACATTAGAATCACTTTATCACTACCATATCTACCATATCACTACTTTCCATCTGCAATTTTTACTAAAAGCAAAGTGATATGGAATATAAACATAAGAATACTGACGTGCTTCATTATTTTCAGCATTCAATTTAAACCAAGCGGTTAGGTGAGTGTCATTCTGTGCTGCACAATCCAAAGCTACTTGTTTTTCTTCTTTGTTAAAATATACTCTTTGACTATCAGGAAGGTGGACTTAATAAGTATGTGACATATCACATATAGAATACTATATATATTCGTCAAAGGGCCTCTGGTGCAGAAACAAAGGGACAGCCTAATTATGTGCTAATTTCATTATGTCAAAAATTATCATTAAGTAACACTTGAGCTCAAGCATGCCCTTTTAGACATATTTGTATAAATACTTAACTGACTTAATAGACATCCAAGCTTCAACAGTAATGTGCGCTTGGTATTTTTTAGATAACCAGGGGTATGGGGTACAAACCATCGATGATCAATTTGGTTACATTTTTTAGTGATTACTCCATCTAAACGCCTGTAGTTAGAACAGCCATTGAATGTTTCAACAATGTGAGAATTTAACTCTTAATGCAACTTTTTTGTGTAAATCCCATTTTTCATGCAAAGAGAATTAGGATTGAAAGTCCTACATAATGCATGAATCATACATGTTTTCATAATTTCAAAAAGTTCAGGATCAACAGTTTGATCTGAAATTTCAGCTGATATATCATATCAAACTAATAATATCATCTGCTGTTTCTTGCTTATCATCATTTTCAAAGTGTAATAAAATATGTACATGTGGCAAACCACGTTAATACCCTCAATAAACTGCACATGACTTATAACTTTGCCTATAAATCCATGTTTAAAAAAATCATCTTAGAAGCATTTAAGTTTCATTTTAAATACGCAACAAACTAAATCGGGTCTGTCAGTAGCGCTCTCACCTGGATTTAAATTTTCTGTAATTCCTAACCATTTTTATATTTCAGGTAAAACTAATAAAGAGATCTGGTTTGCCAAAATTCATTATATTTGCCATTGCATCTTTAAAATTTTTCGTTTAAAGATCTTGGACTTCGAACGTGAGGATAGTAAAATAACAACACGACCTGGACTTACATTAAGATTACATAACTTTACAATAACGTTTTACAGTGTTATTTACATATTCATATTTCCTATTGTTCCTTACTAAGTTTGTTTTACTTAGTTCTGATAAAAGCAAGGTGCTGTCTTTCAATCTTGACACATGGATGAACATCATACTGTTGAAAAAGCATCTTACCATAAAATATAGGGCTAAATATTTGTCTAATAAAAAGCCAATAATTGTAGCACTGAGACAAAGTAAAATGATTTCTAACACGCGTTGCTCGATCAGGATTGTGTTCTAGTTGATCGTGCCATCCTGCATCACCACTTGGAAAAAATGCTGGATATAACATTGGATGTAGATTTGCAGACAATTTGTTTTTAAGGGTTGACCTCAAGGATATATAAAAACTTCACTAGATGGAGGTTGAGGACCATCATTTCCTACAAACACAATGGCAACTTCCTCATGTGAGGGAAGATTGTATCGACGTCTATCACGACCTTCAAGCAATGACATATTTACAACAGAAATTGGTCGACCGTCTAAAGCAGCTTGACGAATTTCTGTATCTTCACTTTCTGCCATGTTTTTAAATGCAAGTTCAAATGGGTATTCTTGATTATTTATAGTCTGCAAAAGTTTCATTAACTCCCGTAAGTAACAATCATTTTGCTTCAATTTTAGTTTAAAGCAGGATTATCATAGTAGATCAAAACATAATTGACCATGTGCAGGTTAAACAGTTTTGTCAGGTCTCAGATCACCAACAAGATGTACAATTTATCCACAAATCCTAAAACAAGGTAAACCACGATTTGACGGAGGAGCTATTGTTACTGTGAGTGAAGCAAAAGGTAGACAGGCATTATAATTTCGTATGTGCTTGAAAAAGTTTTGTTTTAAAGCATTATCAACATGGTTGCCTGTTATTAAATCAAACATCAGCGGTGGATTAGGTGAAAGTGGAGCTAACACAATTTTTTTCTTAAAATATGTTTCTTTAAAAAGTTTTTTAGCACCACGATACTGACAAATATGGTTCATTACTGCATGATAATTACTCTCTGTAAAAATGCTATTTCTCGTCTCGCCTAGCCTCATTCCTTTCATTCTAGCGACAATTAACTTCTTGTCTAGCCTCATTCCTTTCATTTTGGCGACAAATAATTTTTTTTCGCTTTGCCTCATCTCTCTCATTTCGACGATTACTTCTATTTTTAGCTCTTAAGTTGTTTGGCATTATTAAGAAATCGTAAATTTTTGATAAAACTTTATTTGATTAATTTTTTTCGCTGTAGCTATCTAAATTGGACAAACACAATAAAGAGCTATTTATCAATTTTAACTCTATAAAACTTGTATATAGTCTCTATTAAAATTTGTGTACCAAAGTCTTAACTAAACTGGTTTAAAGCAGAAAAAATCTTAGAAGTTAAGCATAGATTTAAGTACTAAGTACTATATTGAAAGTAATAAAACAATATTTTTTGAAACAAATTTAAATCAAGAAAATTATAATTATTTTTGAAGTCTTTTTATGCTAATAATAATAAAAAGATAAAATAATAAAGTTAGTTACAAGTAAAAAAATGGCATGCCAACTATTGTAAACCTGTTACATCATATAGACCATATGTGGCTGATATGTTTAATAATTTTAAATACTTTTTTATAATGAAATCTAAAGAGATTAATAGGTTTGTGCAATAGATTATTAAGAGTATTAAGCATGTACAACAGATAAATAGAATGAGAAATTATGTAGATAATTTACAAAATATTTACCGTCAAAAAATCTTTTAAAAGTTATATAAAAATTTACAAAAAAAAATTATTAGAATTAAATTTAATAATATTAATAATGAGCATACAATCACGTGAAACAAAAATAAAAAAATTCATAGACAAGTTATTGAAAACTTTCGTCACATAAAAAGTTCTTTGGTAAGTTCAGGTTTTAAAAAAATAAACAAATATAAAATAAAAAAATGAAATAATAAAAATACTGGCAAAAATCAAATTATTAAAATATAAATGTTTTTAAAAAGTGAAAAAATTTAAATAAAAAATATATAAAGAAAAAAAATACTGATTAAAATTGACATGTTTGATCGCTTTCCAGCCGCCTTTCTCATACAAGTGGCGCCATATGGGGTTTGTCTCCTCCATATTAAAAAGGGATCATCTACCCCATACTGACACCAATGGAACAAGGCCCTTTGTAATTTAAAACCAGACTACTGGGAGCGATGTTTTATGAAATCTTCCCAAAATGTTAAATAAAATGTAATAAATATTTGAATACATATCAAAAAGCATACCACATTCATAAATACATTTTTTTAAATCACTTTGACTTATCCTGTTGCCAGTGATATTTAAGTTCTGAATATAATTTCTATTTCCATTTTTACTTATTTCTTGTAGCATGGATTTAATTTCTAACTTTAATCTAACTTGTTTTAAATCAGTTCTTATGAAATTAATTTTAGTTCAGTTCTAATAATTTCAATCTTTTTAATTCTTATTTCAGTTACTAATTCAGTTCATATTTTACTTCTATCAGATTTTACAGCAATTAGTTGTCCTAACTACACATTTTTTTGAAAAAATTAAAGTGAAGTCTTGAAGTGTATGAATTAGGGTAACTTGTACTAGCTGCATTCATTTTAAAAAAAATCTCATAGCACCTTGCGGGGCGTTAAAAAAAACTTACCCCACCCCGGGGTAAGTCGGCGCAAACTATAAAAAAGATTATTAACATATTTAGTGAGTAAAAATTTATAAAAATTATTTAATATTTTTATGAGTATGCAGTTAGTAGTTTGAATATAAAGCCAAATCAATACCCACCTTTGTTCCTGGTAACAAAATCCTATTAAAAAAATTGTAAAAAATAAATTCAAAAATATTTTTTTTTGTAAAAAAAATTTCAATATTGTTTATTGAAATAAAAATTAGTTTTTTTTTCATAGAACCCAAGATGAAATGGTCAATTAGAAAAGTTCCCTGAGATTTTTGAGACTTTTTGATAAAAGACTCTGCAGATAAACGCAGTTCGTCAACATGCCCCTGCTGTCAAATAGCCCCGGTCTCCCCTATCATTATTTCAAGAAGAAAGTGTAGTGCGTAAGTTTCAAGAAAAACATTTAAACATTTTTTTAACATAGTATTAAACAATCTAAATAAGCATACAAATAGTCATAAAACAGTCATTCAATGATTCAATTGAGTTATAATTAGATTTTTTTTTGAAATTGGAAGAAATTATCTGGTTGAATTATAATTAAAAGTTTTTGTTCAGTTTCTTAAAACTCTCATCTCTAATGATTTTTTCATTGGATTGCGGCAACCAATTCCACAAAGTGAAAAAATCTTTTCTACAAACGCCTGTGATGCTGGGGCGGACACTTGCCTTTGTTTTGTTTCCAAAAGGGCAGGTTGTTATTTGGCAGCGCTTCATCACCGTTTATGACTACCAAATACCTTGCCATCTGACTTGCATCAGTGAGATTGTCTTTGTTATAAATTTTTCTTTCTTTTGAAAAGATTTTATTTGACAAGAACTTAAAGCGTTTTATGGCAGCAGATTCACATTTTGATCCATTTGACTCAGCAGCAGCTTGTAATTCAGGCTCAACTCCACAAGCACTTATTATATACATCTTTGCTGCATGGAACAAGGTGCCCATTTCCGATGTGAAGATAAAGATAGCAACTGTTGGATCTAACAAACTTACAGCCGGAAGAGGATTAAACGTATCTAAGTCCGGCTAGAAAATTGATTGAAGCCGTTGACGTGGATCTCCAAGAAGGGTCGCTGTCAAAGACTTGTTAGTAGGATATTCTCGTAGATGGCATTCCAAATGGTAGAACCTGGGAAAGAGACTGGGCATCGGTCTGAAGTATATCTGTTTGTACTGCAAAGAGTTCTAAAAGTGAAGAAATGTTTTGAAGACGAACCCTTTCACTTGCTTGGAATGTGTCGATCCCTAAATTTAAGTTAACCATCTGAAATTAAAGTTTACTAATAACAATAGTAATAACCAATAATTGTCATTGATGAACGTCTCTTTTATCCATGCTGTTGTGATGTGATTTAAGAGGCAGGATGTAGTCTTTCCGTGTTATTAGTAAACCTAATTTAAAGAATATATACCCTGTCTTGCTTTTTAATGGTAATGACTAATGAACTTCTAACAACTATTTTTTTTTAAGTTTAAATAAGGTAAGACGCAACTTTGTAGATTTAATAAATTTCCAATAACAATTCATATTTACTAATAACATAAGTAATAAAATAATATGCACCAATTTCTGTAAGAGCTTCATTCACTGATGTCTTTATTTTCAACAGCCGGTCAATCATCTAATATGTACTGTTCCATCCTGAGGTGCAGTCAGTAGTCACAGACTTTCCACACTTGTCAATAAGTTTCTCAATTGCCACACTTGATTTCCTAATTTTTGATACAACTTGCTTGTTTTTAAGATAATTGCACTATAATATTCACAAACTGGTTTATGAGAAGCTGGAGTGTGTGGGTCATACAGGACATTCGACGGTATGGAATGTGATCTGGCAGGGATAAATCAGTTTGTTCTGACTGAGACTGGATCTCTTCCTCATCAGTTTCATGTTCAAACTCGTCAGACTCAAACTCATAAGATTCAGATTCGTCAGAATTCTTAGCTGCATGCACTCTCTGAAAGAGCCTGATAGCTATAACCATATTAGACCCGTTGTCTGAAACAATCAACATAACTTGATTTTCTCTAATACCCCGCCGGTCAAGACATTTCTTTGAACATTCGGCAAGCATCTCACCCGTGTGGGGATCTTGGAGTTCTATCAAATTTAGGAAAGCATGTCATGTTTTATCAATGGTGGTGTTATAGAAAGAAGCAGGTATTCCAAGGAACGATGCTGTGAGACCCTTTTTTGTCCAACCATCAAGACAAATAGTTACTTTGCGTGTACGATTCATCAAGTCTTTCAGTAGTGCAGATTGTAAAAGAAAACGTTTGTTTGTCCGCTTGTTCAGTGGTGTAGATCCTGCAATGTAAGGTTTAAATCAGTTAAAATTTAATTTTAACATGGGGGCCACAGTCCTGGAATGTCCTGGATTTTTCCAAGTGTCCTGAAATGTTCCTGAAAAATAATTTTTTTTTCAAAAATGTCCTAAAGTTTTTATTTTTCTAAATAAAGTTAAAAATATACTAATAATATTGCATATAATTACATTTTTTGTGCAAAAAAAAAAGTTTGTTTAAGTAGTTTGAGTTAAATTTTAAATAACATAACAATTTAAGCAATATGTTAAAAATTTGAATTTTTATTTTGTTATATCTGAAATTGTGCAGTTTGAAGTCTTGCAAATCAAATTATAATATTTAAATTTTGTAAAGTTTTAAATTACTTCTGGTTTATTATGTAAATAATTTTAGAAATTATGTAAATAAATTATTATGTAAATAATTTTAATTTTAGAAAAAGTATAAATAGTAGAAAGCCTTGAGATTCACATTTTTTAAATACATGGTTTCAAGCACCTAAATATTAAAGTTGTATTTATGTATATATACAGAGGCTGAAATCAGAGAAAATGTGAGGCGCAAGACAACTTATGTATTAGAGGCCCCATTTATACATATATATATATATATATATATATATATATATATATATATATATATATATTTATATATTTATATATATATATATATATATATATATATATATAATATATATATATATATATATATATATATATATATATACACACACACAAATATATATATATATATATATATATATATATATATATATATATATATATATATGTTTCTAAATGTGTATATAAAAATATGTTTATAAAAATATATACATATATATATATATATATATATATATATATATATATATATATATATATATATATATATATATATATATATATATATATATGTGTGTGTGTGTGTGTGTGTATATACATATATATATATATATACATATATATATATATATATATATATATATATATATATATATATATATATATATAACTCTAATATCAATATTCTATGATTTAATGAATATAAAAAAAATAATTCAAAGATAATTGATAGTATTCGTTTATAGGATATAAAATGTCCTGGAAAACGCAACAAAAAGTCCAAGATATCCTAGAAATGTTTTTTTTTTTCATCCTTGTCACATTTGTGTGCGTCTTTATGTATTCTCTAAATATGCGCTACGAAGTTACTGGAATTTTTTCCGGCAAGAGTTGTGCCATGCGCGCCCTCATTATTTATGTCCTTTACTAGACACGTGGAATTATCAGTTTTTTTATCGTAAACGAAGAATTTTCATACGGGACTGTTTCCTACCAGCCAACAACCTTGATAAACTCATTATTCGGTTAGTGATTGATTTGCGACTCTTAAGAATCATTAGACTTTTATTTTATATTATAACAAAAGATTGAACGTATTGAATTTATACTTAACTTAATGACAAGCACGTGACCAGTTTTGTGGTCCTATGATACATTCTATAATTATTCCAAATATCATCGTTATGGCCAAACATGTGCGTCAATTTTAAAGCAATTATTTAATGTTTGTAAATTAATTGTCAAACAAAAAAGTTGTTGTATCAAAATTTTTTTAATATTCAATAATTTTCGTTCGGTAATAATTCCTAATTCTATTCCTATTTTTGTTTTTTGATACATATATTCAATTCTATTTCGGCTTTCGCTCTTCAGATAATTCCTATACGTGAATTAATTAAACAGCTATTAGTATGAATTTCACAGTGATGGAACCATTCTCATACAAAGGTTGCTTACTTGGCAAGACCTCTTCTAATATATAATATACATCTTATATATAACAGACATATCTAATATATATAAACAAAAAACATGTAAAATATATAGACAAAATTAATTTTCTAAATGTTTTCTTATTTTATTTAACACAAAAAATGTATTTATTTATATTTTAATTTAGTTAAAAATGTCTGCTTTAATTAAGACTATATTTATGTTATGTTAAAAAATTATTGGACAATCGAAACTCAGTAAATGACGAAATTTTTGTTTTACTCAAAAGTTTAATATTTAGAAACCTGAAAGTCAATTTTCAATAGCTAACTGAATAAATAAAGCTTTACCACGTTTTCACTACTTTACAAAACATCAATCAAAATAGCGGAAATATAAATAATAACCGAGTTTCGGGTGCATCCGTTTAAAATACAATTATATATGTGTATAATATTATATAGTGGCGTATATCTAAAGAAATCCTGAATTTCTTCCTCGCATTAAAATAAAAAATTTATCTCTTTGTAATTTTTATGTAATAATATATTAAACTGAATATCTCAGTATTATTTACGTATCATATCTTTACATCCCTTATTTATTTTAAGGTGGCTACCCACTATTTAAAAAAAATATTGATAGAATCGCTTTTTTACCTCATACTTAAACATTTTAGTATCATTGGAATCAAAACAGATCAAAAAATTCAAATTTTTCATATTTTCAACATTACGTCATTAATTATGTGCATAATTAACTTAAAAACAGCATATTTTTCAACAAGGATAACTAACTGCCAAATTTTTCAAATTAAGTCAAACTTTTCAAAAACATTGTTTATTGTATGAACTATGTGCTGAGTTAAAAAAAAAAATTTTTTTTTTTTTAATGCTCTGGAATTCGCAATTTAGTGTAATGCTTAAATTAAATACCATAATAGTCCAAGTTACCCAAATTTTTATTTGAATAGGATACCATAATGTAAATATTTTTAACTCAGCACATTCACCTAACTACATTTCATCTCTGTTAAAAATTTCAAAGAAAAATATTAAACCAAACTAAAGTTATCTTTGTTAGAAGATAGAAAATTTTTAATGGAGAAAAACACAAAAACAAATAAAATTAAGTCAAAAAATAGCATACAGTTTAAGTAAAAGAACCAGAGGCATAAAATGCATCCTCATTTTTATTTGTTTTATCACTGTAACCTTTTTAATTGATCTTAGCTTTCTTTTTCGTTTTTTGGCTGGCTCTGCTGACTTTTTGTTCACCTCTCTAACGCGTTTAACATCAATATTTTGCAGTCCTTTTAAAATATACTTTCCAGGTACAATACCGATCTTTAAAAATATAGGGAGTAGTCCCTGGAAACCTTCATTAAAGCAAATAACAGCAGATGCTGCAGCCATCTCTAATGAATCTTTTCCTATAAGAACTCTTTTTGAACATTTAAAAAATATTAAACCAAACTAAAGATATCATACCATATCATACCATTCAGAGATTCATTTTCATGTTGTGTTTCACCATGCAAACATTTTTCCAGGAGCTTTTCGTTTGCAAGATCCTGATATGAAAAGATTGGTTTAAGCATATTTGCAACTGCTTGAGGAATAGTTATGTTAGACTTAAAAGTGTTTTTGCCTGTAGCTAGGTCTGAGTTATATTTGCATTAAGATTTGGCTCCTTTTGGACAAAGTTCATGACGTCTGTTTGAGTCATCATTTTCACAGCAATGAAAAATGATAGCACCAATTGCTTTTTTCATTTTGTAAAGATTATCTGTATTTTGGCGTATTGCTAAGCCATAATAATTCTGTAGTCTATTAATTACTTTGTCGATAAGGCTTCCTTTACCTGCCAAAGGTTTACCATCTGTTAACAATTTACCACGATAGTTTATTCGCAAAGTTCTTAGCCATGCACCACATTGTTTTGGCACATGCCCTACACATTCTGCTTTTCTAATTTCAATGCCTGGATAAGGATTTGATGTAACAACACTTAGGTATGACTTAGTATTTCCATCACCAACGTATGTAATGTATCGAAGTTTTCGATTATTTACTGAACGACCAAACATCTTTATTGCACCTTCTACTTCCATTGCACCAGAGCTGCCCACATGGTTGATTTTGCAGTTGTGTCCGAATTTCCACAATTTGTAGTCAGCTGACCCTCGTTTCTTTTCCCGTAAACTACAAGACCTAGAGATTTTTGAAAGAACTTCAATGTCAACACACTTTCCATTAGATATTTGGGTGACGACACCATTTAAAGATGTATATCCACGACGTTGCCATGATCCATCTGTACTTGCAGATACATTCACAACTGTATCTTCATGGTAGTTATCATTGAGTACATTTTGACTAATTTCAAATGCAGCATTTCTCATTGATTTTTCTGCTACATCAACATATGAATTATGCAAGTACTTGTTTGCAGTCTCAAATGGTTTTGAATTCATGGGTGGTGGCATATTTATAATAGAGCAAAATCTTTTTATTGCAGTTAAACTACAACCTATCTCACGAAAAGCCATTATTAATCTGTAGTTTACTTCATAAGATTTTGGACCATTTTTTCATGATCCTCTATAATTGGTTTAGAAGTTAAAAAGTTTATACTCCAATCATATTCATTGCAAGAGAGAAGAAAACTGTGAGCAAGTCCTTTTTTATTTTCTATGTCGTGAAAAACATTGATTGCAGCTGTGCAGTTTAGGCACCGACCAATCAAAATAAGTAAATTATTTAGCAAGTCTGAATAAACAATCATTACTAGCTTTCTTTTGAATTTATTTGTTACTTTTAAAAAAGATAAATCAATTTTGTTAAACGAAGTTGATGCATGTGAACTGTCGATAACAGGACTTACAGTTACTTTATTTAATGCAACTGTTGGTGTTTCATCTGGAGTTATGTCAACCTCAACATATTTTCTTTCGTAAAAACGTCTTTTTTTGTTCTTACCTTCTTATATCTGTTTTTAGATCCCATATTATTATAATATTATCAACATAAATTCTTAATAACACTGGTGAACTCAACAAGATTTTTTTAAAAACAAAAATTACTAAGGCAAATTTGTGGTATGATTTTAGTACTTTTGGCAAATGGCATTTAGCTCGGAATTAAATTAACAGTGTAGATAACAACCTGGTTAAGATGCAGTAAAATTTGTTAGAAAAACTGTTCAATAGTTATAAAAAAAAAAGGTTTCAACTGTCACTAAGGCCGTTGCTATGGAATTTTTTAAAATTTTAGAAGTTTGCCCCTTTTTAAAAAACAAAATTAGGGTAAGTTATAAAACTTTTATACCATTGTTGTACGTTATTTATTGTTTATAAAGGTTAAACCTTCCACATATAAGAAGAAAAAAATTTCACTTTTTTTTAATTTTTCAGATTATAATAATGGGTAGCCACCTTAAAAAGGATATGAAGGTAAATATAATCCCTTTTAAATTTTTAAAAACATATATTATCTCTTTTATTTAGAGACAATAATAACTAATATTATATAAAATAAATAAAAATTTCAAACCTTCTCTATTTCGACTCTACTTAATAAATTCTGAATTAAGAATAATTTTTTATATGGAAGAATACAATAAGGAAACTTGTCAACGATAAAGATGAAACTAACTTGAATTTCTCTTGATGTATTTATCAAGAAAAGGGAATCTTGATATGAATAGGAAAAGACCACATGGCAGAGTTTTAATGGTTTAAGAGTACAGTTGACGCATATATCATTATACAAAAATCAGATAAATTTGATCTCTTAATTGAACTGTTTTTATTACCGGATTCGGCGGAACTAAGAAGATGACGTTGTCTTAGCATTTTTGGCTTTCTGCTCGTTTTTTTTGCTTCCACAGCATCACCATATGGAGTAGCAGGACTGTGTTATTAAAATTTTTCTTTATAAAGTCAGATCATAATTTTCAGACTATCCGCAGCTTATCAGGACTAATTACGTGAGCACATTATTAACATAAGTATCTTAAATATGATAAATGCGCAACTCATTTTTCCCCGGTTTTTTTTTTTTTATAATTTTTAGCTTTTTCTTTTCGTTTCTTAAAATGTATGATATCGTTACATATGTTTGTATGCAATCTCTATCAAACTTCAAAAGTCTTTTATGCTTTAAGCTAATCAGGAAAAAAAAATAAAAAAAAGAATTTCTAGTGGTAGGACTCGAACTACGAATTTATTGTTTAGTAGCTCTGCGTGTTAACCGCTCGGCCATGTTGGCACATTGTCTTACGTAAATTTTAAAACTATGTAAATTTTTAAAGGATAATTCAAAATTAAGATGTTGCCGCAGTGCAGTTATTAAGTGTAAGTCAAACTGTAAAACTTCATACATGTTTTAAAGTTACGTGTCATACATGTTTTAGTATGTGTTAACATTACGTAACAAAGTATGTTTAAACATTAGTATGTTTTAACATTTAACACGTTTTATCATTACCTTACGTTATGTTTTAACGTTACGTATCATACATGTTTTAGTATGTTTTAATATTACATAAGAAAGTTTGCGTACGTTAGATATTTGCATACAAGTTTGTTGTCATTTTTTTATTAAGTCAAGTGCTGCTACTCTTTCTCACCATTACCTCGGCTGCAATGGCTACCGAAACACATTTTTTTATCTAAAACATATTTATTAGCTTTTTGGGAATATTATAAATAGTTTTTCAGTAATGAAACTACCTAATAATCATTTTTAAAAATAGACACCAACGTGAAGGTAGCCAAGTTGTCTATTAACACTATACATCACAACAATAACATAACTATGATAATACAACAATAACACAGCAAATATACATAAATTAACTTAAGAATGAGTTAACACAGTGCTAGAGGTCAAAACAAACCAAATATACATAAAACTACTAACAGGTTAGTCAATACTGTGCCAGAGGTCCAAACACAACAAAAGTACAACAAAAACATAACAATGAAAACACACAACAATAGTACAGTAAATATACATAAAACGACTGACAGGTGAGTTAACACCGAGCTAGAGGTCTACACAGAACACAAATATACATAAAACAACTTATGGGTAAGCTGTTACACTGTCAGAGATGTTGCTCAACTGTATCCTATATCCACACCTGCTCACTATCTCTATTTCTTTATTGTAGACTTATCAGACCCTTTTTTAATGTTTGATCGAAGTCCACCTTCGATTAAGTTTTTTTCAACATAGCTTTTTGTCTTTGAACAACATTCTTAGCCATCGGAAACGATCTTACTCTTTAGTATAATTTCACCATACTCTCCAAGAGATTTGTTTTAAATTCTTTTTCAATTTTAAACTGGCAGAAATTCTCAACAATAGCATTATAAAAACCTTGCACAGTTGTATTTGTAATTAGCTCAGATGCTATATTTGCAATGTCAACTTTTTCCGAAATTTTATTTCTGTTCAAATAAATATTTTCCCACGCTTCTCTGTTTTGAACGTCAGTAAGTCTTTGTCCATGAAATTTTTTTTTTCAAAAATACAGTGTTTTAGTATAAAAATTGCTTGGTTTTCTTCAGATTGATAGAGTTTAGTGTTTTGAGCTTGCTTTAAAAATTTTGACAAAATGTAGCCTGCCACGTATTGCAGACAATGTAATTCCTTTGCAGTTATGGGTTTCAGTTCAATTGATTTATTCTCAGAAAAAGGAGTTTTGTAATAATACGAAATTTTATAAGTTTTCTTCATTTCCTGTCTTCACCAAGCGCGTATTTGAGTTAATAAAATGGGAGAAGGTGGGGCGAAACTTGTTTTTCTTCTATCTTATCTTATCTTAATATATATAAAGGGCAATGTGTGTTTGTGTGTGTGTTTGTTTGTTCGCTATAGAAATCCAAACCGCCGGACCGATCTCGATGAAATTTGGCATGGGGGTAGTCCTCGAGGGGGAGAAGGTTCTTAGCTGGGTTTTGACCCCGTACCCCGACCCCCGGGGTCAAGGGGGGTTAAAAATAGGCCCCCCTGACCCCGGGGTCAGAGGGGACCATTTTTTGGGCCCATTTTTGTGTACAGATATCAGGAAGCCAGTTTAATCATTGGCCCGGGCAACGCCGGGTAACTCCAGCTATCTTATCTTCTTATCTTATCTTAATCTTCTTAATATATATATAAAGAGCAATATGTGTTTGTGTGTGTGTTTGTTTGTTTGTTCTCTATAGAAATCCACCGATCTCGATGAAATTTGGCATGGGGGTAGTCCTCGAGGGGGAGAAGGTTCTTAGCTGGTTTTTGACCCCGTACCCCGATCCCCGGGGTCAAAGGGGCCCTAAAATAGGCCCCCCTGACCCCGGAGTCAGGGGGGACCATTTTTTAGGCCCATTTTTAAGCCCATCTTTGTGTACAGATATCAGGTAAGCCAGTTTAAATATTGGCCCGGGCAACGCCGGGTAAATCCAGCTATCTTATTTTCTTATCTTATCTTAATCTTAATATATATAAAGAGCAATGTGTGTTTGTGTGTGTGTGTTTGTTTGTTTGTTCTCTATAGAAATCCACCGATCTCGATGAAATTTGGCATGAGGGTAGTCCTCGACGGGGAGAAGGTTCTTAGCTGGGATTGTACAGATATCAGGTAAGCCAGTTTAAATATTGACCCGGGCAACGCCGGGTAACTCAAGCTAGTACTAACTAAAAATAATTTACAATCGATTACCTGTAGCATTGTTCCTGTTACTCATTCGCGTTTTGTGTAAGTAAATAATAATAAAAGTATCAAATTAAATTGAACCAATTATTTATTTAACATAAATCGATCTTTACCATGTTTTCAATCTCAATCTTAACCATGTTTTCAACCTACAAAAATATGTTTTAGGACAATTTATATTTCATAGTATCACAAATTTTGTTTCAATTTAGTAGTTTCTTTTTTTAGTAAACAGTGACCAACTTCAGTTGTAAATTCATTACACACATTCTTTGATATACTTAGAATAGGTGGTTGACTATTCTGATCTTTAATTGCTTGCGGACACTAAGGTCGATCTGATAGTTTTTCGATATCTACATTTGATTTACTCGAAATCAGAGAAATATGATTAGTAATTTCATTTTTCGGGGGTTTGTCTAGCCACTTTGAAAATAAATATTGTGTAGCATTGCGTTTACTCATATTAACATTATTAGTTAAGCTTATATCAAATTTAAATACATATAAGCTCAAAACTAAATGATAAATACAATAAAGTTTTGTAATAAATAATACATTTTACATTTAGTCATTATCACTACCTACTTTATGTAATGTCTAAATACATAGTTTAAGTTAATTGGTAATACCACAGATTATATGATACTAACTCTGTTCACTCGGGATGTAAACAGAAACCACTGTACTACGATTCTGTATATTACACGGTATAGAAGATTATGTTCTATACCGTGCAAAATCTATGAATATTATCACCACGACAAAATCAGTGTAACCACAGTGCAGGCAATAAATCCTTATTAAGTATGATATCATTACGATTTACGATCTTTATCAAACAGACCATTTTTTAAATAAACTATTAAATAATGCATTATTTCGCCCCTCCCCCACCCCTCAAATACGCCGTTGGTCTTCACTAACATTTTGTTAATTTTGTTGCTCTGTTGGTATAGTGGATTGTTTATTAAATTTGTTATATTGAGATATTTTATTTAATTTGTCTGGATAGTATTTTCACTTAGCAAAGTATTTATAGCTTCATTAAACTAATGTTTTTATTGCCTTAACTGATAAAAAATGTCTTGTTAACCTCACTTTGTCTTTTAACACTTTTTGCACTTTTGAAACAAAATAAAGCAGACTAAGTCATCTAAGATTAACCATTACATGTTAATTTTAAAGAATAAATAGTTTATTAAAATTTTCATCGCGTAAAATGTTTGTTTTTTTTATCTTACGATATATGAAAATTATTGAAAGAAAGAGGGGATGAATTGGTTTTACATTTAAACATAAAACAAAGAATTTTAAAAATGTTAAGCTTATATATACTAAAAACTTTCATTTTAAATAATAGAGCCTTGGCATGAGTGTAACGGCCTTTAAAATATGTTACATGTTTTAAAGGCCGTGCTACATGCCGTGCTACGTGCTACATGCTTTTGCTGACAATATAGAGGGTTAAGTATACTTTTCTTTGTACTACCCCACGCAATGTCTGCATAGTTTAATTGACAATGACTAAATGAGTGATATAGTTTTACTAGAGTATGTTTATTTAAAATATTTCTTGCTTTGTTCAAAATTCCTATACTTTTCCACGTAAGATTTTAACACATACAAACACCTAGAAAGTTAGTTACTTGTTTAACAGGGCCGTACTGAGATCAAAAATCCTTTCAGGCAAGGAGAAAAAATGCCGCCGCAAATTCAATAATTTTTTTAATGTTTAATTTGATTCAAATTTTGATAAACCTATTTAAAGCACATTTAAAATCAACTTTAAATCGTGCTTTGTGGTTGAAAGTCATTGAAAAAATTACCAGGCATTCTTTTTTTTTTAATAAATATTAAAATTAGACACATTCAAATAAAATTTATTTTTCAAGCTTTTAATGATGCGAAGTTATCAACAATTTCATTGTAACACAGAGATTTTGCGAGGGGATTTTCAATTGACAAAATGGCAAGATTAGTCAAACGTTCCTGACCCATGGAGGATCTTAGATAATTTTTCAAAAGCTTAAGTTTGCTAAAGCTACGTTCACATGATGCCACAGTGACGGGTAGTGTGAGAAAGATTCTAAGAGCAATTTCAATGAAAGGGTATGCCTCAGTCAAAGAAAAGGTGTGCATAAATTCCAAGACTTTCAATGGATTTGCGTTTTTTAAATCTGGAATCAAGACACTGGTTTGAAACTTAAAGCTTTCAATTTCAGATAGAAATTCATTAGCATTAAGATCACAAACATATTTTTGACAAAGTTTATCTCCACATTTCTTCAGATCTTCAACTGACATACTTGCAAGAGAGTTACCATTTAGAAACTCATAATCTGATGAAATCTCAGCCATTGTTTCAAATCTCTAGTGTAATTGTGTAATTATACTGTCAAAGACTATATTACAATTAATTTCAAAATCTTTTTCTGAAGGTATGTGTGAACTTTCTTCCCTTGTTACATCATCAAACATACTTTTTGCTTTTCGTTTTCTTTTGATTGAAAAGCTAGCTTCAATGTCAAGATCTTTTGATATTATTTCAGCTTTTTTCATGCTGTTATGAATGCCCCTTAGGGTGGAGTGAATTTTAGTTTTTTTTACAATATGTTTAGACTGGATGTGCAAAAGTTGTCTATTCATTTCAGAAATACTCTAGAAAAATATCAATGCTCAAGGAAATAATCTTGAGGTGCCTCAAGACCTTTAAAATTTTAATGGGTCCCTAATATTATGTAAAAATAAATTTTTCAAAAGTATGTCATTTTGGGTCTCAAAAGAAGCGAAATTTTATAAAAATTTCAAAAATGACAATTATTTTATAAAAAAATTATTATTTAAGATTTTTTTGAAATTATAATTAAAAAAAATAAACTTTTTTTCATTTTTTGTTTAAAAGGTCATTTTTTCTGCAATAAACTGTAAATTAACAATTTTTATTTTAAATAATTATTAATTTTGAAATTTTTATAAAATTTTGCTTTTTTTGAGACCCAACATGACATACTTTTAAAAAACTTTTTTTTACATAATATGAAGGACCCATTAAAATTTTGAAGGTCTTGAGGCACCTCAAGATAATTTCCTAGAGCATTGATATTTTTCCAGAGTATTTCTGAAATAAATAGACAACTTTTGCACACCCAGGCTAAACGAATTGTAAAAAAAACTAAAATTCACTCTACCCTAATGCCCCTGTCTCGAAGGTTTTGTATACAAGCAAACAGACCAGCAATTTTTTTTGATGCAATATCAATTGTCATATTTTTTGATTGTAAGCTGCGATTCCCTCTGTCAATTAATGTAAGTATAATGTTCCAAAGGTCAAGCCAGCAAAGAAACTCAAAATCAACTTGAATCAAAATCTCTCTAGCTCCAGACCTTGTTTCAGCATTTAGCAGAGAATCATTACTAATTTCTTGTAAAACATTGCAAACATTTGTAGTTTGTTTATTTAGTGAATGGATAGCCTCCTTTTTGGCTGACCAGCGTGTTTCACTTTGACTTTTTAGGGTGACTTCAAGTGTTTTCATCAGTTTGTACCATCTGGTAGTAGAACTTGAGAAGAAATTAAATATTTTTAAACCTTTCCAAAAAATGTAATCATAACTGTGGAAACTTCTGCTTAATGGACTCCTACAAGATTTAGAGTGTGAGCTGCGCAAGGCACATACCGTGCTAAATCATTTTTTGTAGTTATTTGGGCTTGAACACCAGAATATTTTCTAGACATATTGGCTCCATTGTCACAACCCTTACTTCAGCAATCTTCGATGTTTAATTCATCTTTATTTAACCTGAATAATAATTCTGAAGCCAGACCAATTCCGGTTTTTTAATGAGACTCAATGAAATCCGCCACATTTGTTTTTCAGTTTGGATGGCATTTTGAATGCCCTTGTCTAAAGATCTTCCCTCTATCAGATTTTTTTCCATTTCTTTCCATGATGTGAAACACTTTCTATGTTCACAGTTATTCTCGTGTTCAGAAATTTGAGGGTTTAGTTGTTTCCATTCTGAAAAACCTATCGATGTATCTGCAAACTTGCTTGTCTTTGTGTTTGAAAAAAGGATACATGGAAAGCAAAACAAAGATTTTTTTGATGCACTGTATAACAACCATTGACGAATAACTTTTTCCCCATTAGTAAGATTGTTTTCAAACCAACTAGAACTGAAATGTCTGTTTTCTGATGATGTTGATGTGGTAGGATAGACTTCTCTCTTGTCTTGTTTAGCACCATGTTCAACCAAAGAACATCTTAGACTGTCATTAATATTGGGCCAAGTTGGTGGATCATCAAACTTGAATTCTAACAGATTTGTTGTAACTGCATTTTGGTTGACTTCATTGTTTTGCAGTAACTGTTCATCATCGCATCGGAAAAAAAACTGGACTTTTTTTTCGTTGTAAAAAAAAAAATAAACTATATCACTATTTTTTCCATTGTAACATTGCAAATGACATGGCTTAGTTTGCTAAGTTTTTTAATTAAACTTATTTGTGATTTTGACTTGAAAATCCATCAATAAAAATATTTTTACCTGGTTGTTCTGTTTGATCTTCGCTTTTTTTAATCCATTTTGCAAACACCTTTTTGTAATTTTTTGTCACTTTTAAGTCGTTGCTTTTTTAACTTTTTGAAAGCTGAACCAGATAGCTTTATCCTTTTTTTTGATGGTGCCATAATAGATTTTAAAACTTTTATTTCAAAATATTTTACTTTTTTTGACAAAGAAAGAATGAAAGTTTCTGTGTGCCACTAGGTGTAATCAATAAATACAAATGCAATTCTTTTGCCTCGATTTCTTTTTTAAAAGTTCTCATGTCAAAAAACTGCGAGTTAAAATTATTTTCATTAAAAAATTGCAAATCTGGGTCGTATGAGAATCATTAAGTATAACATTATTTGTAGTTTTGAAAACATTAAAGTGTTGCGTTCCAAAATCTATTGTTTGTTTAGCCATTTGTAAGAGTAATTTGTTCTTACGCTTAAAAAAAGTTAAGTTATTTTTTAAAATGCGACAATTAATTTAGTTATATTTAGTCATTGCGTATTTACCTTGATTGCGCAGTTTTTCACGTCTTCCTATAGTTTCTTTCTCTCTTCCATAGTTTTCCATAGTTTCTTTAGCGAAATCTTCGTTAATATATATTTCACTGCCTTTCAGATTTTGTTTTAATTATTTTATTATTTTTTAATTAATGTTTTAATTTCACATTGGAATTTATTTTATTTGCATGAAGGTGCGAAAAATAATATGAGGCGTGTCCAATGATTTTGAAAAGCAAATTAAAATTATATTGTTTTGAGGCGTCTTTAAAACATTTCATATATTAAAAAATGTTTATTAATTTTTGTATCATGCTGCCAGGCTAATTTGCTGCTTATGGCTGTGGCCTCGTTCGCCATCCCTTCACTACGGCTCTGTTGTTTAATTTGTATATTTTTATAACAAGATGAGGCATGTTAATTGGCAGATTATGTTTTTTTGATATTTGGCATTGGTTTTATTTAATCTAATATATATATATATATATATATATATATATATATATATATATATATATATATATATATATATATGTATATATATATGTATATATATATATATATATATATATATATATGTATATATATATATATATATATATATATATATATATATATATATATATATATATATATATGTATATATATATATATATGTATATATATATATATATATATATATATATATATATATATATATATATATATATATATAAATACATGTCACATATGTCACATTGAAGTTTATAAAGGACCTAATATCACTTGCACTGTAAATTTCTTCCATTTTACAAGTTTCAAATTTTGATATTTGGTCACTTATTTATCATGAAAAGATAAAAATAAAAACAATTTTTTTTGTTTTATATATTTGAAGTTAAATTTATGTTAGATTTTTTATGATTATAAGTTGATTATGATAACTTACAGATATATAGAGAATTGTTAGAGAATCAGGCCGATTGGGAAAATAGCTAAAATAATTTATATAATTGTAGTAAAAAGATTATCTTTTAAAAGTAACAAATAAGTCTTAAACTACTGTATTTTGAGATGTATTCTTGTTCATAATTAAACAAACATTGTTTAAATATGAATAAGAATACGTTTTAATATTGTTATCTTATAATATTTTATAATATTGTTTGAAAAAAGTAAATAAGTTTATAATAATTTATAAGTAACAATAACTACTTTTAATTGTAATTGTTGTAACAATATGACTACAAAATATATTTGAGGTATTCATTATTATAATATGTATTAAAGATACATTTTAAAAATATAATTAACTCACCTGCACATTCAAGAAGAAATTCTTTTTGAGTAAACTTTTTTAATGCCAAATATAGCCAATATATATTTATATATATCATAGTAATATATATTTATATATATCATAGTAAATATTATATATCATAGTTATATATATATATATATATATATATATATATATATATATATATATATATATATATAATATTAACGTTTAAGTTAGTATCAAATTAACTCGTCAGTAGATTATCATTATAAACTCACCTATTGATAAATTTATGGTTACTTACATTTATACTAACTTATGCTAATTAAAACCCTTTTCGATCTATGCCATATCCATAAAAATTTTCTTCAACGATAAGATTTATTTTTGTTCAAAGCTTATACTTTGGTTCTTTTATAATATTTTAAATGGTTTAAACAAACGCCAATATTTTTTTCAAACTTAACTTTTCAATTTAATGAACCAAGATAGAAAACGCTTTCGGTGATAGCGAAAAACACGATTTGTATATTTTTGCTTTTGTAAATTTACTGATTACTTAAGCTTTGTTTTAATGTGGTCATATAATCTTAGCTTAAAGTAAGAAGAAAATTTATATTATTATTAAGGAACAAAATAAGCGATGATAAATGCCTCACATTTATGTAAATACACAGCTAATTAGTAAGTTCAATCTACACTATCAGTCGACTTTAGGAAATTTAAAGGAATATATAAGCGCAAAATGAAAAACTGTTTTTTATCTTCGTTTACACATTAACTTTTGTTTTCTTTGTAAGTTAAATATTCTTCTAAAAATAAGACAAAATGGTATTTAATTTATTAAGACTGGAATAATTTATCTAGTTGCAAAACTTATTAATTGTTTTCACCTCTAATTACCATATACCTTGTCGTAATGAGTGGTGAAATTAATTATTCTGTTAGAGAGATTATAAGAATGTTCTTTTTTTATTTGATATGGATGATGGCTGTTGTAGTTTAAGTAATGGTTTCTTTATAATATATGTAATAATATCTTTATAATATATGTTAGGTTTTTTTTTGTTTTTTTATTTTTTTCAAAAATAATTGATATGTCTATGAAGTTAACAATGTTATAAGAGTTGCCATATTTTATAAATTCTTTCTAATGTCTGTTGTGAAACTAACTGAACTATCTATTTCAGTTAATAAACTCTTAATCTTAATGATGTCAAAGTGCTTTGGCCAGACTATAAAACCATCTGTAATATAGCTATACCCAAGTAGCAAACAATTTTGGCGCAATATTGGCGCGATATTGTTCACAATATTGGCGCAATATTGTAAACTATATCGCGCCAATATTGTAATGTCAACACTTTGCCAATATTGGCGATACGATATTGCGCTAATATTATTAAATCAATATTGGCCAATATTGGCGGTACAATATTGCGCCAATATTTTTAAATCAATATTGGCAAAATGTTGACATTACAATATTGGCGCGATATAGTTTACAATATTGGCCCAATATCGTGAATAATATTGCGCCAATATTGGGGATTTAATACTGACCAATATTGGCGTAATATAGTTTACAATATTATGCCAATATTGTAAACTATTGTATTGCCTGTTACAAATTTTTATTTTATATGTATATTTTAATAAAAATACAACATTGTATTTTATTAAAATACTGTACTATAGTACCAATTTGCGTTATTTTTTTGGGTTAAGCAATTAATTTTTTAACCCAAAGGAATAACGAAGACTATTAGATTGTAAACTTGAGGCGACAATATAGGAACCCTTGAAAAAAACAAGATTTTTTAAAATCTAATAATAAATTTATCAATGGTTATATCCAACTGATACAAATGAAAAAAAGAAAGATAACCAAAATATAACAAAATAAAACAATCAATGCTATTTAAAAACAGTTTTCTTTATATATATATATATATATATATATATATATATATATATATATATATATATATATATATATATATATACAGCTGCGGACAAAACTACGTGAACGATTGCAAATAGTTTTTTTTAATGAAATTTTCAATGTCTTCAAATAAGTTTATAGTTTAATACCATATATGATTGGATAGAGCGTTTTTTGCTCTATAAGACTGTGTAAAGTGTATTCTCTAATAATTTGTTTAAAATTAAACATATCTAAATGTTCAAAAAGCATCAAATATTTTGCGCGACAAAACCACGTGAACGATTATACAAACGTAAAAGAATAATTTTACTAACATCAACAAATAATAGATTCTAAAAAAAAAAAACATTAATATTTAGTTGCATAGCCTTTAGAATCGATAACGACCTTGCACCGTCTTGGCATAGATTCTACAAGAGTTTCTAGTAACTGTTTTGGTAATGCCTCCAATTCATACTGTACGGCTCGAAAAAGTTCATCCGGTTTTTGAAATTTGCGACCTCCCAAGCGTCGCTCAACTTCAATCCATAAATTTTCGATTAGATTTAAGTCCGGAGATTAGGCAGGCCACTTTAAAACCGTTATGCTATTATTTATGAGCCAATTTTTTACAGTCAAAGCTGTATGTTTAGGGTCATTATCATGTTGATAAACCCAATTGTGAGGCATTTTTTCTAAAGCGTGTGGCAACATTTGATTAGACAATATTTCCCTGTACTATAGTTGGTCCATTATACCGTTTACACGGTACAACGGACCAATTCCAGCCAGGAGAAACACCCCCAAACCATTATATTGCCACCCCCAAATTTTACAGTTCCTATTGTATACTCTTTTGCAAATCTTTTACCTACTGGACGCCTAACATAACCTCGACCGTCGCTGCAAACCATGTTAAATTTACTTTCATCCGACCACAAAACTGTTTTCCAATTTTCAACCGTCCAGTTTAAGTGATCTTTAGCGAACTGTAGGCGATCTTTGACGTGCCTGGGCTTAAGGAATGGTTTCTTTGCAGGTCTGCGCCCATAAAGACCTCCTTCGTTTAAACGCCTTTGAATCGTTCGTGTGCTTACGTTTTCCATGCCTGTTTGCAGACGAATTTCAGGGGCTGTCAAATGTGGATTCTCAAGAGATTTTCGCACAATTTTTCGATCAGTACTAAAAAATAAAATGTTAAACATTAAAATTAACATTAACATTAATATTATTAAGATTAAATATTAAAAAAAATAAAATTAAAGGAATATTACCGCTTATCCGTAATACGTGGACGACCACCTTTCTTAACGATCTTTTTGCTCTTTTCTCGGTGTATAATTTTATGTATTCCACCTTTTGACATCTTCACATGAGCTGCAATTTGCCCAATGGACCATTTTTCCTCTTTGCGCAAACGCAAAACCAAGCTTTCAATTTTTGAATCAGTTTGACGAACCATTATAGTTAAATTTTTTTAATTTTTTGATGTTAAACAGAATAATCTTGAGAAATTTAAATGATTGTAAGTTTAAAATACCAAAACCACATGAACGATTTTTAAAAGCACTGATTTCGATGTGAATATAATATAATTTGCATCAAAAATGACGCTTTTATAAATCGTTCACGTGGTTTTGTCGCTCAAAGTTTTCGAAATTATTTTAACGTTTATACATGTATGATTTTATACGTATTATTAAAGAATACACTTTACGCAATCTTATAGAGCAAAAAACGCTCTATCCAAATATATATTTTGTATTAGAGAAAAAACTTTTTTTAAGGTGTTGAAACTTTTGTTTCAAAAAACTATCTGCAATCGTTCACGTAGTTTTGTCCGCAACTGTATATATATATATATATACACACACACACACTACTGCATTATAGTCTCACTATCAAATAGTGGACATTGAATTTCAATATCTCGTCGAAAATCATTTTTATCGCTCAATAGTGGACGTGGCTCAGTTGTGGTTCTATTCTTTCTTCCACCGTCTCTATCAATGGCCGTGTCCAGAAAGCTACCCATCTTTCTTTAATGTTTTTGTCATTAGCATTTTCAGACTTTTTTTTTTTATCGCAGTTGTAAACAAATTTAAATTTAATAATGGTAAATGAAACAAATAAAATTTAATTTTACATATTATTAAATTTGTAAATTAAACAAATAAGAGGATAAGTAATTATATAAATTATCTATAACCACCTTGCATGATGTATGTGCCGAAAATGATTTCTTTTGTTTTCTGCCATACAATGAATATAGCAAACATACTTCTTTGGCCATTAGCTGTTTTAAGATAGCCGTAGTGAGTTGCTTATAATCGTCTCCGCCAACTGATGCAAGGAAGTTTATCTTAAGTAATAAAAAAAACAGCCAAATATTTAAGAAAAAATAAAAAATAAGTGTAATTGATTTTGAAAAAGATGAATGGTTACATAAATGTGTGTTTCATACAGGTTTCCAAATGTGACAATATGATTATACATGTGATATTTAAATATGATATAGAAGAAAAAAAGCATAATAAATTTGTTACTAATAGACCCATGAGGTCAACCTGTTTTGCAGATCAAGATGGCAAATTTTCATAAATGTTTTTTAAAGTGATAATAACACTAGGAAAAAAACCATACAAAATTCCTTTCAGGTTTATGAGCTTCTCATACCCTTACCCACAGTTATACAATATTAACAGATTTTCATTCACCAGCAGAGGTTGTCTTTGCCACACACAAAAGCGGACCCTAAAGTTGCTAAAGTGGGGCTCCATATGACTCTAAGATTAATAGACTCATTGCTCTACTAAATGAGCTAACTGTGCATAAAAGTTAAAAATCACAACACAATTTAGTAAGTATACTTGTAAAGCATTTTATTCCATATCTAAATTAAAATAAATGTATCGTATATATAAATGTAAGGTATACAAATTTTAAATGCACATGGAACTGTTTCTAAAAACTATTAACGGATATGAATTCTTTGATACATATCAAGATTCATAGGTGTCTTTATTCCTTAATTTTTCATCCAGGTCTAGAAGACCTTTTTCCTCTCTAACCGGCAAATAATTCCATTGCATTGATGGGGCAATAATTCCATTCAATTGATGGCAAATAATTCCATTGCATTGATGATCCTGCTATTCTATGATTGTAGCATAGCAGGATCATCCCCATCAATTGACTGTAGAAGGCAACACTAAACCTTTTTCTAAACTGATTAGACGAGTGTTTATTTTTTTCAAATCATATTGAATGCCCACAAGCAGATCTAAACTTTTCCTCTGAAACTCTGCACTAAAATATGTAAAATGACATGACTATGACTTAAATAAAAAGCAAATAGATTAGATCTAAGAACACACAAAAAAAAAGGAAGAAAAGGATAAAAACAGTACATTCAATCAAACATTCAAATAAATAACCTATCTATGTAATTCTTTACCAGCAAATCGGGTGCCTAAAGCAGCCACAACAATATCCAAGCCATGGTCAGGAGAGGGAGATATTGGTTGATAATGGTTCGATATAGATGGTTCAATTTATTGAACAGCATTACAACCTGCTAACTTTTTAGCTGGAGGCATGGGATAATCGTCGTCACTTTCAACTGCCGTTTCAGCACTTGATGTAAACTCTAATGTTTCCATCTGTTCTAAAGCAGTTTCATAACTGTCTAAAAATATATAAAGTAAAGATGAACATAGCTGTTCACATCAATAGCATCTTGCACAAATGTAACCTAAAAGACAAAGCAAGACTAAACTCTAAAACAAGCAAAAATGACATGATAAATAACGACAATTACCAGAATAATAAAGAATCCTTATTTTCAGATGTTTCCAGTTACTTGCAGGAGTAAGTATGGCTTCCCGAATTGCAGCTAAATAGCGAGATGATCGTAAGTGATTTGGCCAACACACCAAACTTTCACTGATCAGCCATGACGAACAGATAACGTCCATGGCACACATACCTTTTTTTTTTCATCAAGAAATTCAGCAACAGCAAATTTTTTAAACTTGGTTGCCATCCTTAATTTAACCGTACAATATATGTATATAAATAAAAAAATTCTAAAAATTCAAAAAGTAATATAATTAAATAAGCAATTTTTGGTAAATAGTGGATCCACACTTGTGTGATCAGCGTAATCAAGGAAAGAGCCGAAACAAAACTGTTTAGGTTCTATCTTTTTTGGGTGCATTCTTATTGGTTCATTTTTTTAAATCATGAAACTCACTGTTTTATTTTGTTTTTAAATGTTTGGTGATTTTAAGTTCTACGAGTTTCAAGTTTTAGCTAATTACAATGGGGCAAGAGTTTTAAATGTTTTCACGGTATATGGAAAGGTAAATTATGAGGTGATTTATCAAATATTTTAAAGCTGGAAACAAGGAGACTAGATACACCTGAATGAAAGAGACATTTTCAGATTGAAAATATTTAAAACATTTGTTTGAACTGTTTTATGCTGCCCTTCCGTGTTATATATTTAAGTGATTTAATTTTGTTTTATTCTTGGATTGAAAAGAGATTTACAAAAAATAAATTATATATAAAAAGCCTATAATCTACTTTTAAAAAATATATAACATTAATAGCTTAAGAAACAGTATTTGTTAGGATCTCTCCTCAACTACGCTGAAATGCAACACTAAAAAAAATAAAAATTATTCAGTACTATTTAATTTCATATTCATTTTTATGTAAAAAAAGAGTTTGTTAACTTGCATATTGCAGTAAATGTACAGTGAATTGAATAAATTTGCTTTTTAAGATAATTTTTAAGATAAGTTGCTGTGTATCCTTTTCAAACTTGCTATCAGGTTCATATTGCGACTAACATATGTGTTGCTATCAACTCTTTCTGACAAACGTCGACACAACTGCTGCCGTGGCATGTGACCACTTCTTAACAATCGTTTCATAATGCCTAAAGCATTTTGAAAAGGAAATGCATTGTACTCATCAAGTGAACCATACTGTCTTACGTCATCACAAATGTGACAAAGGCTATGCATTGTGTAGCTTATGGAACTGTTGCCATATAATTCTGGCATTTGCATGACAAATATGTTTAACAACTTTTCTGCAAAATCAACATGCGTCCAACACATATTTGGATTAGCTAAAATACTAATTGCAACATGCAATAACATAAAATGCTGGTACAGATTATTGGTAAGATGGCTTCGTAATACAAGAGGCCCAAGGTAGCACAAAAATAACCGAAACTCTGTGGCTTTCCATCGATCAATGTCCTTTAGTGATCTTGGCTTACGTGCAAATTCAACAGTAACATTAGCTGCAAAATTTTTCAAGCTATTTGAAATTATATCTGCAATTAGCGTGCTTATTTTTACAGCACGTTTTCCACGAATCCAATGCAGAAGTAATCTTCGTGTGGCACCAAGACAAACTAGATGCATATATTCTAGTGGAAATTGAGAGATGTGACTAATATTAAGCTCTAACAATGGGGATACTGCATCTGGTTTGTGATGCTGAACTTGTTGGAATAAAGCAAATAAAGCATCTGTTCTCTTCAATGCATTTATATCAGGAAATACAGTTCTATTATCTACCCTAGTTCCCTTTTGATTGCATCGCTCACAACCATAAAACCAATTATGTCCTTTTATACATTTAACAAAAGCACGTGCCGGTGCATCACACGCAAAGCCTTTAGCATCCATGGTAAAGTGATTTTCACCTATAAAAATAAACCTTGTTCCTTCAAAACACTGAATTCAGCTACAAAACTAGCTAGAAAAATATCTGAACTTTTTGGTTTGCTGTTGACAACAAAATATGCTAACTACAAACGGTTTATAAATATTGTCGCCAAGTGTAACACTGCAAAGTATTGGCCAAAACTGTTTTCCCGAGCTCTTATACAAAGACAATCCATCAATGCTAAACAATAAATTGACTTTTCAGCTTTTAATGCTGTTAAACACTAGTAAATTAGTTAACTGATGTTTCAAACCAAAATAAACAAACTCTGCTTTTTGCCCATACATGTCTTGCATGATAAAAATGTCAGAACTGCTTTTTGTTTTCAATAAGGTATTACTATCTTTGGGCATATCTGGACGTTGTTTTGACAAGATATTTAGTAAGTCTGATAGAGCACTATGTATTACGTTATGTTTGACTGACCAGCAAACAAGCAGTTCTTTCAAAGTAACCTCATCTTCAGCTTCTTCATCGTTACTGGAACAAGAAGGATAATAGCCTTGCTCATCATCAGTTACATTACAGTCATCATCAGCATTGTTAGTCAAATTTGAGGATTGGTTTTCATCAAAATGTGATGTCACCAAACTCAACATTTAAGGATTTTAATGTATCTTCAACCAAACAATTGTTATAAGAGTTTTGAGATAACATATTATGATTAATAGATTCATTACTAAAGTTTATTGCCTTTTTAAAGTCACAGTTAAGTAATTCATTCCTATTATCAGCATTACATGCTGAGTGAATTTCACTTAAATGTTGCTTAACTACTCTTTTAATATGTGATTAGCAGATCGAGTTGAACTTATTGATTTTTTCATTACCTATAAAATTGCATGACACTAAAGCATAAAAAAAAAGTAAAATAAATTATATATATATATATATATATATAATATATATATATATATATATATATATATATATTATATATATATATATATATTATTCAATATATTATACCAGAAAAACAAATATAGGCAGTATTACAAAATTGTTATTGGTTATACATAAATTGAAAACCTTAGAATAGTTAGAAAATAAAGAAATTTGATTAGAAATGAAGAGTAGATTAACCTAAATCTAAATTTAATAATACCTTATTTAAAATTATTTAATATAAGAACTTAGTAATGTGTAAATAATTTACTTAATTATATGACGTATTTATTACTTAATTGAATATCTTTAACGCAGTAAATAGAATGCAAAAAACTATATCTTAAAGATGTAACCAACTCAAAATATTTTCATACAAAAGTAAACTTACTATTTCAATTTTGATACTTATATTATAGCAATATTTATCCACTTCTTCTCGTGATGCAATCCGTTTTAAATTGATTACAACCACTTCTTCTCGTGATACAATCCGTAAATTTTCAATTAAAAGGATTTCTTTACTTTTACCACTTCTTTTTGTGATACAATCTGTTTCAAAATAAGTTACAACCACTTTTTCTCGTGATTCAATCTGTAAATGTTTAATTAAGAGTGCTGTGAACATAAAAGGACAAAACCAAAGGACTTTATGAATATCAGATAATGTTACGCATGCGTACCAATATGTAAATTGGCAATATTGGCCAATATTGGAGTAATAATAACGAAACAATATTGGGCCAATATTGGCATACAATATTGCACCAATATTCGCATAGCAATATTGGACAATATTGGCGTGCCATTATCGGCATTACTATATTAGTAAAACAATATTGGCGTAATATTGGTATGCTAATATTGGCCAATATTAATATGCCAATATTGGCGCAATTTTGTTTGCCAATATTGGCGCAATATTGTATATCTTGGCCAATCTTGGCCAAGATACCCAATATCGCGTCAATATTGTTTGCTACTTGGGTAATAAAGTTGTTGTATGTCATTTACTTTATTGTTTGAAAAATGCTTAAGTAATATTTTAGAAAAAAATCATGTTTCCTCTAAATACCCTATTGGAAAAAAAACATAATCTGAAGCAAAGTTAGTTCCCATGGCTGTTCCAATATTTTGGTGAAACATTTGGTTATTACAAAATATTTAATGTTTTTTAGAATAAAAGTTGCTGATTCCATAACAAAATTCAGGAATAAATCTTACTTTTATTTATTTTTATATTTTTCGAACCAGAAATTCAAATCTTCAAAGCCTAATTGTGTGGAATACTAATACAATGTCAAATGTTAAAATATAACTGCCCGAATCCAAACTTACAGTACTTTAGTTAAGGAGTTAAATAATCATTATTAATCAATCATTGTTAATAAAAGTTTTTGTTTAGTTACAATAAGAGATAAAAGTATATATACGAATTGTCGGTGAGTTAATTCCTTCAATAATCAGTCAACCTTTAAGATCTTTTGGTAGATTCATTTTGATATACAGTGAGTTAGATACGTTTACTTTATCAATAATTTCTTGACAAATGTGAATTTTCGGACCTATGTAGAAGTTGCTGGATTTCCATTTAAAATTTGTGACGTATCTTACTTAATTTTTGTAAGAAACTTATATTGTTAGTCATACTTATTAAATCTCTAAAACTTATTCTGTCTGATACTGGATTTATTTTTTCATAAGTATTTGCGGAAACCAAAAAACCAAAACCAAGGTGGTCTTGGTGTACAGTTGTCGTTATAATAAGTTGAGTCCATTAGAATTAAAGTGTTTCCTTTTTTTGCTTTCTTAATAACTAAATCTTTCATTACTTTTAATTCATTTAAAGCTGTCCTTTCTTGACGAGTAATATTATCAAATGATTGTATTCTTTTAGGTTTAATTTGTTTAATTTTTGAAATAATTTCATCAAGATATAGTATAGTTGACTTAATGTTAAAATTTGACTTTTAGTTTTGGTTATGGCAGTATTCTTCATTCGATGAAACATTTCTTTTAATATTAGTTTTCGTGAGAAATATTTTATATTAAAATCAATATGCAAAAAATAATCTTTTGGGGAATTTATAAATGCAAAACATTGGACCTTTTGTAAAAAGTTATTTGAAATGTTGTTGGATTAGTTGATAACTTTATGTTGTATCTTTTGGTGATTGGGCTTAACCAGTTTGTTATTATAAATAAATGTTATAATGTTATAGGGAGAAATATCATAAATATAAAAAAAAATTAAATAATTAAAAACAGTTGATCAATTTAATTAACAAACTTAAGCTCAAGAATATGAACGAATATTTTTGTGCTACTTTTCTCGACTTTCGATATAAAAAATTTGAGTTGGTAGAAGATAACTTTAAAAAAGTAGAAGAAAACATCGCATTTCAATGTTTGGTTAAGGTCAATGATAATATTGGTTGAGTTAGTAGAGTTTAAGCAATCCATATTACCATCCTTGTGGTTACCATCTTGGTGGTGTTTTTGCAAACTTTTTGAATTTATATCATTTCTACCTCTTTTAAGATACTATTTCTGACTCTTGTAGTAAACGCTAATATTTTGTCAATACGATCAATATATTCTTTCTCTAAGTTCTTTGTTAGGTGCATAATTAGTTATAAAACTTGTCACTTCATTTATTCAGGTTTTTAATGAAGAAGTTATCTTTTTTTACTGTAATGCGTCAGCGACTCAATTTGAATCTCACAATTTGAGGCGCTGTGGCTTAAACTTTTTTATATCATTTTTTTTTTCATTTGACATATAAATGGAAGTTGTCACTTCTGAATTTTATAGGAACAATCACGGCGATCTATGGTTGGAAGCCAAACATTATTTCCCGAAGTTTGAAATATTTTTACAATATAATCCGCAAATTTCACACATTCTCAATTGCGCAATATTGCGCAATTGAGAACGTGTTTAATTTTTAATATTTAAAAATTACAATTTTGATGATTTAGTTGAAGATCTAAAGTTTTAGCTTCCCAATCTCATTTTGAAATAAAATGAGATTTGGAACGAAAAAATAAGCACTTTAATTTTGCCAAATGTTATTTTCTTAATCGTTTATTCAAATTTATTTAATATAAGTTCACTCTTAAACTTTTTGCGCAAACTGTGTATGAATGATTTGATTATTAACACGATGTTTATAATTATTCTTATTAAAAGCTATAAAGTATAGATATCTTTGAAAAATTTAAGATAAAAAATTAAAAGAAAATTCATATTTTATTTAAATGATGGAAGATAAAAGTGGACAAAATATTATATACAAACATCGTGGACTAAAAAACCAAGGCAGTTAACACACGCGTTTTCAATGTAATATCAAGCTAACTGTACTCATCAGCATCAATTTTATTCAGTTGCATAATTACCCCATGTTAAAAGCTGAAATAGGACTTTTCAACATGTGCGATCTTCCCACGAAAAAATAGGGGCTTAATAACTTCATATTTACAGTTGTTTGCTGATTTTGTTATAATGGTTTCAAAATAAACGACATTGAAATCTGGACAAGACGTGATACCACTTATTTCATAGTAAACTTTGTGTAATGTTAAAAAATCAATTTTGCGATTATTTGGTCTTTGTGAGCGCATATAAAACCACTTATATTAAAATCTAGATCGACAACTCCAACACCTTGTTTGTGTATATATAAGTGTAGCATAGTGCTGAATTTGAGGTTATGAGGATATATTTCATTTGTCCATTGTGAGACATTGTTATCTTCATCTTGGTCGCTGCACACAAAAAAATACTACCATTGTTTCGTCACATTCCTCATATATTGGTAGTGCGAGAGTTCCACTTTCAAAAAACATTGTTTTTTATCATTAAATAAAATATTTATGAATCTAATAACTTATACCAAGGAGTAATGAGTGAAACGTCATTTGATACTTTTTAGAATAGCATCTGTACTCAAAATTGTAGCTACACGCTATAAAGACAGAAAATAGCTGTTGAGTCTCTAGCGTCGACTTCGTATTTTTTTTGCAGGTGAATCAAATTGTCTCCCATAAATCCATCTAAAATGAAAGTTTAGGGACATGTGATAAAGAAACCTTTTTATGATGAGTAGTAGCCATATTAGATTTTAATGAATTGTTGTTTTTTAATTTTTTTTTTTCAATTGCTTTTCCATAATCTTTGTAGCGCAATTATAAAAAGTGTAGGTCAGACATTTAAGTAAATACAACTTTTATGCATTGCTATCAAAAAATATTTTTTTGTGTCTACCTGCAAATGAACAAAAAATAATAAAAATTAATTAAACATCATTAAGGAACCTGTCTGACGTTTAAAGGTAAAAATATTATAGAAAAATATTCTCTACAATTATGCCATGCTGTCTCTCTAAAGAACCGAAATTTTATAAAAATGTAAAAATAATAATCATATTTTTTAAAAACGTCTCTAAAAACGGAAGTTTCAACGCATTAAAATGTAAATATTCAAATGTTATATGAGCATATATATATATATATATATATATATATATATATATATATATATATATATATATATATATATATATATATATATATATATATAAATATATATATATATATATATATATATATTTATTTAGGCATATTTATATATAAAAGAACATATATTTATTCATATCATAAAATCACATTATGACATTAAAAAAACAATAGATTGAAATATTTAATACAATATGATAACATTACAACATATTTGTTTAACTAAAGAGATAATGAGGTATTTTGCAAATTGCGCTAAGTCCGAGTAAACTGATTTTGAGAAAGCAACGAATAACTTAACTGCGCCTCAACAGAAATTGAAATTTTCTTTGTCTATATATAGGATCTAAAATTTTTTTAATGGTCTTATATTTATAAAGATGATAGATATCTATGTATATGTGGAAATGAAATTACTTCAAAATTTTTATTTTTGTGAAGCGCGTTTTGCAGATGAGCTCCTCATATATTAAAAAAAAAAAAATCACAATGTACCTATTTTTTAAAACAAATTTTTTTCTACGTTATTCTTTTCCATCCTCATTCTCACTATTTTCAAATATAATTTCAGAATGACTTTTATGCAAGGGATAAACTTTATTTTTTCTTGTGATGTCCTTCCAAGTGATATTTTGAGCATTTAATAACATTCTGAGAAGGAAGAATACTTTCTGTAAACAAAAACTGCTTGCATCTCGTCAAATGAATAACTGTATGAAATCTATTTCCGCTAAGATTGGTATGGAAAATTTCATAATACTTTGTTTGTTTAGGTGTTCTCCTGCACTTGCGTTAAAGTACCCCAATGAAATAACTTAGAATACGTTTCCTTAAGAATACCAAGATGACTTCTCAAATAATGCGTATACGGTATTTTTGAAATTTTAATTGTTATCGCTTGATGGAGAAATAGTTGAAAATATGTCTTTGCTCGAACATTAAAGGTCTTATTACGATCAGGATCACGGTGAACAAAACAAATATCCCTGTAAAATTTGTTATATTGCTTGTTTACAAATATATATAATTAAATAAAAATTTTCTATCACTAAAGGGAAGTATTAGCACATATTTCCTGCTTTAAACTTAATCAATTTACTAAATTTATTTATCCAGTTTACTAAAGATACTTATTTCCAATGGCCAAAAAAACTCAAATAATGAAAAAGTAAGAAATGTACCAAGCCAAATCAGCTCATGCATTGTAAAGTTGAAGGATATGTTTTAATTTTCGACTTTTTTAAGACTGCCATGAAACACCTTAATTTTTGAAAAAACTGTATTGAAGGTATCTATATTAGCTTCTATGTACTCGCAGTTGTTTCCAATCATTCTCAGATTCTCTGTTCTATCATAATGATTCTTTTTGCTAAAAGTAATGATAAATAATATTAGAATTAATGGTTTTAGTTTATTTCCTGGTTAATCCATTAGGTGAACTAGCTAGCTATGTTTAGGACAGCTGGTATTAGGTTGATCTACTAGTTTTGCAAAACTCATTGAACAGTATTGAGTAATATTTTTTTAAATTAATAACAAAAAGGTCAAAATTACTTTACAACTCTATATAATAAGATTGAGCATGCTTTCTAATCTCCTTTTATGAGTATTCTGAATTCATTTTACAAAAAACAATTTACAGACTCTAGGGCTGTTTATGATTAAATAAATATTTTTTCAATTTCTAAACTGCGATATTTCTTAATTTAATAAATTATCCAACTATGATAAAACAATAAATAAAAAAATAATATTAAATAAAATCAAGAATTGATAAACTTACCTGTTAAAATAACAATCGAGTTGAAATGCTAAATATGAACACCCAATCTTTTTCAATTCTTCCGCCAACAAGCTTTCTTGTGACAGCTTGCTTATTTGATCATATAAGAATCTCCAAAGATATCTATGCTATGCCAAATTTAAATGCAAGCCACATTAGTGGCATAAAGTCAATATTTAATCCTTCAGTTACACTTTTCTCTGAAATAACAAAGAATGTTTTAGTATATATTATTTAAGCTTTTTAAATTTCAGAAATCCTAATATAAAAAAGTTAAAAAAAAATTCAAACAATTTTTTAACCATTGTTCATCGTTAGTAGCAATAAATTTCTTATATTATGCTGAATCTTTGCTGGGTTTAGGTCCAAGTTTAATTCTTGCATATTCTCTATGTTCTTGCATATTAGTAATTGATTGATTAGAACAAATCTTTCTGTTTATGGAGGCAACCATATGTTTGATTACTAGAGCGTTTGTCAATGACTTCCTTAATAAAGCTAAGATCTGCAACAAAAATAACATCGCATTAAGTTTTGATTTTTACTACCATTATTATTCACTGATAATCCATTTTTAACTAGATTTGTCAAATCTGAGTATAGTTTTTTCACATGTAACTCAATATTCTCATGACTTTCATTCCCACGCCAAAGAGTTGTGATAAATTGACCATGTGGGCTATGAATCATAGAAGTTGAATTCAAAATTGAAAAAGAAGTTTGTTCCTTTGGATAATGACTAGCAGCGCAAAAATTATCTCCAGTGTCACGTAGAATTAAAGTTTTTCTATTAATGTTAAACTCTTCATAAAGAGTTTTATTTTTCAAAATTGAGAAATACTTTATTACCTGTTGTTGTTCAATTGAGAAAAACTCAAATTTTTCTAAAAAGAAGGGGTTGACAGGACTCTTTGTAGTGTTTCTTCAATACTACAAGAGTATCCAAAACACTCACACCTGTAACTAACACCAACATTGTGAATCTGTTTAATTAGACCATTATCTATATTTAAACAGTATTTTCTGAGGTTGTCATATGTTGGAATTTTTATACTGTTTTTCTTAAGAGTATTTTTTTAAACTTTATCCAATACTATTGAAGCAATTTCATGACATTCAAGAATTTTTACACCTGTTTCAAATCGTAACTTTCAATTTATGAACTAAGAAATCAATGTTTTTACCTGGTACTTCTTTAACAATTTCTAGACGTTTATTGAATATATAATTCACAAAACCTTTAAAAGTAATTTAAACATAATAAATTTAATAATTTAGTCAATAATTTGACATAGCTAAAAGCAAAATTTAAATTATCTGAAGTAATATTTACTACTTACATTTTACATCACCACAACTTGCAAACTCTACTAATGAATGAATTGTCTTATTCCGAGATTTTATAGTTTTTTTGCTAAGCAGAGAACTAATTTTTCCAGCACCGCGTTTTTTTATATTCATTAAATAACACTGTTATTATTTTGTTTGTTTCTATTGGTATCAAAACATGGTTTATCAAAAGTTATTATTTGACGCGATGTCATATTTACCTCCTAACTTCCATCCTAGCCTAAAAAACTGAAAACCAGACCAGTTTTCAAAACTAAGCCCTGAAGACTTCTTAAACAACAAAAGATGAATGTAATGATTTGCAATCAATTGATAATTCAGAGACAGCAATTTGATAAACAGGACCATCATCCAATTTTTTCAATTTTCATTGTGATTACTACACTAACATCATTTAACTTTAATAACCTTTGTGCTTCATACCCTGGTTGAATACGACATTTGACTGATCCAATTGTCTTCATGTACAACTGACTGTCTGAATTTATTTCAGTACCATAATTTACCACACCTAACCATGAGCACGACCTTGTGTATGTGGGGTACTTTACATTAGATATAAGAGATGGATATTGATTTCTAGAATTCTAAGAATCAGATAAACATAAATTAAACTTAAAATCTTTGGATTCGAATCCATAAAATCTCTAGAGTTAAATTCATAAATCTTTAATTCATAAATCTTTAGAGTCTAATTCATAAAATCGCCTAATCCATAAAATCGTTTTCCATCTAAATTGCCATTTATTTTGATACCAAAAAAACAAACAACTTCACAATAAACTGATGTTATATTAGCGCATATGCATCTTTTTTTATATTGTTAATACATAATTATTCCTTAATATAAAGGTTTTCTATTTAAAGATTTGTTAATGTTTATAAAAATGAATGATACTTCTCCCAAATCAGAAACTAACTTTCTTTTTGCTGAATACTCATTAAGTGCTTCTGTATCCCATGCATCATTATAAATTTTTTCAGCAAAGTTTACTATGCCTATCCATTCCATGTTTAAATACTAAAATTTAAGAGTTCAAAAATCGAAAATGTTAAATAAAAGTTATTCATTACTGTAAATTTTTTAACTGTAATCAACATTTTCCTTGCGTGCTTAAAAGTATAACACAGAACAAAAAAAGAGAAAAAACATTAATTAAAAAAAATAAATTTGAAATAAATAGGTGCTTTTAGATAAGATGACTAAATAAGTACTTTGGAATATAATCATAACAAAGATTTTGTTTTTCTTATTAACGTTAAGGAATTAAGCTAGAGATTGTCAAATATATTCTGACGTAGCATCAAACATAAAGCATAAATATATATATAGTTAACGAGCATAAATAAAGCATAAATATATATATATAGCATAAAATATATATATAGCACAAAAGCATAAATATATATATAGTTGACGAGAGTTAAATGTAACAATAGCTTTATGCAATCTTTCCAAATAATATTTGAAAACCTAGTAAATCATTTTCTCAGAGCTGAGTAAAAGTATGATAAAAAATTTAGAGGCTTTTTCGCTTCAATAGCTTAAATAGCTTTTTCCTTACATATGCCTTCGTCATAACTTATTTTGTTTACCTTTTCTTTAAATATCTCGTAACGATCTAAGATATGTAATCAAATTTTCAAAAATCCAGCTCCTTCATCAATGCCAACTTATAAAATATACTCACTTGAAGTATTTATTTTTTTGACAAGATTTTCCACCAATCATAGAATATCTTTAAAAAGCCATCACCTTTTCATCCTCATCAAATTTAACAGATCTTACGTCAGAGTATTCATTTAAAATGGCGTCATATTCAATCATTTTGTTTCTTTCATTTTTTCTAAATGATTTGCAACCTTTCCAACTTTTAAAAATACTTAAAACTTTAGTCCCTTGTGTGTTACTGAGACCAAATGCATTTTATAATTTGTTCACTTCACTTGTATGAATCGGTGAATCAGTAAACAAAGCTTTAGAAAGAGTTTTTTGTCTTTGTATACTTATTGAAGTTCTGCATGTCGTAACCTTAATTAAATTTCCTTATTTTCATACTTTTGTTTAAGTATTTTGGAACATTGCAGTTCGGCAGCTCAATTCTTTATATAAAAATCTACAATATATAATTTTTTATTACTTTAGAATTATTATTAAAATTTAGTTTTAATAGGAACTTGATAATAAAATTAAAATTTTTTACCTTCATCTAGTTGCTTCATTACGTTTTGCCTTCTCTTTGTAATACAACAGGTCCGGGCTAATCCTGGTCAATAGATTTAAACTTCTTTTACAAACTTTAACTCGTCCAGGGCAGGGTAAAACGTTCATGTTGAGTTTTGGTTTTCCTATTTTTCTATATTTGATCCACGTATTAAATTAGTCATAGTAGTAAGACAAATATCACATTGGCAAAACTGTTGGTTTTTAGTATGAGTATATTCTTTGATCTTAAAGAAATCAAATGTTTTACATAAAGCTGAGTTGGTGTTACCTTTTTCCATTTTTACTAAATTAGTTCGACATCTTCCACAAATTCCATTTGGAAAACGGTTTTCATTTAAATTAATAATGTCAATGAAGTATTTTTAATTCTCAATAAAACTACACTTTTTCTTGTACTTTACTTAAGTTTTTTCTTTTTTCAAAGCAAATTAAAGAAACTTTAATCCTACTTTGACTGTGACTTAGCCTTGAATACACCATTTCAAAGTGAAATAATTATTAATATTTAATCTTTCAAAGCACAGCTAACGATATTACAAACGCAACACGTAACAAAACTCAAATTACAATAATGGCTTAAATTCAAAATTTGTTAAAACTAACAGTGGTTTTTAGTTAACCAATTTCAAATATTTTAGCAATAAAGAATGGTTTTGAAAGGATATTTATATTGACGTAATACAAATTAAAACAGTAGTTTGCAAAAGTAAAACATGTAACATTTTATAAACACGCTTTGGTAAAACATACTGAAGAATATTTAAAAAATTCCTTTAAGTAATTATCCACAAAGGAGCAAACAAGCCTCTGAATTATTCATCCTAATTTTACTCAGCTCTGGAAAATTGGTTTACTAGGTTTTCAAAAATTATTCAAAAAGATTGCATAAAGCTATTGTTACATATAACTCTCGTCATACTTTCTTTTCTAAAAGTCTTACTGATTACCTATATATATAATTCATTGTCGAGAATGATTTTTTTGTAAAACATGAAACAGTTATTATTAACTTGTGATGTTAAATATCACTAAAAACTACCACAAAAAACTAAAATTTTTTTTTTAGTTGTGTTCCAGTGATCGGACCCAATCATATTGAAACTCTAAGAACACGCCCCTAACATAACGCCTATAAAACTTTATTCAGTTTTTATTATTATTTTTTTTTTTTTTTTTTTTTTGATATTTATTAGAATTAAAATTTATCAACAAATTTTAAATATCATATCATTTAAAAATGTCTGCCGTTTAAAAGTTGAGACCTTTTAAAGTTATTTTTTGCAGTTAATTGGGGAATAAAATACTAAAAAATAACTTTTCAACGAGAAGAGATCTTTGTATGAGATTTTAAATCAGTTCATTAATTTTAACCTCGTTAAAGGTATCATGATGAAAAGTTTTCTATTGAAACCATACATGGGACACAAGGACCCAAATTTTAGGTGTAACATTGTTTCCAGTGTCCGATCGTCGCAATCTTTTCTAAAACATTTTTATTTTGCATTAGTATAATTATTACAAAATTTTATGAAAGCACTCTTTCTGGAAGTTGATATGGCAAGTTAAGGTTCTCAAGTTATTGTGGAAGACAGCAAATAAGAGTAATTTAACTTTAATAGATATGTAGTTAATTTATAATAGATGTAAGTAATTTATTATACTCTCCTATGAATTTAAAAATTTCATTAAGAAGTGTAAAGTTTGTGAAACTGTATTGTTCTTTTTACAATCTTTTGAACAGTAACAAAAGTGAAAGCAAAAGTTATAATCTGAGTTCAAACAAGACAATCTTTCAATAGCATTGTTGTAAATTTCATTCTCTTTTGTCTAAATAAAATTAAATAAATTAAAAAATTCATATAGTAATTTTTATTCATGAAATTTATGAAACATAAAAAAAAGTTACAAATTTTCTTCCAAACTTTTTATAAACTTTGGTCATATCACTAATATATTCCTAAAATTGAAAAAAATATATGTTAATTAAAAGTAAACAATACCAAGTGTGGAGTAAATAAATAGTAATTACATTTATTTGTAACTCTTCACTTAGATCACCATCATCGTCAACAATTACCTTTATAAAAATTGAATAAGAAGTTCATATAGATAACATAACAGGATAATAAAAAGGATAATTTAAAATATATTTTATTAATATTTAATATTGGCAATTGGTAGTAGTATTATTCTTACAAATTTATCATTACTATTTTCTTTCTCAATATTGCCAAAGACGTTATTTTTAGAGAAAAGAAAAAATGCCAAATTTATTTGGATCATGGCTTATTTAAACTGATTAATTAACTTTTATAGAAACATTGACTTAATAAAAATGTAAAAAGTAAAATCAAAAACACAAACAAAAGTTTTAGTGCAACAACTTACTTTTTGAACTTGTTCAACGTGAAATTCAATGTGTTCATTTAAATCTTAACAAACCTGTTGAGCAAAATACCAACATATTAAAGATTATACAATTCTCAGATTCATATTCTGGAAAATATTTAACTTAAAGTTTTTTTTTTATTAGGAAAAATTTATTAAATAATACTTTAAATAAGTAATAAATATGTGTATATAATTGCTCTGTTCTTTAAGATTATTGAGCACTCTATTTGTAGAATACGCTAACATTATTTATATATGTATATGTATATAAACAAAATAATTATTACCTTTATTTGTAACTCTTTACTTAGATCAGCATCCTCAAAAACATTCTTAAAAAATCTGAATAAAAACTTCATATACATAACATAACAGAATAATAAAAAAGACAATTTAAGGTAAGATTTTGTGAATAAGTAATTTTGTTAATTGGTAGTACTACTATTCTTATATACTATCAATACTGTTATCTCTCTCAATATTGACTAAGGTATAATTTTGAGAGAAAGAAAAAATGGCTAATTACTTAAAAACAAAAAAAAGAAACTTTAAAAGCTTCTATTTATTTTAGCTCAGGTAGTTTATGGCATAAACTATCGAACAGACAAATTCTATTTTATATTCCTTTAATAACACACTAAAAATTTTATCAATATTGTAGTTATTTCTCTAGTTTCAAACATATTTGTTTTACTATTTACTATTTATTCCAACATGCTCAGCTTTAATTTCTATATTGTCTTTAAGTCATGTGGGTTTTTTAGATCATAGTTTATCCGAACTGATTAATCAACTTTTGTAGAAAAATTGACTTAAAGAAAATGTAAAAAGTAAAGACAAAAACACAAAAAACAAAAGTTACATTGCAATAACTAACTTTATCGACTTGTTCAACATGAAATTTAATGTCTTCATTTAAATCTGAACAAACTTGTGAAGCAAATTACCAACAAGTTTAAAATTATACAATTCTCAGATTCATATTCTCGAAAATATTTAATAAGTAAGCACAAACAACTAACCTTTGATAACAACGTGAAGATTATATCTTTAAGGTGGAAGACTGCTAAAAAAAAATTTTAAAATCTGACATTATTTCAATTGATTTTCTCATTTTAAACACGATAAATAGGATTAAAAAAAAAAAATTTTTTTTTTTTTTCCTTTTTCTAATTTTTGGGCAAATTTAAGTGTTTTTAGGCCTAAAAAGTGCAAAGTTCTTGGAAAAGATATCTCAAAAAGTAAAATATATCAAGTCTCAAAATTTTACAGTTGTGTACCTTTTAAGTAGATAAATGTCCTGAGATAAAAAAAAATTTGAATCTTTTTCAATTTCGATGCACCATAAGCTTTTTCTATGCGTCTAAATTTAGGCCCAATTCCTGACCCCAAAACAGCCCCAAAAATTTAATTTTAATTTTTATCCAAAATTTCTTTATCTCAGGACATAAAGCTCATAAAAATGAACATCTGTACAAAATTTCAAATCAATTGGACAAATACAGCTCCCGCAATCTTATCCAGAATATGAAAAACTTTACAACAGAGAAAAATGCAAATAAAACTTTATATTTTGAAAATATAAATATATTAACACTTGAAAACAGGTTAAACCCCCCCCCCTTTCATATAATGTTCCTTCTTCATCATTGTGCTTATCATCAAACCCCTTCCTTGTTGCTCTAAGCTTTTTTCTTTGTTTTTTAAACTTTTCAGATGATTTTATGTCCATAAGCTTTTCACGTAGCACATCACTATTTTGAAAACCGTTTTTAGTAAAATGTCCTGGTAAAATTCCTAAACTGTGAAGAACATCTATCATACCAGTTTTACCATCATTAAACTGTATGACAGCAGATGCAACACTAATTTCAAGTGTTGACCTACCCACGTACACATTTTTTGGGCATTTTGTCCAAATTACATTATTGAGCGATTCATTTGCATTCTGTCTTTCTCCATCAAGACATCTTTTTAATAACTTGTTTGCACCAAGATCTTTGTGTGAAAAAATAGGTTTTATAATTTCACAAACAGCTTCTGGAATGTTTATACTGTTTTTATAAGTCAAAGTTTGATTAATCTTGTCCCTTTGATATTTACACCGTTTTTATGGCGTTCTTCATCGCTGCTGCTTTCAGAACAGTGATGAATTAGTCCTGCTATGGATTTTTTCATGCCATACAAATTCCCTTTTTTTTGTCGTATACTCATTCCACAATAGTTTTGCAATGTATTAATGACTTTATCTGTCATCCTTCCTTTTCCAGTAAGTCTTTTACCATCTTTTAAAACTTTTCCCTTGTACAATACTTTAAGAGAGCGTAAACGAGACCCAACTCTTTTTTGAACATGACTGACCCATTCACTTTTTTCAATTTTATACCCTGGGTAAACATTATTACTTTTTATATTTTGGTAAGACTTACTGTCACCATCACCACAGTATTTTGTATAACGCAGTTTGTTAAAAACAGTTGATCGTTTAAATATTTGCAATGCCCCAATAGCTTCCATTGCACCTGCACTACCTTTGTGATTAATTGGGCAAATATGTGATTCTACCCAGTCATTGTATCCCGGTATATCTTTGTTTCTCTGCCAATATTGGCAACTTTTACAATCCTTTATGAGAGTTTGAGTGTCAACACACTTCCCATTACTAATAGCTGTAACAACACCGTTCAGCGAGGAAAAACCGCGTCGCTGCCACGTTCCATCAACACTTACAGTAACATTTTTTATATCAGGGTCACCAATAGTAGACTCACTTGTACGTTGTGCTTGTGCAGCTGCTCGCTTCATTGAATCTTGGGCAACTTTGATATAAGACGAATGCAATTTATAGACTATGTTATTGTATGTTTTTTTTTTGCATTGGTGGTGGACTGTTTATTATGTTACAAAAACTTTCCATTGCAGCATAACCTTTTCCAATTTCTCTGAAAGCTACACACATTCTGATATTAATGTCAAACGATTTCATGCCTTGTGTTTCATTATCACTGTTTTTTTCAATTTTTTTTGAGGTAAAAAACTCATTTTACCATTGACATTTTTTTGCAGTGCAAGACAAAACAAGTTGATGTGAAAATCCTTTCTTTCTTGATAAATCATTATTCAATTTTATTAAAGATTGGCATTTTGGACAAGAACCAACAAGATTTAAAATTGAACTCAAGACATCAGAATTAAATATAATGTAACATTCAGGATTACTATCTTGACTAATGCTTAGAGTATCAGAAGTAGGTAAATTTAACTTTTCAGCAGATGCTGATTTGCTTGAAGAAGTATTTGTTAGAGATGTATTATTTGATGTATTATTTGAACTTGAAGTAGTATATTCAGAAGTCAAGTGAATTTTATTCGCAAGTAATCTATAACATTTACGTTTTTTGCTTTTAGACTTATTTCTTCTTTCTGCAGAACCCATGTTGATAGTATGCACTTTTATCGAGTTAATATATAGTAATAAACCAATTCAACAACGTTGTTCTTTCACACCATGTCATTTAAACAGAAAAACAAAAATCAAAGAAGTAGCTATTGGTTTGAGTGCTTAGATTTTGTAAAATTTAGTTAAAATTGCCTTATTTTGACGTTGCTATGAGCGTTGCTAGGGGAAGCAAAATCACCCTACTAAGTTTAAAATGTTTTTTTAGGCCTTTTCATGTTTTTTTTTAAAATAATATGTATGTTTTTAAAAACAGCAATAGTTAAAGTTTTTAACTAATCAACTTTTGAAAAACTACTTTTTTCAATGTTTTTTAGCAGTCTACCACCTTAATAATGATTTCCTAAACATTATTGATAACTTTACAAAACCAAACTTGGTTTTTATATATAAATTTACCTTTCACAATTGAAAATTGAACATCTATGATGGTAAATAGTTTTTAATAAATTTTATTAAATAACAAAAATTTATAAGCCTCACACATAACTGAATCAATTAAAGTTTTTGGTTGAGTTTCAAACTACTATAAAACAAAAAAAAATAAAAATTAACAACTAACACTGGTTACAAAGAGGCTGTTAGTTATCAGTGCAATATAGTTTTAATACTCTAAAAAATGTTTTTGAAAAAGTTAATGTAGAATAAATTTACATTAAAAAAAAGATACTTTTTATCAAATGCATTTATTTCATACTTTTTAAGATAACTGTTTTCTTTCCAACTTTGAAACCCTTCACTCTCTTAAAACCGTATAGGGTTTAAAAAAATCTCTAAACATAGTTAACAACAGTTCATACAAACATATGTAACTTAAAAATCATTACAATATAAAAAGAACTAAATAATTTACACTTGCAAGTAATTAGTCAAAAAGACTTATAATTACAAATTTAAAAACTTTAAAATTAAGATGTATTTGCTATCTGTGTTTTTTTTTAGTTTTTCCAACACCAAATGTGAGAATGACTTGTCAGTATCTAAACATTTTGATATAACTAAAGTTAAGAAGAAAAAATTATTTAGGTAAAAATACAAAATTTTATATTAGTTTGAAAACAATTGATAAATTTTATGATTTTAAATTTATAAGATAAAAACTAAACGGTGAATTTACTAGATAACTCATCACTTTCACTATCTAAATTTTTTCATCTAAGACTTCTTGATTTCTATAAAACCAACAATAATCTATCTATCTATCTATCTATATATATATATATATATATATATATATATATATATATATATATATATATATATATATATATATATATATATATTTATTTATTTATATATATATATATATATATATATATATATATATATATATATATATATATATATATATATATATATATATGTATATATATCAACCCTCGGAATTAAGGTCGGCATTCCGCAAATCCGACCTAAAAGTGTTTAAGGACAGCAAAAAATTGCAGACCTTGTTTTTCCTAAATCCGATAAAAAAATCTCATTTTTCCTAATTCCGAGGGTTGATATAAAAATATATATATATATACATATATATATATATATATATATATATATATATATATATATATATATATATATATATATATATATATATATATATTAGGGTGGTCCTTAAAAATGAAAAGTTGAAATGTTGTGCTCCCACCCCCTAGAATTGTTCGTTTATATGATAAGATGTTTGTGTAAAAATATTTATACATTTGGTTGATGTTTAGAGGTCGCCCAAGCATGTTCTATAAATGTTATTTTGGCTTATTTTAAAAAAAAATTAGTTTATAAAACTTGTTCATGAAACATTGAAACTAATCAACACTTTCACCTTGTGGTCGATTCAGGTGTTTAGTAATATCAACCATCAACTAATTAAGTAATAAGTATTCTTTGATGCATGTTGGTTGACGTCATTTAGCATAAACGTCATTTTTCAAAATATTAATGCGTGTTTTGTGAGATAATTACCAGTTAATGCAATAGAAACGTCTCACTATCTGCAATTCAACTCAGTAAATACAATACAAGGAGTCAAAGGAATCTTCAAACCAGGAATAGTGAGTATAAATTTATCGTTTCATTTTGTTTTTTGCTCCTTGACCAGTTGAAATTGTATTGCGTCATTCGTTGTATTTGTAGGCAGCGCAAAAAATCAATTGCTGTAATTTTTTTTATGCATTGAAAGCAATTTACTACTTATTAATTTTGCATCACTCAACACTTTCTACAATTAATATGAATTTCATGAGCGATTGCCCATTTTATCATTTTAAGAAATAGCCTATGGGCCTAACGCATGTCCCATCGCACTGTGTGAACTTTATTTGTTCTTTATTTCATATTGTAGGCGAAACATGACAACACGTAGTAAGTCGGCACTATATCTCCTGGGTGAACCAACTACTGCAGTTTCCAGCATCCGCCTTGCATCAAATGGTGAAGCACTAGGGCTTTTCTGTCATCATCATCTCAATCTTGGACTCACAACACGCCAAGCATCATCGTATGTGATTGAAGAGGTGACAAAAGTCTGGAACATTGCTCGTATTCCAACTTGCCGGAAGGATCATGCCATTGCCAAGTTGGAGCTACTGTATAAGGAATGGTCAACTCTGAAAAAGCACAAAACACGCCAGTCGGAGTCGCATACATCAAATGAAACCCAATTTTGTGGCAAAATGAACGATCTCCTTGATATCGCTCACGCTAACGCTGTCACGATGATAAAAATCCAGGAAGATCTCGAGTTTCTTGCCGCACAGCGGGAACCTGGTCGACGAGGTTATATGGGCTCAATCGACACAGCACTGGTAGCCAAGGAAGAACGGAAGGCAAAGCGTACTGAGCTGGAAAATGCTAGAAGAAAACGAGCGAAGGACCAATGGGCTCAGGCTTCAGCCAGTGCAGTGTTGGATGAAAAAGACTACATCAGTGAAGAAGAGCGCATCGATGATGATGGTGAATTCAGTGCGCATAAGTTCTGTACTCCACCAAAAAAAAATAAGAGCAACGAAAAAAGTGATAACCTCAGTTAGCTGCTGCATTAGATCGCACCAAAATGAGCGACAGGAGAGCACTTTCGTCATTGCTGAAACTGCTCAAAGTTTGGGATATGAAATCAGCGACCTCAGTATAAACCGTAGCACTATAAAGCGTGGACGTGAGAGATATCGGTCGGAAATTGCAGCAGCTTTGAAGAACAATTTGTCAAGTGATGTACCGTTGACAGTACATTGGGATGGCAAGTTAATGCAGGATCTTTGTGGCAAAGATCATGTTGACCGCCTTCCAATAATAGTTACAGGTTTTGGTGTCTGTCAGTTGTTGAAGGTAAGCAAGATGGTTGGTGGAACAGGAAAAAATCAGGCGTCAGCGGTAGTCCAAGCACTTCAAGAGTGGAGAGTCCAAGATCGTTTTATTGGAATGTGTTTCGACACAACCAGCTCAAATACTGGAATTCACATTGGGGCCTGTGTTGAAATTGAGCGAGCACTTGGCAAGGATTTGCTGTACTTGGCATGTCGCCATCATATAATGGAGCTATTGGCCGGAGCTGCATTTACAGCAAGCCTTACCCCCTCGTCTGCCCCAGAGGTTCTGCTTTTTATAAGATTTCAGCAGAAATGGTCCGTTTTGGATCAGACAAAGTATGAGACAGGCTCAGAGTTGGGTGAAATTCCGTACGCAGTGATGCAGGAAACACTGGAATTTGCTCATAGCCAGTTGCTCCGTGAGTCAGTGCGAGACGACTATCGTGAACTCCTCCAGCTGTCCATCATCTTCCTCGGAGGATCACCCGATCCTGCACGTGGAATCAACTTCATGGCACCAGGTGCCATGCATCACGCTAGATGGATGTCGAAAGTTATATACTCACTCAAAGTCTGGATGTTCCGGTCACAATTTAAGCTCACAGCATTTGAAGAGAAAGGCCTCCGTAAGATGTGCGTCTTCACAGTCATCATATACCTGAAAGCCTGGTTCACTGCACCACTGGCTGCCAGCGCTCCTCGTAATGACCTTCAACTGCTTCAGAATCTCTACAGCTACAGGCAGTTTGACGAAAAAATTGCCATAGCTACTTGCAAGAAGCTTGAACATCACTTGTGGTATCTGTCGGAATATTTAGTGGGCCTTGCCTTTTTCGATCCAAACGTTTCATCCGAGACAAAACGAAACATGGTGGATGCACTACAGTGCAAACAATCTGTTCAACCTGGTCCAAAACGAATCATTCTAAAAGCCAGCGAGTCATCGCAACACAACTTAGAGGACTTCGTAACTTCAAACACTCGTGATCTTCTCAGCAGTCTCCACATTGGTTCTGATTTCTTGTGCGCGGACCCCGAAACATGGGAAGGCAGAGATGATTACAAGCAAAGCACAACAATTGTAAACAAACTTCTGGTCACAAATGACAATGCTGAACGGGGTGTAGCCCTTGTGCAGGAGTTAAATAAACTCATAACCCATGATGAGGACCAGTTCCAATTCCTTCTCCAAGTTGTGGCCGATCACCGACGTCGCTACCCGGATTGCCTCAAGTCAACACTGCAGGCACAGACTGTCTTATAGGCCTGCTAATTTAGTCACCGAAAAAGGTTGAAAAAATGATGATGATGATGATGATGATGATGATGATGTGATGATGATGATGATGATGATGATGATGACGATGACGATGACGACGACGACAATTTTCAAATTAAAATCACAATTTGAGAATTAAAATAAATGCATACCTTTACTTTACTAAATGTAATACTTGTCTCTGAAGTAAAAAGTAATAATAATAACATTGATAATAACAACAATAATAATAATTAGTAAAAATAACAATAATAATAATTCTATTAATAAAGAATGAGAATGATAATGATAATATTAAACCTTATTTGTTATGGTAATTATAAATATTAATAAAAACAATAATCAATATCCTTACACCGAAATTTCCTTGTAACTTTTGTAAAGCTATATAAACTCCCTTTAAGATATCAAAATTTTATGTTTAAATTTATAAAGCGTCTTAAATTTTAAATTTATAAACCGTCATATTACCTAAAACAAAATCATTATGATCATCCGATTTCTTTAACAGTTTATTTGTCCTAAATTATTGAAATTACAACATGTTTTTGAGACAAAATTAACCGAAACATTTTGTTGATTCTATAAGTAATAAAAAAATTAAATTTTAGAATAAAAGTTTCTATTCTAAAGTTTCTACCAAAGTTCATTAGCTCTTTACTATTTTGTGTACTTAGAGATATGCTTAGCTTTGCAGTATAAACTTACAATAGCAGAATGAAACTATAAAATAGGTTTTTACTTTTTTTAGTTTTATTTTACTTAAATTGTAAAATCTATACAAAGAACTACAAAAGTTTCTCTTTGCTTGCTTACTAAGGAAGACTGTTTTACTTTACATTCAAAAGAGCTGGATTAAGTAGACTGCAGCCTAGGCCCCAGAATTTTTAGTGCTCCAAAAAGGTTTCAAAGGATGTTTGCTACGGTGTTTAGAGAGTCATTATAAAATATTAATTCATGATTGCAATAATTGTTACACAACAATTGCCTCTGAACAATTATTAACATTTTGTTAAGTTTTATTTGCACAATCAATTACAATTTTAACACTAAATCCCTTGAAGATTAATTCTGCACAAAGAAATTTTAGAACAAACTTATATTAAAGCCATAGTGCTATATAAAGAATAAAAAAACAAAAAAAATAACGAAGTGTAATGAGGGTGTAAATCCAGCTCTGCATATAATGAATTTATCTAAACTTATACCTTTGTAAAGAGTAGAAACTTAGCGATACTTCAGCTTAAAACATAAAAGATTTAATAAAAGTGTAACTATGTAAATACATACATACATACCAAAACAGAACACACGCACACACACATCTAAAGCATATATCACATAAAGTATACATTTAAATAAACATACTTTAATTCTTGAAACACCTTACATTTTTGCAAAAAGTGAAACACTTTGAAACACCTGCCACTTTTGTTACAATAGTTATCAGAATTAAGCTTTTCATTTGGTTTTAAAAGCTCATAATGTATTGGTCCTTGAGTCCTTGAGTGTGTCATAAGTACAAAACTTACCAGGTTCACAATAAGCCCTATTTCTTATGATATTTTCATAAGCAATACACTTCTCATCCCCAATAATCATCCTCTTCAGGAATGGCTCAGGAACAGTTTTGTTCTGAGCAAGTAGAGATGTGCATATGAAGACTCAGTCATCCGAATTTTTGACTTGATTTATGCGGCACTCATCTTGATTATTTCCACATTATCTTTAAATATGTGTTATCTTTTAAATATGTGTTATCTTTTAAATATGTGTTATCTTTTAAATATGTGTTATCTTTTAAATATGTGTTATCTTTTAAATATGTGTTATCTTTTGTAATCTCGGATGTTGTCAAAAAGAAGTTTGTTCCAACATGTTCCTAATAATGTTGTCATTTATCAAAAGATGGACGCCCAGAACATGACAGATCAGAAAGTCGAAATCACCACTTTGAAATTTATGGCACCATATCTATATTTTCTATCAGAAACATTACCTTCACCAAACACTTTTAATAAATTTTTACATGTTTCTGTAGCATTTCTTTCTTGTTGAAATTTGTATAAAATACAATGGCATAAATGAACTTTACCAATAGCCGTGTTTCCAATATCACTTTATATTGAAAACAAACATAAAATAACTTTGTTTGAGTCTTTATGAATTTGCTAAAAAACAATTTGCAAAGTCTTATTAGTATTTTAAGCAATAAAAATAATTAGTCGAAAACCAGCAAAATAAAAATGTGATACTGCATCAAAAATTGTTTTAATACAGACCGTTTAAAAAAGACAGGTCTTTTCGGTAGACCCAATGTATATATATATATATATATATATATATATATATATATATATATATATATATATATATATATATATATATATATATATATATATATATATATATATATATATATATATATTGTCTAAATAATTTTATGTTTATTTATTCAATGATAACACTACCTTCCATACTTTAGGACTATTAAATAACTTAGAAAGTGAAGCCATTAGATCATCCTTTCTTTCCTTTGATAAAAGATACATTAAATCTTAGTCTATAAGGTTTCCTTTTAAAGTATAAATCTAAGTAAATAAGTAACTTTAGAAAAACTAAAATACTTTTTTCAGTTTTAAATTAGTTTTAATATTTTGGTAACAAATTTTAAATCAATGTTTATTTTTGTCTTTCCACCAGAATTATATATGTTGCGTCTATAACTATTTAGCTAAAAAAATTATAATATAAGTTTTTTACTTATATAACTTAACTTCTCACCTGAAGATGAACTAAGTTACTAATTTTTAGCTTTCTATTAATTAAAGACTTGGTTTTATAAGGAAAAATGTATGTCTAAAAATGGCGAAAATTGATCAAAACAATAATATAAGCCGACATTTAACCATAACTTAGGAATGCCTTAGAATTACACCTTGAAATTTTAAGGTTAATCATATTTTATAATGTATTAAATGTAAAATCCAAAACATAGGCTTCCATTAAAAAAATATGTTTTGACATGTAACTACTTCAGCTTGAGGCTCATTCTCACAAAAACGTTTATAACTTTCTGCATACTCAACTTGAATAGTAGCAACATTTGATGATCGATTTATGGGTTTAGTAGTGCCTAATTTAAAACATTTAGATTGGTTATACTTGATACTAGCATGAGATGTGAATTTTTCTCTCATAATGTGTTGTATCTTCTTGGATAAATTATAATCAGTAGGTATTTTATATTAATAGTCTCTTGTTACGAATTGGTTTTATAATACAACTTCAAGAGATACACGTTTCTTAAAGTGCGGTTCGTGAACATATATACAATAATAAACCTCGTGTATACAAGAATAAATAAGAAGCGTAAAAGAATTAAACACGTGCGCAATCGCGCGCAACATTCCCCGGCCAACTAATTGCTAATAAAGAGTTAAATGTCATTTTCGTTACAAACTTCACTTGAATGATTTCTTCAATTGGCGCTCTGTTCAAAACTTCTAAAAGATACAGTTTAATAGGTCTTTGGATGATAATTTTTTTTCCATTGGTAATGTATTTAACTTCTGCCACACGAATCTGTTTATCCTGTGATTTGATTAGTCTCTAAACTATTCCTGTTTTCCATAATCCTCGCTTAATATTCGGATCGTGTATTAGTACAACATCGTTTATTGAGATTTGGTTTGTACCTTTTCTTTTAAAGTGCTTATGATATTCTCGCAGTTCAGTTACATATTCTTCTCTCCATCGCTTCCAATAGTGATTTAAAATATCATCAATGTACGTACTACGTGTATTTAAGTTGTACTCTATATTACTATCTTTAAACGCTAAGAAGTTTAATGTTCTGCCATATAATAAATGATTAGGCGTCAATGGAGTGCCTCCAGGTTTATCATATGTAAATGTAATTGGGCGATTATTGATGACAGCTTTAACTTCAGCTAAACTCGTTAGAAGTTCTTCGTATGTAAGGCGTGCATTTGCAATTACTCTGCAGAGGCAGCGTTTTGTTGAAGCAACAAGTCTTTCGAAGAATCCTCCCCACCACGGTGCAGCGGCAGGGTTGAAATGCCATGATATGCCACGAGACGCAATAAAATCTTGAGTGACTTAAGAGATAAATTGTTAGCCGTTGTCTGAAATGATATCCGCAGGTGCTCCTCGTTTTGCTGTAAATCTTCGTAAACTACGAACACACGATTCAACTGACAAATCAGGAATTAGATCTAAAAACAAAGAGCGTGTAGTACAACATGTATATAGAAAAATCCAAGTTTTATATACCATACTGCCCTCATTTATATTTTTAATGTATAAAGGGCCTGCATAGCCTACACCTGTAAATTTTAAGGCGTGGTTATCATTAAGTCTGCTTAAGGGTAAAGGGGGTGCTTTGAGGTAAGAGTAAGGCAGCCCTTCCAAACGTTTCCATAGGTGACATTTTTGTTGTAATTTCTTGCTTTTGGTATCCAAAACATGCTGAGTAGTTTGTTCAATGTTTCTTTTATTCCATTGCGCATTACTATAGAGTGATGAAAATAAATAAATAAATCAGTAAATTTGGAATCATGTGGTAAGAATATAGGATATTTCATGTCAAATGAGATTGGAGCATTTTCTAGACGCCCATAGCAGCGTATATTACCGTCAACGTTGCTTAGGTTTAACCGCGTTGAATTTGTTTATAGTTTTTTGAACTGAAGACAGTTTGTTGGGTATGTCGAACCTAAATTTATAAAGCATCGTTGATATCCGAGGAATCTAAAGGAGATAATTTCAAGCTTTCTTTTTCTTTCTTCTTCTTGAGATTTTCAATAAATCTTAAAACTAGAGCTGTAGTACGTAATTAAAGTGTGTAGTTATTAAGCTTTTTAATGTTAATAATATTTAAATTAACACAATTGTTACTTGCAACAATATTAGTCACAATTTCGTCTAAAAAAACTGTAGCCTTTGAGCTATATCAAATTTAGGCCATTCATTAGGGCTGTTACATAGGAATGAAGGTCCATTAAACCAATGTTTACAATTTTGTAAACTTGCTAAGTCTGTGCCTCTTAAAACTATATCTGCTGGATTATTATTAGATTCCACATATTTCCAGTGGGTAGTATCAAAATCATCTCTAATTTTACGTACACGTTTTGTTCATTTACTAAATGTTCTAATTTTTTACAGTTCCATTCAAATTTTCGTAAATTAAGACCTGCATCTTGTAGGTGATGTTTACACTTCTGATAAAATAAGAATGCTGTGTTTATACAATCAGCTCCGGCGTTAAGGTCATCTACATGTAATGAGTTTATGAGTTTGTAAACAAAATTTGGATCACTGTCTATGCACCGTTCTGCATGTTTTATTAATGTCGCAGATAAAAGGAATGGAGATGATGTAACTCCAAATAATACTCTACATAGTCTGAACGAAATAGTTTCTTTCGTATAAATATTGCTTGTATTAATATCATTAAGATCTTTAAACCATAGAAAACGAACGTAATCACGATCCAAGGGGAATAACGATATTTGTAAAAAGGCTTTTTCTATATCTGCTATAAAAGCAATCTTTTGAGAACGAAAACGTAATAAAACACCATAGAGGGATGTTGTCAATGAAGGTCCTGCATAAAGACATTTAATGATGGACCATCTGCTGCACTGCTGGCATCAAAGACGATTCTCACCTTACTAGTAATTTTGTTATCTCTCAAAACGGGTCAATGGGGGTAAGTAATGTATCTGTCTATGATCTTTAGCTTCATAAAGTATTGGTGCGATAACACCTTGTAAAAGTTGATCATTTATAATGTCATTGTATGATTAGAGAAGTGCATTTTATTTGCTTAGTCATTTTTTTAAGTTTTTAAATCTTTTAATGGCTAAATTGTAAATGTCACAAATTGGAAGGTGGTTTTCTTTAAATGGCAGTCAGTCACTATATTGCTTTTGAGCCTCATAGTTTTTAATAGTGTGTCGAAAATTATCAATGATTTCAAAGTTGAAGTTGTCAAATTCACCTATACCCCAGATTGATGTCTTCGAGTTTTTTACTAATGATTTTGAATGTGATGAATCTACCAACATAACATGGGTAGTGTAGGCACAACAACCTGATTCATTATTGTTGCTTGTTTTATGAATATAAATAGGACCACTGAGTAAATAACCCAGTTTAGATTTCCATGCAATTGGATGATCATGTCGATGCTCTCTAATGACACTGTCTTCAACAAATGACCAGTAAAAGTCAGCTCCAATCAGAACATCTACCTTCATACTATCACTATTCAAACTATGGTCTGCTAATTTTAATCTATATAAATGACAATACTTTTGCTCGGTCTGATTAATATACTGACCATTAAGAGGAGAACATGTTACTTTTACATAACAAGTTATTTGTATTGTGTGACCAAGTAGACATTTAATTTGTAATTCAACTTAATCCAAAATCTCTGTTGTGTTGTTGTTACCGAATGTTTTTATATTAATTTCTTTCTTACCCAATGTTCGAAGTCTTAATTTATTACGTAATTCAGAAGAAATATAGCTTAATTGCGAGCAATTATCAAAAAGGATCCTACAATAATGTAAATTGGGACAGTTGTCTAAAACATGGGTCGATGCAGTTTACAGTAAAACAAATTAATGTCCTTTAGAAGTAGCCTCTGCAACTGAAGTCAATTTACCAACAGATTGATTTTATAAGTTAAAATTCTGAGTATCAATACATAAAGCAGCATGATTGTGTTGACCACATTTAAAGCATTTTATTCGAGACAAGCATTGTCTATTTACTCGTCTACTTCCTAAGCATTTGAAATAAAAGTTTTTTATCACTGATAATTTTCTTTCTGGATTGAATATTTGTTACTGACCTACAGTTTTGTGATTTGTGAGGTCGTTCACAAAATAGGCAGTATTCTAGCCTCTAGACATCTCTTGGATTGTTTCTTCAAATTAGGGACTTTGGTTAGTATGATTTTGTTTTAAATTCTGTTGATGTGGTCCCCTGTTGAATGAATTGGAAGGATAGGTTCGATTTGATTCTTTGCTGTTTATACCCGTGTGAAACGTTTCAGTAGTAAAAAATCTATCTGATTTATCAAATGAGTTAGTTGATGTGTGTTCTCGTGCACACAATTCAGTCTTTATAAGATCAATTATAGCTTTAACGTCCCAGTTGTCGTTGCTATTAAATTGACGGTTAATAATTAGTGTTAATTCTTCTGGAACCTTTTCTAAGATTATTGGGATGAGTAGAGGTCCATACATGTCACTACTGGTACCTAAATTTTCAAGACTTTATATCTGTAATCCAACTGTCAATAAATTGTCTCAATTTATCTATTCTATTTATACTAATGATTCTTTCTAATGATAAAAGTTTACGCATTTGTGTTGATATAAGAGCTTGTTTATTATCATATCTTCTTTTAAGTATATTTAGTGCTGTTTTATAGCTTTCATTTGTTAAGGCAAGTCCAGTTATAGAGGCTAGCGCTGGTCCTTGGAGTAAGTTACGTAAGTAGGTCATTTTTTGAATGTCTGATAAATCCTCGTTATTGTTGATTGTACAATTGAAATTTTCAATGAATGATACCCAATTTTCAGCTTTGCCATCAAATGGTTCTAGTTTTAATATGGGAAGTTTGACATTTTTATTTTTAGAATTGCTTGATAAACTAGACGAATCAATTTTAGGATCATATTTTCGTAAGTGTTTCTTGATGATGGAAAGTTCGTTTTTACATAAAAGGTTAAAGTCTGTAGAAGTATCAACATCCTGTTGTAGTTCCTCGTCATCTTTAATAAGTAAAGATTTCTTCGTCGAGTTGATTTACTTTAAAAAACTTTTTATTTATCGTATCTCGAATGTCAAGTAAACTTTGAAAATGATCGTCAGGGTTATTAGATAAAGTTTCAGATGATTTTTCAAAAAGTTTGATTGTAAGTTTGACATTCTGACTAAATTAGCAAACCGTATAATCTGACAATGACAATAATCTAGTATCTAAACTAACTAGAGCTTTTTTAACAATAATTGATCACAACAAATATGCTCAAAAATAATGTAATGGCAAATTTAATGACGTCGAATGGTTAATAATGATACGAATGTCTAAATGATTTTATGGAGGTAAATATTTATAAAGTAAACAAAGAATTATTATATGTGTTTTGCTTATTCATTAATAAGCAAAACACATATAATAATTCTTAAAGTATAACATTGTTAACTAATACTTAAATCTAGAATTGCATTTTAAATAAACACAAAATAAATGTATAAATAAAGTTAACGTAACTTGTTCTCTAATCTAGAAGATCCTTTTCTTTGTCTTTAAAAATCTCTTACATCAAAAGTTTGTTCAATTTATTCCGTGGGCTCCAGGTTGTATCTTCTTGGAAACATTATAATCAGTAGGTATTTTAATTAATAGTCTCTTGTTACGAATTGGTTTTATAATACAACTACAAGAGATACACGTTTCTTAAAGTGCGGTTCGTGAACATATATACAATAATAAACCTCGTGTATACAAGAATAAATAAGAAGCGTAAAAGAATTAAACACGTGCGCAATCGCGCGCAACATAATGTGAGTAATCAGTTCTTTACCACTTCAAAGCTTTTTTAACTTTTTCGATTACAGCGTAAAGCTTTTTATCTGGTTTCTGTCAGTAAAAAGACCTACGTTTTGAGGTAAACTTGATTGACCAGTTTTTTCATTTTTATTTATTGAGACAAAGTCCTTAATCTTTGGAGTCGACAAATGTCATTACGCGCGTAGATTTTTTTGACTACTTTTTCTACTTTAGTCAAAGTTAAATTATTTACGCAATTTATTGGGAGAGTAGTTTATTTGTTAAAAAAACTCATTGAGCAGCCTGACAAGGAACTCTTTACGTTCTGCCCCAGTGGGCACGGTAACGTTCAGGAAACGGTTATTAGACGTTTATTAAAAACGTTTATTTTTTGTGCTTTCTCAGTCTTAAGAAAATGTTGATGGACGGTTTTAATTAACGTTCAGAAAGCGATTATTAGACGTTTATATTAAGTGCGTTTATTTTAAGTGTTTTTCAGTCGAAAGAAAATCGTGTTGGGGCAGTTTTAATGAACGTTCAAGAAATGGTTTTAGACGTGTATTTGGTGCGTTTATTTTAGGAGCTTTTTCCGCCCAAATGTAACGGTTTGATAGTATCAAACCATTTATTTCCAATCTATTACTTTCTATTTACTAATTTACACCTTGTTATGAGTGGTAAAAAAGTAAATAAGAAATACTGATTTGAAAATAAATGGTTTGAAACTTTAAAACCGTTACATTTAGACGAAATATATTTTTAAATAGGAAAAGTATTTCTTAAATTTTGTAGTAAAATTTATTAATCAAGTTTTCTAAGCATTTTAAAGGCATAAAAAATTCAAAAAAACACAACATTTATTTATCACATATTTTATGTTAATAAGAATTACAAATATGTTTTTTTTTTCATCTTCGCCCTAGGTCTCTTGAACGGTCTTCTTTCAATCAATCAACATTTTTGTTTGATAATCTTTTTATCGCTAGTACACTTACAAAGAAAAAATGCCCAAACTAAGTTCATATTTAGGTTATCATTTATTTGACGAATTATAAGTTCTTTTAAAACATATTGTAATCAGCTATATTGCATGCATTATGACATTAAAAGCAAAACGGTAAAAGCTATTAAACCATTAACCAACCTCTAAAGAAAAACAGAAAATTTCAATAAATACATTTTTACTTAAATTTGCTTTTTAAATGTTAAAAAATAATAAAATATTCAAAACTGAAATAAACTAAACATGGTATACTCATAAATTCCAAACCTAATCTTATATTTACATTATCTTTATGTTTTAAAAGTTTCTTTGAGATAAACTCACAACATAGTTTATTTCATTAATTCTATTACACATTTTTGCAATAGGGTTATGTTTTGAACGTACCAATCTTTTTAGTTACTACAAGTAATTCTCAAACTCAAATGCACACATATTATACAAAGGTGTGTTATAAAATTGCACATCGTCGCATATGTGCAAAAGATTATGTACATTGTAAACATAAGAAAGGTTCACTAAAATGTTCATTTAAATTTACAGCAAAGTGTTTTAGAAGAATATGTGCATTGTCTAAATTTGAGTATCTGAAATCATTGTCATTATCACAAAAAATTCTAATTGCTATTGCAGAACTTAAAAAAACTTATACATAGTAGCACTCAATATTCCTTTCAACGCAATCATACCTTTATAAAGTAAGAAGGAACGCAGCTCAGTCGCTTTCCACCTGTTCAATTCAAAAAGATGTTGTGGTTCGCTTAAAAAGACAACCACGATTTATTATTAAATTATTAAATTTAATTATAAGATTTATTATTAGATTTGTTATTAAATTAAATTCGTTATTGTTAAAAAAGTTATTGAGTCCGAACTCTTTAATTTACTTAACTTTTTACATGTGTGTTCAACTTCAGAAGACTTATTAATGTTTAACACAGAACTTTCTTTACATCCTTCCACATCGACTAATGGTTTCTTAAGAAAGCCAGATTTTTGACCTACACTAACTTGTTTACCTTTTAAAATATACATTTTTTTTTTTGAAGTTGGCTCTATTATGATATCAATATCTAGACTTGGTTGTTACTAAGACTTGGTTTTAAAACATTTATTTTCTGAAATAATAAACAATAACAACAACATTGTAAATGAATAATATATAGTCATTAAATATAATGATTACTTTAATGACATTACTTAAACCCAATAATCTCCAGTTTAATTTTTTTACCACTTTACCACAAAATTAACAAGTTAGTTAGTTGTAAACGCTGTAACTGGCAGAGCCAGTGAGTGTGTTATCAAGCACACTTTCACAGCCGAATTGATCGATTGCTGCTCATCCAACAGTCAATTGCTGCTTTAAATCTGTTAACTGAAGGCGATTTAACAACTTCTTCTGGCAGAGAGTTCCATACATTCGCTACTCGATTAAAAATAAAGTTTTCTCTGTGCTTATGTTTTGTCATTTTCTTGAAATATTTAAAGCAGTGATCTCTCGTATGATTATTAACTATTGGAAAACGATTGCCTTTTTCTAATTTGTCAATATTATTCATAATTTTATACATTTGTATTAGATCTCCTCTTTGTCCCCTTTCAACTAGAGTAGTTAGGTTTAATTTTTCAAGTCTTTTTGTATAGGAAAGATTTCTGATTGATGATACTAGTTTAGTAGCTTTGTTCTGGATTTTTTTGATATAATCACAATCAGATTTTTAATGAAGACCATACCGGAATTGCAACTCTAGTAATGGGCGAATAAAATTAGTATAAAGCAAACGAAGTAATTTATAATCGAAACAAGCAAATGACTTTTTGATACGACTAAGCATTTGATTTGCTTTGTTAGAAGCATTAATCGCTTGATTTTTCCATTTTAAATTTGCATTAAAAAGCACTTCAAGATCTCTTTCTGTATCTGACTCTTTCAGTTGAATACTGTTTAAATTGTATAAACATTTTTTTTTATTATAACCATAATGCATAACTACACATTTTGATATGTTAAACAAAAGAAGCCAAGTTTGAGACCATTTGTAGACAACATCTATATCATTTTGAAGATTAGTAGCGCATTGTTCTGAAGATAATTGAGAAAGCACTTTTGTATCATCGGCATATAGTTTGGTTACATCATGCAATTTTTTTGGAAAGTTGTTAATTTATAAAGCAAATAAAAGTGCTGCAATTACAGACCCTTGCGGTAAACAACTAAAAAAATATTAACCTAGTCAAAAATGATTTAACCTTGAACAACTCTTTGTCTTCTGTTTTCTAAAAAGGCTTTTGATCCATTTAAGTATCAGACCATCAAAGCCGTTTGCTTTTAGTTTAGCTAACAGTCTTTTGTGTGGAACGGTGTCGAAGGCTTTAGCAAAATCTAACAAAATTACATCAACTGGAATACCAACATCTAAGCTTGATGAAATGTAATCAATGCTTTCTAAAAGGTTAGTGGAACATAATTTGTTTCTAACGAAACCATGTTGCGCTTTTGCTAGTAGATTATATTTATTCAGGTACTCTTCCATTTTAGCTCTAATTATACTTTCCATAATTTTACATAGAATAGAAGTCAATGAAACTAGACGATAGTTGCTGGGAAGAATCTTATCACCTTTTTTGAATAGAGGCGTTACATTCGCTGATTTAAAATGAACTGAAAGCTGACTATTAGTTAAAGATGCCCTAATAATTAATGTTAGAGGAATAGCAAATGCTTCCGCACAGATTTTCAGAAGAAATGGATGCATATTATCAGGACCACATGCTTTATTTTGATTAATATTTTTAAGTTTATCTAATATTATTTCGTAGCTGATATCATTTGGATCTAGATCAACAAACTTTGAATGATTCTCGTTCAATTCAACAGTGAAATGTGGAAGCTCCCCCTCTTCTTTAGTTACGAAAACATCTTGGAAACATTTATTGAGTAGATTAGCTATCCCTCTAGGCTCTTGAGTAGGTTAAAGGAACTTTTTTCATTTAACACTTTACCCAAGTAACATCTGGAGCCACCCAGTTGCTAATATAATGGCTAAATTACTTTTTTTTAGGTGGCCTAAAACCAATACTTTCTTTGTAATATTTACCTAGTGTATTGGAACCGTTATTTTTACATTAATATTGTCCTCAGACGAAGTTACTAAAGGATAAAGTCTTTTAACAGGACTAAATAAAAAGTTATTTTAGATCATTTAACAACATATTAGCTTTACTTAAATTAAACATTTTGGATTTAATGAATAATTTTATGCATATAGTAAATACATACATATACATATATATATATATATATATATATATATATATATATATATATATATATATATATATATATATATATATATATATATATATATACATATATATATATATATATATATATATATATGTGTATATATGTATATATAAATGTATATATATATATATATATAAATATATATATATATATATACATATATGTATATATATATATGTGTATATATATATGTATATATAAATGTATATATATATATATATATATATACATATATATATATATATATATATATATATATACATATATATATATATATATACATATATATATATATACACACACACACGTATATATATACATATAAAAACATATAAATAATATAAACATATATATATATATATATATATATATATATATATACACACACACACGTATATATATACATATAAAAACATATAAATAATATAAACATATATATATATATATATATATATACACACACACGTATATATATACATATAAAAACATATAAATAATATAAACATATATATATATATATATATATATATATATACACACATATATATACATATATTTACATATATATATATATATATGAGATATATATATATAATATATATAAATAATATATATATTAATATTATTTATATATATATATATATATATATATATATATATATATATATATATATATATATATCATACATATAGTCTAAGGTAAGTGATACCTTGTGTTTGGTCTAGAACTTTTTTTAACACATTATAAACCCACGCAAACACTCGTTATAACCAGTACGCATTTATTAAAAATCATATAAAGCATAAACTACTTGATATGGAATAACCTTATAACCCTGTATTTTCCGAAATAGAATTATAACACTAGTGTAAATGCAAAAATGTTTAAAAGGTCTAATATAAAATTGAAAGAATAAAACTGCATAAATTTGATAGATTAGAACTGTGGAAAAAACAGTAGAGGCGGAATGAAAATGTATTAGACGGCCGAATAATAAGTTACAACTCATTTTACTTTAAAGGACGTTAAAAAAACATCTAATAAACGTTTTTTTAACGTTTTTCACGGACTCAAATTATTCATTTTTAAAAGACGTGTTTAGACGCTTTTTGACATTCTTATTTTCTTTGGACAATAAAACCTTATAAAAACGTCCAAAAAACGTTTAAAAAACGCACCGTGCCCACTGGGGTGGGATCTTTTGACAACGGTTTTTAGACTATCTTGAGTAATTTACCGCTTGTTTAAACATTTGAGTTGCAAAGTTTACTATTTTTGCAAAACATATCTTTTTGAGTTGATACTTTTGGACTCTTTGTTATGTTTTCTCTTTATATCTCTGCATATTTGTTGACGATGAACTTTTTGGTGATCGGCGTTTATAATTTTTTTTCCGTTCTAGATCACGCTGTTGATAAACAGCTTGATAAGTTTCTAAATTTTTGCCATTTTAAAATAAATGTATATATATACATATATATATATATATATATATATATATATATATATATATATATATATATATATATATATATATATATATATATATATATATATATTAATAAGAAAACATCAAGCAATACGAATTCTCTTAATACAAATAATAATTTATTTTGAGAAATTTTCACTGGACACCAGCATCATCAGCTCGTCAAATATTACAAAATTTTTTGAACGTTAAAAAACAGTTTAATAAAAAAATTTTTTAACTGACGTCAGCAGTTGAATGGCTTCTTTTTTCGTTACGCAAGAATATAAAAAAATGGGGTCCAAAATTTAGTTTTGACTATTTGCCCATTATCGAGATTTGTTCCGCCATTCGATGGAAAACATTGGTGCCTATTTATTTCGAGTGCTTCTCGTACTCTGCGGTCGAATTTTTTTATTTCAATTTTAAGAGTTTTAGTTTTCTCCCAATTTATTTTTTTAGAGCAAAACTTGCTATGTTTTGCAATTCCTGACTGATAATGTTTGCCATCATTTAAACTTTTTTGGTGTTGTTGAATTCTTGTTCTAATTTGTAATTTTGTATCTCCGACATATTTTTTTGAGCAATTGCATTCAACTAAATATGTACCAGGCTGGCTTTTTTGGGGCAATCTAGATTTGTTTTTACATGTTAATACTGTTCTTAAATTAGGATTTGATTCAAAAACTACTCTATAGCCAACTTTTCTAAATATTTTCCTTAACTTTGGTGATAGTGAAGGTATCCACGGTAATGATACTGTTGGGAAAGCATTGTTCTCGGATTGAATTCCATTGTTCTTTACGGACCGTTTTTTCCTAATTTGATTTGCAATACTTTTTAGTTGGCTTTCGGTCTACCCATTTTTATTAAAAACTTGAATTAGAAAGTTTATCTCATTTTTTAAATAAGTAATACTGCATATGGAGTATGTCCTGTGAACATAACCTTTGAATATTGCGCATAAAATTGTGGGGTCATGATTCGAGTGCGGTTTTTTATGAATATTTGTAGTGGCTTTCTGTAGCTTTTAAACACATACTTACCTTTGCTGTTATTTTTTGTTATACCTAAGAAATTCAGAGTTTTGTTGTGGTTTTCTGTCTCAATTGTGTATTGTATTGCAGGGTGTTGTTTATTTGAGATTATTTTGAATTTCTCTTCTTCTTGGCCCAACGGGCATTGGAACATTTAATCAACGTTTAGTTAGTGTTCTTCCTAAACGTTTAGATTTAATTTAGTTTCGATCTAAAACGTAGGTCAATCGAATGTTCCATTTAAACTATATCTAAATGGTTAGTTTTAAACGTTCTTTAAATTCAATCTAAATCTTTCTTTTTGAAAGCATTCCGAATTTTATAAATTCAAATTTCTTTAATTTGTGCTTCTTTAAATAAATTAGCGCCGTAAAGTTAAACGTTGCAGCGCGTTATCTAAGTCATAAACAAATCAAACGTTAAAAATATATTTTTTTTATATATTAGTCAAAAATAAATGTACATAAATTTTAAGTATTATATTGCATTATCGTCATCATCATCGTCATCATCACAATCGTCTCCAGGTCGATCAGCGTCGTCTTTGGTGGAATCAAGCAAACCAGCCTTTGCGTCCTGAAAACTGAAAATATGTGCATAGCCTTTCCCAGTTCCACCTAATCGGAAGGGATCCATTCTAAGGTGGGAACCAATACACGAATGTATTTCTGATACAGAAGACGTACAATCTCGTTTCAAAACACATTCTACAAATAATAAAAATAACTCAATCTAAATCATTTATTGAACAATTTTATAAAGCCATAGTTTTATAGATTTAAATTTTTGTTAAACTAGTACAGTGTACACTGAGTAGATATATATTACACTGAATTTAAATTTGATTTTATTTAAAAAAATAAAAAATACACATATTTTACCGACAACAAGTTGACACAGAGCAGTGTCTCTAAACGGAAACTTTCTCAGAGAACCTTTTCCATCCATACTCAAAAGAGACATAACAAAATTTGTAAAAAGTCTTTTCAATAGATTCTTTGAAGTATCTTTAATTGATGATCCTCCAATTCGTGAAAGAAGGCGAATCTACAAAGAAATTATTCATAAACGCTACATTTTATTAGATATAAGATTCCAATTAGAATTAAAGTCAATCCACCTTAGTAAAAGTAAAATATATTTTGTGACATCAAAAATAACATTTTATATACGTTTAAAACTTTTCTGGTTGTCTTTTCTGAAAGTAAAGATAAAAATATTTAGCTATACACTTACTAAAATTGTTCGATTAGCAAGAACTCCACATTGCTCCTCTAAATTACTGTACCCATCCAATGTTCCAATAGCTCCACCAATAACCTCTAGATGGACTTGAGCAACAGGCTCTAAACTTGGTATCGTCATCGTTTCCACTGCTATCCGTAAAACTTTAATTTCGTTGGCCATATTTGATAATTGATAGAGAACTTTTCGCTGAAACTCTGTAAAATATAAATTTATTTATATAATAAAAATAAAAAAAATAAACTTATAACTTTCCATATTTTGCAGTTATAGGTTGATAACAGATAATTTGCTTAACTGCAGGGCAACTGCAGTGTCCACCGTAAAAAAAAAGCACTCAAATTAGAAAATATGTTATTAAATAATATGTAAATAAATAAGGTTTGATATCTTACTCCCATTATCCATTTCATTTTCTTGAGGAGCAGTTAATACACTCAATATCTTGTTTGAATGAAACTTTTTATTCAATTGAAAAGGTGGTACTGAGAGTTTCACTGCAATAAAAATAACGATACAAGTACAGGCTTTTGAAATATTTATTATATACAAAAAGCATTATATTTAATATTTATAAGTATTTTTTTTTATAAAACATTATATTTTTGCAGTTTATACGTCAGACCTTAATTACTATACTATACAACAACATACTATATACAAATATTAACTAATATCAAAATAAGTTGAGAGTGTTTGAGAGACATAAATGGTACTAAAACAAAATGAGAAAATGGTTTCTTTAGGTAAAAATCTTGAATAAACCTAATAATTTTAATTTATAAATCGAAATCATAAATGCAATTAAAGTGAAAAATTAAATATTACTTGATAGTACATTGTCTTTCGATATGGCAGCTCTGCGCCTGTATATTGGTATCTTTGAATTTAATATCCGGGCTAACAAAAAAAGAGAGTTTGATAGGACTGATTGGTTAGCTACAATGTCAACAACTATATAGTTAAATTATGCTTGCAAAGTTATTTTCAATGTAAATTAATTAAATAAATTGCTTTGCACGTTTATCTTAAAAGGAAAATGACACTAAATATGTTCATAAGTAATAAAAATTACTAGGTCAATCTATAAGTGAAGAAGGTCTATATCAAAGATATAAATTTAGACATCTTACTTGATTGATCAATATTATTGTCTTTTGTTATTGTAGCCATGCTTGATTTGAATAAAGGTATCTTGGAATTACTGCTTAAGAGACCAGGTGACTGTTGAAGCGGCGAAGGTTTATCTAAAATGTAAATCCTAACTTATATTGTTTGAGATATAATCGTAACAAATTACTATTAGTATTCAAAGAAATAAAGACAATTTAATAAAGACAACTTACATGCTTGATCAATTTTGAAATTTTGTGGTACCATATCCACAATCTTTTTGTTCAACGAACTGTTTAATGCTAACATTTTGCTTAGTTTAGCAGGTGGCTGTGGAAATGCAGATAGTTTGACTATTTTAAAAATAAATTACAACTACAGTAAATGTAAAAAATTATTATAAATAACTGTTTTATTAAAAAACACATACACATAATAATGCTATGGCTATTATTATCACCAGGGCTTAAGGCAGAGGTTCAAATACTTCAGCTACTGCTCCACTTCTTATAAAATTACTAGCTGTTGGTAGCACCAACATCAAAGCCCTGATTATAAATATTATTTCTTTGCTCCTACTTACATCATACTTATTATTATGTTTATTGTAACAAATTAGCTAACTTGTCAATATTCTTACTTTTTGCATTAACATTAACATCTACTTCTTTCTCGCCTAAATTATAAAAAAAATGTTTTAATATTATTGTATAAATTAGCGTTAGTAATATTAACTCCAAATGAAAAAATAAGTTTTATTTCAATTAGAATAATGCAAAATTATAAATTATTAATTACTTGGTAGTTAATATATTTTTTATATATTATTTGGCAGTTTATATATTTTGTAACATTATTATCTATATAGTTAGAAGTTTCAGGAGAAATAGGTAGAGGTAGAAACAGAATAACTTGGAAAGAGTGTGTTTCAGATGATATGAAAAAGCTACATTTAAGGAAAGAAGATGTTCAAGACAGTGTATGTTGGAGAAATGGCATTATGAGAAACGTCCAACCCGTGCAAGCACGGAAACAAGGAAGCTAAAACAATAATGATGATATAAACATAAACTAATTAAAAAGAACCTTCAAAAAAAGTTGCAAAGTCAGCACGCTTGCGCTTTTTTGTTAACTGCTGATCATTCTTCAGCTGATCCTCTTCTTCAGTTTCTGTTGTTAAATTGTAACTATTACAATCCTCGTAGCAATCTGTAAAATAAATAACAAAACTTATCCAAAGCAGATATTGCCAAGTAAATTTTTTTAACAAGTAATGGATAAATTATTTAACATTTTACAAATGTAAATTATAAAATATAACAACTCAATAATATATGAAGCTGTTGTCAAAAAATAAACACCAAACCTGACGTAATTTTTACTTTTATTAGTCTAAAAAGCCGCCAATTTTCATTAGGTTTTACCCCTTCCTTCATTAACTTAAACGCATTCATTTTGGATGGTGGCCACATCACTACTTTTCCTTGCACCCATGCGGAAGGCAAGACTCCTTCTTCTTCACGATTGTCTTCTAACCAAACAGCTCGGTGATATGACATTTTGCTAAAATGTTATTACTCTTTTTATTTGTAAAAACTGTGTTAAAAGTGTTTTAAATAAGTTTAGCCATTTACTAATACATACTATACAATACTATTTTATAGATATATTTGTTTACTTATTATTATTATTAACACTTGCTCCAGCTAAACAAGACATCAAGAGAAATTATTAGCAGAAGAGAACGTTATAAAAAATTTTCTATATATTTATTACTCTTTAAAATCTAAAAGAATAATATCTTTTTAATTATTATAATTAATGTTAAGATTTACAATAAAAGTAAATGAAATCAAAGCAAAATAATATTTTTTTAAATATTAAAAAGTTAAAACAAAAACAAAGGAAAATATACTCATAATCTAATATAACTTAAATAGATTAACAAATTGACTTGAACCAAATAAAATTAAAAAAAAAAAAGACTTCCTCTAAATATGAAGATAAAAAATATATAGCTGATATGAATATGAATATGATATAAATAGTAAGATAAAAAATATATAGCTAAAGAAATTCAGTCCTATTGCTAATATACAATTAAACATCTTCATTAAATTAAAAAACATATTAAGCATATTAAACATATGTACATAAAACATAATAACAACTAATTAGAGTGATAAAGCCATAATAAAATAAGAGTGATAACCATAATAAAATAATTAGTAAAATAATTTAACACTCTTTTGAATGAAGAAGAGGCATCAACACAAAACCGCCATTACAGGGAAGCTTTAGAACCTTTCTCTCAATTTCTGTAAACTTCACATTTTTTGATTTTGAATGCTTATAATGATTGCTCACAAAATAAATGTCTAGGAGGTCAGAGGAGCATGGCTCAATGAAGAATGGATGCAAATTAGCAAAACTGAATATATAACACATACATGAATCTTTTTGAACTTCATATATTTCTACAAACTGTCTATTTTTTAGTTGAGCAAACGAATCTCTATACGCTGTTGATAATTTAAAAACTGGGTTTGTTGCATTTGCAATGTCAGAGTATTTATGGACGTTTTCATATTCTTGAATTCTTTTTGCTACTTGTACAGCAGGATTTGAAGAACCTCTCACATATCTCTTTAACGTTTGCAAATAATTTTCAAAGGGAAAAGCACTGATATTATCAAGCGGTGAATTAAAAAATTCTACATCATCTCCTATATGCAGCAAATGATGAATATTATACACAACAAAATAATTACCATATAATTGTTGAGAATTTTCAACAAAATGTCTAAGCAAATCTTTTGCATAGTTCAACATGATATTTCTTCTGTCGTTTGATGGTGTGAGCAGAATTGATGCAGCGACAGAAAGTGTTAAAAAATGTTTGTAACGCTCAGGATCCAAAATTCCTTTCAAGACAACAGGCCCTGTGTATAATAAGAATTGCCGGAATTCAGTGGCCTTCCATCTATCTAGGTCCAATAAAGATCTAGGGCGTCTAGCAAACTCACTTGGTATGCATTTTCGTAGATCCAAAAGGTTTTCCGAAATTTGCAATATGTTATTGTTGCTTAACTTAACTTTTCTATCACCTTTTTTCAAAGCTTGAAGTATACGACGCATGACACCTAAGCAGATCAAATGCATATAGTCAAGTGGGAATATGCTGATACATTGGTCTGTTATTTCATTTAAAGGTGAAGCTCCATGTTGATGACTTCCTAGGAATTCAAGATTTTTAAAACTGTCATCTGTGCGCCTTCCAGCATTGAAGCAATCAGGAGAAACAAACGTGGTTCGCCTGTTAGTTGACGTACCAACAGCAAGACAACGTTCACATGCATGCAAGCCATTGTGACCAACAATATTTTTCAGAAAAGATCTTGCAGGAGCATCACAAATAACTGAGTGCAAAATAACTGTGTAATTTTTACCATTATGAGTGACACCATTACACTTTAAAAACTTATACTCATCTATAAAATCCTTTAAAAACTCATTAACAGAATTTGGCTTACTATCTCCTTGATATAAAGCAACAATCATGGGTGAATTATGATTAACAGCAGAGAGAATCGGCCAAAATTGCCTTTTAGACGATCTAAACAATGGTATACCGTCAACATTTATTTGCAGATTGAGTACATCGCTGCAAATGTCGTGATTTATTGCATTCTGTAAACATTTGGTAAGGCCAAAATAAATGTATTGGCCGCCACACTTTTCCTGAACTTGTATAGCTAGAGGTGTTTGCAAAAGAGTTCGACTATCTTTAGTCAGCTCGCACCCATATCTTCTCAACAAGGCTAGTAATCCATTACATGATAAACGTGTGAGTTTTGCATTTACAACCCATTGAGCTAGATTGTATTGAAAAGATCCATTGTCAACAAGCTCCATATCACAATAATGTTCATCGTCTGAGCTGCTATTGGGCGGTATTATGTCAATATCAATATCATCAATAACACAATAATTTTCATCATCAGAACTACTATGAGGTTGTACTATGTCATTGTCAAGTTCATAGGAATCATTATTAAGTATATAGTTAGTGCTATTATCTGAAATAGAAGATAAACCACACACATTTTCTGCATCTGTTAAAGAATTTGATAACCCAGGAGGTTCACATTCACAGCAACTATTTGCATCTTTAACGACCTTTCTATATTTTCGCATATACTCTGCTTTTGCACTCATAACTCATACGAATGAATCTAAAGAATCAATAAAACAAAATATCAGATGATGTAAAATAATAGGTAATAAAATAGAATTAAAAAGAAAGCAAAGTTATTAACCAAATCAATTGCCATTCATAGTTATAAATTACCTAATTATTAATTTGTATCCTCCTTTTATAATATATATTATTATGAAACATATGTTTCAATATTGATGAAATAATTGATAATATTATCAAAAGGATTATATCCCTAAAACATCCGTTAACTCAATTTAGTTACTACCAAATAAAAAGTTATTTTTTTTTTTTTAAACCACAAACTACATAATTTAAGATTCATATAAATTTATAGTTTTAATACATAATAAAAGATTCAAAATGTCCGACTCCTTCTGTGCGAACTTAATTAAGTTATATAACTTAATTAGTTCCGTACGGAAACTGTGTAATTTAGCTTTTAAACTCTAGCTAAACATTCCGAACTTGTTTAGAATAGATTCCTACGGATCTGAACGTGTGATTAGGCTTTTAAACGCTAACTAAACATTCAGTACTCGTTTAGAATAGATTCCTAAACGTTTAGAACGGCGTAAATGTCATATAAACGTAATCTAAACCAATTTTAAATCAGCAAATGCCCGTTGGGGGATGTTTGAAAATCTAGCACGGCTATCATCGACGTATCTTGAATAGGATTTTAAGTCAAGAGGAGGACTAAATGTTTTTGCAATTTTGAAGGCATTTTCTTTGTGATGTTTCAGAAAGGATTCTGCCAAAACAACCATGAATGAAAGACCAATAGGACCGGAACTTTCCAATTCATGGATCTCGTTGTTCCACAAAAAATAGCAACGATGTAAACAAAGCTCCATAATTATTTTTGTTTCTGATATAGTAAGCTTGGTAGAACATCTGTAGGAAAAATCTTTATTTAATTGATCTATTAGAATTAAAGTAGCTTCTTTAAGTGGAATTGATGGATACAGGTTTATTACATCGAATGAAATTTGAACTTCGTTTTAGTCTACATTCCCGAACTTTTCTTTGTTAATAAAATCAAAAGAATTTTTTAAACGTGTTTTTTTTTTATTTAAGATAGGTGATATTACTTTAACTAAGTAGTTAGATATTCCATAATTAGGTGTGCCGATAGTGCTATTCTCATAGGATAAACTTTTTCAGGCTTGTGAGCCTTAATTAAACCATACATACGAGGTGGGATTGCATCACTAGGATATATACTGTCATATTATGTTTTTGAAAATCTTTGTTTTTTATTAAGTTGTGGTTTTAATTTTTATAGCATAACTAGAAGTAGGATCTTCACTTGAAACCTTTGTTTAACCAATTTGATCGCGAATTCTTTCTAAAGCTTTTTCGTGTTCAATTCTTACAAATCCATTACCCTTATCAAACGGATATATATCAACAAGTTTGTTTTCTTTAATTTCCTTTAGAGCTTTTCTTTGCTCTCTTGTTAAGTTTTGACAAATTTTTTTACCAATTTTAAGTTCTTTTGAAACATTTTTTCTCAAATCCTGCGCATTTTTAATTTTGTTGTTATGTTCTAGCTTTAAAGCAAACGACTCTGTTGTTGCGATAATATCCATATAAGGGATATGTTTTAAAGAAGGTACAAAGTTTGGACCAAGATTAGGAAGATCATTTTGGTAATTAAAAATTTTGGTATTGCATAGGTTTAAAACAGCATTCTTAGTATGCGTAGTTAATTTACAGTTTTTAATTTTTTTTTTTTTCCAGGCTTCACCGTTGTTATATAATAATGATATCCTGGCATGATATATTAACTTTTTTTATCTTATTTTATAATTAAGAATTTTTCACCAAAGGTTATAGCATTGTTCAGTAAATTATAGTCTGAAAAAATGTATGTATATATATATATATATATATATATATAGAACCCTTAGATGTTGTCCGAAAGTTTTTTCGATATTTTGTTGACAAAAAGTAAAAATGAAAATGCAAGACCGGAATTTTTTTTTTTTAATAATGATAGACTGCCTGCCCCAACCAAACCCTCAGTCGATGTAGCAGCACTCCCTTGCGGGTCAGGCTATTTGTCAGTCGATGTAGCAGCACTCCCTTGCGAGTCAGGCTATTTGTCAGTCGATGTAGCAGCACTCCCTTGCGAGTCAGGCTATTTGTCAGTCGATGTAGCAGCACTCCCTTGCGAGTCAGGCTATAAGATAGTCGATGTAGCAACACTCCGCGCATGATTTACAGTAAAAAAAATAAAAATAAAAACATTTTATTAAAAAAAATAAAAATAAAAACATTTTATTAAAAAAAATAAAAATAAAAACATTTTATTAAAAAAAATAAAAATAAAAACATTGTTTATATTGTTAAAAACATTCAAAATGTTATAAAAACATTCAGAATGTTTTTAAAAACATTCTGGTCAATTAAATTTGCGTTTTTGTGGTTTTTTTAAAAAACGATTAATTTGTAATTAAATTAATGGTTTTTACTTTCGTCCAACACGGAAATGTTGGACGAAAGTCAAAAGTAATTAAAAGTGACGTATGTGTTGGCGTAAGAATCACTTTTTTCCTTCCGCTCTTCCTAAAGCCAACAAACTATAGAACTATTTATATATATATATATATATATATATATATATATATATATATATATATAGATAGATAGATAGATAGATAGATAGATAGATAGATAGATAGATAGATAGATAGATATTTATATATATATATGTGTATATATATGCATATAAATATCCAAGTATATATATGCATATAAATATCCAATTTCTTTCAAATTTTTACTGGAATATCAAAAAATTGATTACAATTCTAAAAGCAAATGAATTTTAACTAAATCTTAACAATGTAATCTTAAAAGTTCATTTTATTGAAATATGCGCGTGCTAAAGCATCCGGGCAGAACTAGAAAAATAAAGTTCCACTAGATTCGCTGCTTTTTATTTAATGTTTAAAAACGGTAAATAAAATATAAAGTATTTTTAATTGATTTTAATTAATATCAATTGAAGATTGTTTCGAATAAATTTTAAAAACGACAAAGCGAAATTAAACAAGTTCAGCTGTCAAAGAAGCGGTCTTGCGTGAAATTGAACCAGGCAGAAGTACAAGAGACATAGCGGATCAGTTTTATATAGGAAAATCAACGGATATATATAAAATATAAAAAAAAAGAAATAACAATAGAATCTTTCTAAAGTTAGGAAGCCCTTGAATCACATCTAAAAAACAAGATAAAATTTTAAATCTGCGCCGCTGAAAATGATCAACGGAAAAATGCTGTCTTGTTAAATGCTGAAATGAAAGAATTTTATAATGTAAAATGTAGTGTTGACAACCAAGTGTCGTTTGCGGTCTGCAAATCTATTTGGAAAACTTCCCGCAAAGAAACCTTTTATTTCTGTAAAGAATTGAAAAGCACGCCTAAGATTTACTAATGAACATTTGAATCGGTCTAGAGAACAATGCGTCGAAAGTGCCTTTTTGTGATGAATTTAAGTTTATGTTTTTTGGATTTGATGATATTAGATATGTTCGTCGACCAAAAGGTCTTAGAAACGATTCTAAATACCAGCTACCAACAGTAAAGCACGGGGGTGGAAACGTGATGCTCTGGTGTTGCTTAAATAGAGATTGTGTTGGTCCAATCCATTTGATTGATAGCTTAATGAACAAAAATATTTACAAAGATATCATTTGGGATGTTATCCTACCATATGCTAAAGACAAAGTGCCTCGAGGATGGATTTTTCAGCAGGAAATGACCCGAAGCAGGCTTCAACACTTGTAAAGAACTTTTTCAAGACCAAAATATTTGATTAATGGAATAACTTTCGCAAAGTTCTCTATAGGAACACCTTGATCGACAAATTTCGGGTCGAAAATCAACAAGTAAACATTTATTTAAAATTCTGAAACAAGAAAAGAAAAAAAAATTGACAAGGGTTTTCCCGACAAAGTATAAAAGAAAATTTAACTTACAACATTTTTAACTAAAAAGAAATCTTCTTCAAGTATTTTTTTCTGTCCGAATACTTTTGCACGCGCTTTTTTCAATAAAATGAACTTTTAAGATTAAGTTGCTTAGATTTAGTAAAAATTCATTTGTTTTTAGAATAGTAAATAGTTTTTTAACATTCCTGTGAAAATTTGATAAAACTTGGACTTTTCATTCAAAAGATATCTCAAGTTTTCGTAAAATATATATATATATATATATATATATATATATATATATATATATATATATATATATATATATATATATATATATATATATATATATATATATAGGGGAACCTGTTGTACCTTTGACCACTTTTTGCTTTAAGGCGTTTTTTGCGCAGCCTATTGAGTAAATCCAAACCATTCAAACTTTATAATATTCTCTTATATTTTGCCCAAAAATTATACTTAGAACTTTTTTTTCATTTGACCAAGAAGTATCTTTTTCCCGCGTTTTAAAAAAAGAAGTCTATTGGTCAAAGGTACAACACGTACGTTGTACCTTTGACCGATGCGCGTTGTTCCTTTGACCAAAATGTTGTTATTAAAAAATCATGCAATGTTTGAACCCTTTTTAATATTTTAGCTTGTTATATATTATATAGAAACTTTTGGTCCATCTTATACCAATAAAAAAAATCTAATTATTTTGTAATCAATCTTAATTGTCTAAAAAAAACTAGAAAAATCAATCCTTACAATCTTGCAAAGACTTGTGTATTAAAGTTACGATACTCAGTATTACTAATTTTTTTCAATAAAATCAGTTATTATAACTATTTAGATAAAGTCACATATTTTCTTTAGTTAGATGCTACTTACATGAAATAATTAGAATTAAGGTCCAAAACTTTAAACGCGATTTAATTGTACAAAACATATTTTCTAATATATACAGTTATTTTTATTATTTTAGATAAGAAAAGAGCAAAAATATATTTTTATAACTTATGTTAGCTGGCGGTCTATATTCATTTACATATGATCATAATGCTTTTTATAGAAAATATCTTAATGATGACAACAAAAAATACAATGATAAAAGAGTAAAATATATTAACTATTGCAAATAGTCAGATCAACATCAAACATAAGATACTGACGCTTAGATGAACCATGACCAATACTTGGTGGTGGAAGTTTCATAATAATATCCTTAAGTTCCAAATCATAAAGATTGTCATCTTCTCTTATAAACTTGTTACAAAAGTCTCGTGATTTCTTAAGATACTTAATTTTGTAAACTATACCAACAACTTCTAAAACTTCTGCTACATAAAATCTAGAGCATTTCTTTCCAGCCAACTTGACAATTAAAAAATCTCCAGAAACAATTTCACTTTCATTATCAAGTATATTTACTCCAAAATCAATTTCATTAGAGCTTTCATCATTTAAACATATGTCAGACTGACTAAAAATAATCTGCTTTGCCATTTTTTTTCTTTTGCTTGAAGAGGTCTTTTTAAATTATTGGTAATTAGATTTTGAATCTAGAATAACTTTAATTTCAGGGGTATCAGTTAAAATACATGATTTTCTATTACGTCTTTTTGAAGTATTTGTTTTTCTTAATTTGGGTTTAGGATGAGGTTGTATTATCTAAGGTGAAACAATTGATCTTGATGGTAAACTCACAGTAGGGATTTCCCCTAAAACAATAGATGACGTTGATGGTACACTGGATGGAGCAGTTTTAACATCAATAATCTCATTAGAAAGGCAAGCTTCAGTATTCACTATTGGCCTATCAGTAACATTTGCAGCTAAAAAGTCAATATCGGTAAAAATATTTTCATTAAATGGATAAAATCCAGTACATTTAAAACTGTTTATAATATTATTTGGTACAAAAGCATGTGGATAAGCTTGACCAACAAGGTAAGATATATCATAAATTGTGACTGGTTTACCATCATTGCCTGGTGATATCATCCAGTTATTCATGGCATTGTTATAAAAAGTTTTAAATGGTCCAAAAACACCACGATCAAGAGGTTGCATTTTATGGGTTGTGTGAGGATGAAATGTCATTAAAACTATGCCTGATTTTTTTGCTAACTCAATAACAGAAATGTTTACATGACTCTCATGATTATCCATTAATAAAAGAACAGGTTTTTTAATTGACGGTCGCACATTACTAATAAAATGTTCAAGAAATTGCACAAAAATGACTTCATTTGACCATCCAGACTTATTAGCTGCTCCTGCACTTCCAGGAGGACGATTATTTAACATGTAGTCTTTGAATTTAGCACGTGGAAATACAAGTAATGGTGGGATGCTATTTCCAGTAGCATTAATGGCTGCAATCATTGTTACATTGTTGCCTCGTTCAGCACTAGTTATGCTCCCTATTTGTTTTTTACCTTTTGGAGCTAGAATTTTTGGTGGTACGTGGACTGTGGTAATTCCTGTTTCATCACAGTTCCAAATATTTGATGGGTCAAAATGACAACGTTCTAAAACATTTTTGTAATTTTTATATACAATTCTTACAGTTTCTCTATTGAATGCAGAAGATCTACCAAGACTTGTAGGTTGTGGTTTACGTAGAGATAGCTTGTTATTATATCTTTTGCGAAAATCTCGCAGCCATTGTTCACCTGCACATTTATTTTTCATCCATGAAGTTTCAATTTTTTTATGATTTGCTAAAGCATACTCATATGCAAAGGATCTTATCTGCTTTAATGTAAGTCCATAATGCATATTTGCAGCATCTGCCAAGTAGTTTACCAAAATTAATTCTTCTTCAGTTGAGAATACTTTTTTTGGTTTGGTATGTGAATATAAATATTCGCAACTACCAGATTTTTTAAACTGCTTCAACTGATATATTAAATTTGACTTTTTAATGTTGCAATGTCTTGCAGCTTCACTTAAACTCATTTTTTGTTGAAGCACAAAATTCACTGCATTTAGCATATCCATTTCGGAAATCTTTTTGCGAAAAACACCAATCTTGCTCCTTGGCATTTTAAAACTAAAATATATTAACAAAATTAATTAACTATTTCGATACATTTAATTCCCTATAGCTGAGCAGAAACTAGGTAATAAAATGAACTTGACAATAATATTGCTTCAGCTGTCCAACTAACTAAATTAACAAAATTGATTATTCTAAGTGTAGTAGTGGTTCAAGAAAAAATAGTGAATTGCATTAAAATTCAATGGAATTATTTCATCATCATAATACTAGAAACAATTGTGCATTAAAAAGCAATAAAGCACAGACGACGCCTAATAAGGTAGATTATAAATTTTTTAATCTTGCCCTCTTAAAGTCCGCAAATTACCGAGGAAGCAGTTTTTATTGGTCAAAGGTACAACGTCCTTGACTGGTCAAAGGTACACGAGATGGGTTTCTTTAACAGTTATTGTCTTAATCCCCATTTACGGTCAGACATAATCATCCAAAATTTTCCATAACAAAAAAAAGATGTTGGGTAATGTTTATAATGTCGTAGATGAATCAAACAACAATTTATCACAGTTTTAAAATCAGAATAAGATTAACACAAATATTTACTTTTTAAGAGTCAAAACTTATAATTGCTTGTGGATCAATACCATCTATCCCAAGTATAATGTTTTACGATAAGAAGAGTTGTCATGGACTACTATTTCAAATGACACTTCCCGCTTTTTTTAAATAATAATAGTAAGCCAACAGAGTAGAGTGACCAAAGGTACAACGTGGTCAAAGGTACAACAGGTTACCCTATATATATATATATATATATATATATATATATATATATATATATATATATATATGTATATATATATATATATACATATATATATATATATATATATATATATATATATATATATATATATATATATATATATATATGTATATTTATATATATAGGTGGGTCAAACGCCCCTTATTTTTAAAAATCAAAAGGCATTGTTTTCCATGTACTTTGGGCGTACTCTTGGATCAATAAAAAACCAAATTTAACTCATTTGATAAAATTTTGACCCCGCTCAACGGGTTCGAAAGTTAATTTTTTGTCCCAAAATGTCAAATGAGTAATTAAACCCCCTTAATTAATTTGTTTGTTTTTTTTGTTTAAGTGAATAGGAACATTTATGTAATCAATTAAAACAATAATTCAGCAAAAAAGAGACTATTAGGACAGCTTAAGGTGTTCTTTTGTAAGTTTTTAATGTTAAAACTTTGACCTGGTTTCTCAAAAAAAAACGGTTTTTACGTAATATTAGACTTAATAGCTAGCTATCGACAGCAGAAGAAATATACAACTAGGCATAGTTTTCTTATTGTGTTATGCATAGTAGTGCACATATGTGGATTTAGAAAGCTTTTATTTTGCACATTTATAAATAAAAAATTTTATTTTAAAATATGTTTTAAAAATAATCTTTTTTATCTTTTTTAACTTGACATAAATTTATGAAATTAGATAACTTTTTTCAATTTTAACAATCACATAAACAATATAATAACTACATAACACATGTTAAATAATTTTTGACAACTTGTCTTTAGTATTGACTGAACATTTTTGTCTGTGACTTGAAATTGAAAGCATCAAAGATTGCTTTAATTCCTCATCCTGGCACATGTGTGTAAAGTCTTAGATAAGCTTTACTCCGCTCTCAGCACAATCATTTACTACAGTTAACTTTTCAATGAATTTTTTTAGGACTCGATATCCTGAAAAATTATTCCAATCTCTAAAATAAAATATATACCAGCATTTTTAAATATTTTAAATGCTAAAAAATATAATAAAGTTAAATCAATTAAGAGAAAAACTTACTTTGAGCTAACTTGCATCCATTCTGTTTCTATTGCAGATAGATTTAGCTGTTGAATTAGAACCCAACTTTGAGGTCCAACCAGTTTCCATACTCTGGAATTTTCGTTTTGTTAATGTTTAGAAAAGATGGTTTTCTCAATGTTAATCTTGAAGGTTTAGGGTTTAAAAAAAATTTTATGGCAATTTTTTTTCTTCTGTTATTGTCTAGCGTTTCATCGCACATAGCAAGTACAACATTTTGTTCTGCAAGAAACCATAAATGATTTTTAAAACTTTTAATTGCTGCAGTTGAAATTGTTTTTTTAAATGATTCATACTTAATCATGTCCCTGATTGCACATAAATCTAAGCAAGGAGAAGAGGCTGCTAATGGTGCTTTCAAAAACCATCTTGCTTAAAATAGCCCAGAAAACTCAGCAACTTGATGAACTGTTGCTAATTCTTCTGCACTAACTATATCAAATTGTTGCAAATGAAATGTAAGCAGTTCTATTGTCATGTAGTAGATAGCTTTTGATAAAAATCTTGCATGATGAAAAGCTATAGGTTTACAAAACTTAAAATTTGCTAGTTTATCACTGCCTAGTCAAACCAGAACATTCAAGATAAATTTTGGTTTCAAAAACCTTCGAAAAAATGAAATTCAGTTTCGTTAATATTATTTTTTTTCAATTTACCTTTTCTTCTAAAAATGTTCCTTTTCGCTTGCTCCATTCAAACCTGTTAAGGTTGTTCAAATTTATGTGCAGCTTAATAGTTTCACAGAAATTCTGAATTTCTTTGAAAAGATTATCAACTGGTCCGTTTAAGACAATCCCAGAAACTGCAAGTGCTGCATGCTAGATAATGAAAAATGAGAAAATAAAAAAAGCCGTTTGAACAGAACTAGAACAAAAGTATTTTATAAATAAACAATAAATAGTATAGTTCTAACTTTAATATGGAGCTCATATATGTGATGTCTGCAAGCAAACCATATTAACGGTCTGCACATCCATTTTTCCAGCAATGCACATACACCCTGCATTCAGCCTTAACTTGATTCATTTATTTAAAGAGAAAAAAAATGAAGAGTATAATGAAATTATAAAAATATAAAAATAACAAATTACAAAAGTATCATCTATTATACTATTAGATGCACAAATTTTTCTCACCCTTATTTAAAGATGTAGTAACAAAACATACACTTTGTATTAAATTCCAGAGATTCCCAAATTCCAATATTTCTTTTATAGCTTTGGCTTGTACAGCGGAGAAAATAGAATTAGCCTCACCTTTATTTTTTGTTCTAATTTAACAAAAATTGCAGGTAAACAATTATGAAATCTACTTTATTTCTTGTTACTTCTACTACAACTAAAAAGTTTATAAATTGGTATGCTTAATTAATTCCAAATGGAAAAAAAATTAAAAATATTCAATTTGTGGAGAAAATAGAATTAGCCTCATTAGCGTTATATACAAAAAATAAAGAAAATATTTTGTTTTTTCGCTCATTTAGTATTTAGTATAGCTTCCTGAATTTTTAATGACTTCAAATATGCGGTTTGACATACTAGTCACAAGATTTTGGATAGTTTCTATAGATATTTCATTCCAAGCTTCTCTGATACGAGTTTTCAGCTCCAAAGTGCATTCAAATTGCTTACCATTTTCATAAACCTTTCTAGAAAGTATTCCCCATAGATTTTCAATTGGGTTAAGGTCTGGACTACGTGCGGGCCATTCCATTACGTGAATATTTTTTTCTCTAAACCAAGCTTTTGTAAGCTTTGAATTATGGATAGTAGCATTATCTTGTTGGAAAGTGAAAGTTTCACCCATCAATTCCTCACCATGTTCAAGTAAACTTATTTCTAATAAGTCAATGTAGTCCTGTGAATTCATTTTTGTTGAAATCCATGCCAGTGGAAGTTTTCCAGCAAAGGAAAAAGCCCCCCAAACCATAACATTTTCACCCCCAAAGTTACGACTCATCCGAGTTTCTTTCTCTTTTCGAAGATCGTGCCAGTAATATTGATAGCCATCAGGACCATCTAGATTGAACTTTTTTTCATCACTGAAGAGAACTTGATGCCACTCTTCTTGCCAAGACATGTGTTCTTTCGCAAATTGTAATCTAACTTTTTTATGACGAGCAGTAAGTTTTGGTTTTGGTTTACGCTTTTTCCAAACTGTGTTTGGATCTTCATGTAAGATTTGTCTCACACGTTGAACAGATACAGGTAATTGTAAATCAGCACGAATTTGAGATGCAGTCATGTGCTGAGCAGCAGCACGACGTACAATAACTCGTTTAGTACGATTATCAATTTTACGTTTGCCACCACTTCCCTTATAGGCTCCATAATTAACGCCAATCTTGAAGTAATTGTTAACCACTTTTGGAGATCTTTTAATTTTCTTTGCAATTTCCCGATTAGATAAGCCTGTATCTTTGTATGCTTTGATTACTGCTAATTCTTTATTTGTTAAACGCTTACCACGTCCCATTTCAAATAAAGGTATCAAAAACCAAATGTTAAAAACTTTATGAGCACTGATTTCACAGTCTTTGTTTAACTTACAAATAATAATAAAAAACTAACTCACAAATGCGTATCACCAGATCAAAATATACAAGTAAACTGAAAATAATTATTGATGAGGCTAATTCTATTTGTTACCGCAAATATCAAGTATTATACATTTTATGGTTTTATCAAATGTTCCGCAATTTAATTATGCTATATTATAATCTAAAAAGTTGTTGTTTGTAACAGTAATTATATGTGTGTGGATACAAAAGTTGTACCGCACAAACTTGTTTACAGATTTACAAAATATTGGATCAGCACATGGTGAGGCTAATTCTATTTTCTCCGCTGTAATATTCCATGACTATCTGTTTTAGAAAGAACCCCAATAAGTTGTACTTTATCAATACTAGAGCTTGAAATCATTAGCACTAAGCGCTCAACATTTCTATTTTCACCATAAAAATACTCTTTTACTAACTTTGTATCAAAATGAACACAAAGTAGTTTTCCCTGGCCTATTTTAATAAAATCTTCCTTTATTTTCAAACCATTATCAAAAAAATTTTATCGACATTTCTTGCCTCTTTAGTGATTTAATTGTTTGATAAAACTTTTGCTGCACATCTTTCACACTTATATCAAATAAGCACTTTATTTCACGTCTGAAGTTATCTATAGTACTTAAATCTTGTGGTGTTTTACATGATCTGAATTTTGATAGCTTCTTTCTGCGATCTTCCAAGCACAAGATCTTACTTCTATATAAAGAAAACAAAGTTGTAGTGCTATGGTAAGATTCTTAGAATAACGTAATAAGATTCTTTCTCTCTCTCTCTCTCTCCTCTGTATATATATATATATATATATATATATATATATATATATATATATATATATATATATATATATATATATATATATATATATATATATGTAAAGTGCCTTTTTTTCTAAAAATAAAGGTGCCGGAACTCACCTGTATTTTTCCTTATATTTCAAAAATGAAGCAGAAATTAATAATTTAATTTATAAATAATTTTTATATGTATAGCTGTTGGTAGGCTCCCCCGTACATCATACCCATAAAGGCGGGAACAAATATAAGAAACCGTTTTCCAATAAAAGATGCTTTTTTTCCAATAATGGCAGACGTTTTTTTTTTGGATAAGGGGTGAGTGGAGGAGGGGTCAGTCACTGTATATAAAATACAAACTTTACAAAACTTTAAACTTTCATAACAAATCCCATAGTTTTTGCAAATTTTCGTTGGACATATCCTCTCGTCTCCTTTCATTGCTCTTAGTGTCTACTGCTGAATGCCTTCCGCTAAGTAACCATGAAGGATCGAAGCTTGTTAGCGGCGGTCCCACTAATTTAATGAATAACAACGTTGAAGCTGTTTTTACCATTAATGAAGCCCTTGTTGGTGTGATGATCAGATTCATCTGTGAAAACCCTCGTTCGCATTCACTCGTTCGCATTCACTCGTTCGCATTCACTCGTTCGCATTCACTCGTTCGCATTCACTCGTTCGCATTCACTCGTTCGCATTCACTCGTTCGCATTCACTTGAGGAAATGGGAATAGTATGTAGAGCGTGTACCAAATGAACTAAATTTTCAGGATATGTTTTTTCTGCCAGGTATTCACGGAATCCACGAATCATTTTTCTTTCATCTGTATCATTTTTCTTTCAACTGTAATCTTAACGACAAATTTCTGATTTCAGTTTCTCCAAATGTCACTTGGTTGTTTATGTTATCAGGCCAATGATTTCGATCTAAGATGCTACCCACTGAGCTTAATTCAACATCTTTGTCAGCAAGCAACCTTTTTTAAATTGACTCTTTTAGTTTTATATAAAAGACGTTAGGATTAATAGCTGAATTGTTTTTGGAATTTTTATTGTGAAGTAAAACTCCGTGAAAACAGAAATTCTATGCTGAAACTAAAGCAAATTTGTAATAGGGACCACCATTATTTCTTCTTTCTTCGAATACTTGAACAAGAGCTTTAAGTTTTTGATTTGCTTTGAATAGATCAATATTGCGCTCTTGCAGGTCCAAACACAATTCTAATAATTCTTAGAGAGCATCACACATTAATCCTAGATTCATTAAAAACTCTGTTGATGTAATTTTTTTTTTAAACCTGCATAAGTGGATTTTTTGTTTTTGTCACTTGCAGGATCAACCATCGCTTCCTCAAAATGTTTCACAAGCGCTTCGTAATTTTCCCATACTGCAAAAACTGAACGGAAACTAGATGACACCCAACGTGTATATTAAATTCGACCAATTTTCAGCAGCTGAATATTAAGTAATTCTTTGAACGTAACTCTCTGCTTTTTTTTGGGGAAGCTTGATACACGTCGTAAAGCTTATCAAGAAATGATTTGAATCTGTTAATACATGAGATATCCCTAATAGTATCGCCTACTGATAGTTCCAGTCTATGATTAGCACAATGCCAAACTATAACAAAAGGAAACTTGTTAGTGATTAATTTAAAAACGCCACTTTTGCACCCTAACATCACTGCTGCGCCATCACATGCTACAGAAAATAAATAATTTTCCAAATATTCATCTTTCATCCCATAAGAATGAAGACATTCAATTAAAGCAACAAATAGTCCTTTAGCCGTAACACTTTCAAGCTCCACTAAATCCAAAAATAAATTGATTGGTGAATTCATTCCGCTGCCTTTTACACAGCACCGAATGTACACTATCAGTGTTGATTTTTGGTTTATAGTGGTTGATTCATCAATAATTATCAAAATCTTACTCTTTGACTTTATGACTTCTGCAATAATATTGATCCTCATTTCGTTACCTATATGATTGACAATATTAATGCATGCGTTTGTAGAATGAAGAATACGACCCATTTCAACTCCATTAATTTCTTAAAGATCAATTTCCATTTCAAAATTATTAAAAGACTGATTTCCTTTAGCAACTTTATATGCAGTTCGAAAAATGTTTGCTGTTACAATTTTCTCACGCGTTAAAGATTTTAAGATATTGTTTGACAGAGTTTCTTTTTTAGCTTCTTCTACCATCTTTAATTAAGCTTGATGTCCTACAGATTCTTTGTGATCAAATATTTTCATACGTAACGAACTTAACTGTTGCTTTCTATTTTCACCATAATTAAAAATCTTCATTATTGAACCATTCTATAGATATTTTCATTCCCATCTTAGTTTCTACGTCAAGTGTTTTCACTTTTTGGCAGGTAGTGCAACCGAGCTTTTTTTGTCGAAAACAAAGCCACTCGTTTTTGGAACAAAACTCTGTTTTTTGCTCTAAAGTCCAGCAACTTGGCTAGCTATAATTGGTGTCATTGTATGCAGAAGGTAAATCTGACGTGGTAATTTTGATTCCTTCTGTTTATTTCGCATTTAATTTGATTTTTTTCTGAACAGGGGAATCCACCGAGAAGAAACTGGTAACTTTTTTCATAATTAGTTTTGCGTTATTTTGTTTAATTGATATTTTTTATATCAGTATTTAAATATATAAATTAGGTTATAACTTTGAATTTAAAACACTAATAACAGGAAATTCATTAACGATACAACAAAAATTACTGTTGCAAATACTGTTGTAAAGTTTTTGTTTTAAAAATAGATCTTATTTAAGTTGCGTGATGTGTTGTGAAATTAATATTTGGACAAACACTGCACAGAAACAATAGAATTTCTTAAAACATTTCTTAAAAACGCGAATGGTTGTGAGATTAATAATTGCTAATCTCACAACCATAAGCGTTTTCAAAAAATTGTATGTTTTTCCGATTATAATCGGAAAAACAAAAAACTTGGCGTCTTAAAAAGGAACGTTATTAAGAAAAGATAAAAATAAATTAAATTCTTCTCGAGCAAATTTTAAAACGCAGCGCTGTAATGTTTTCAAATCTGCAAAGAATGTTTAATATTTAAAAACGAACTATTTTCATTATATAATAACATGAGGAAAAAAATGTTTATATAAAGCAAAAAAATTATATATATCAAAAAAAAGGTGCCGGAACGCCGTATTGGTGCGTTCCAGGAGAAAAAAAGCACTGTAATTATATATATATATATATATATATATATATATATATATATATATATATATATATATATATATATATATATATATATATATATATATATATATGTATATATATATAACCAACATAATAAAAGTAAAAAATAAAATAAATTATAGCAGTAAATTTAGATAACTACATGGGTTTGAATCTATTCTAATTAAATATTTTCAAGATATTATTTTTTTGATCTTTATTCTAGCTATATTTTTAAAATATTTTATCCTAATTATACATTAAAATTTTATTAATTTATTAATTATACATTAAAATTTTTTTGAATTTTATTCTGACTATACATTTATGAAATGTTGTTAAACTGCCAAAGTTGGTCAATGTGTCCCTGCAAACAAGTTTTGCTTTTAAATCATTTAGTTTTTTTGTTGTTTCAATAAACAGGTTATTACCATCTAGTTAACCAGTAATATTAAATTCTATGCAATAAATGTACCATTAATTGCATAGAATTTAATATTGCTTGTTGTGTTTTTTTAATTTCATAAATATCAACCTGAAGTGAAGAATACAATTTAAAACTTTTCCTATTGTAGCACTAGTGATTCAAATCAAATCAAATATATTTTGAAATAAGCTCAAGGAAGTTTAAAAAAGTGCAAGTACTAACATAATGTTAACCTGAATATACAACATAACGTTATAGATAATGATTGAAATAGTAATAATAACTGATATCAACAATGCTAGTTATTATAAGTCATTGAACTTGATATTTTTGCAAAATTTAAAAAAATGATACAAAATATAACATAAACAGTTCTCATACTTCTTCCAGAGCATATAACACATGCCAATATCTTAGAGTTTAAAAGGAAGCTTAAGAAAGTTGATGAATTAGAATGGCAAATAGAAATTTGAGTTTATCAAGTAAAGAATTAACTTTAAATATTGGTAATGTTTACAGACAGGTGGATCTCAAAAATAAAAAATTAATAAAAACAGAGCAACTCTGTCATGTATGTAAATAAACTTTTATTAACTACGCCAGCTGCACTGACTGACTACTACAGCTGCACCGACTGACTACTTCAGCTGCACCGAGACAATACTTTCGATATTTTTCTTCTTTCTTTTGCTCTTATGTAATTCTTTTGCAGCGACATTAAATAAGAAGTATCAATAAAATTAATTACTATTAGGTTATAATGTTATAACATAATAAAATTTAAGCCTCAAAATCGATTTAAATACATTTGTCAGTCACAACAACTAAACTAGTCATGTGTTTAGAAACTAAAGGGTATGGTCCAGTTGGGAATGACATTGACATAATATTCAATTTAAATATATAATAAAAAATAAATAAAAAAACGTTAAAGTCCAAAATGTATATTTTTCAAAAATTATTTTATAGCTTTGTATTTCATAATACCTGCCGCAACCACTAACATCAGTCAATCAGTGCATATTTAACTGCATAAAAATAATTATCTTATTTGTTAAAGCCAGTCAAGTTTAATGACTTACTATATTAAACATATATATATATATATATATATATATATATATATAAATATATATATTTTTTAAATATTTGTATCATACCACCTCTTCTTCTTCTATTCTCCAGCGATAGTAAACCCAACTTTTTTAATCTCTCTTCATAGCTATATCCTCTTAAACTTTCTATTTTAGTAGCTCTCTGTTGACAACTCTCTAATTTATCTTTATCATACTGCCAATAAGGATTCCAGATGGGAGCTGCATATTCTAAATGTGGACGAACTAAGGCTATAAACAAGAGTTTCGTTGTTTTTTCATCTAATAATTTAAAAGTATGTTTGATCTGACTTAGCTTTTGATTTGCTTTATTTACTACTTTTTTTACATGGTGTTTCCATCCTATATCGTCAGAAACCTAAATTTTTTTCCATACTTGAGTACACTAAGCTTTATTGTTCATTGAAAATTTGTGTTGGTTATTTCCAATTACCATAATCTTACATTTTTGCTGGTTGAACTTCATCAACCACTCATTAGGCCATTCCATTAATACGTCTGTATCTTGTTGAAGTTCAATTATATCATTATCATTTTTTATTGCTCTAAGGATTTTCGTGTCATCAGCAAAGAGTTTACAGCCTGGTTTTATTTTATTGGAGATATCATTGATATAGGCTACAAATAATAGTGGTCCAAGTACTGATCCTTGCGGTACTCCACTCACAACTTCTTCCCATCCAGATGTATTATCTCCTATCACCACTCTTTAAAGTCTGGTTTTTAAAAATCCTTGGCACCAATCCAACAATTTTATTTAAAACCAAAAGCATTCAGTTTTAAAAATAATCTTTCACGATCAACCGAGTCAAACGTTTTGGCAAAATCTAAAAACAAAACTATAACATCCCAACCATTGTCTATTGAATTTGTGATGAAGTCTAGAGACTCCAATAGGTTCGTCACACAACTTTTATTATTAACAAATCCATGTTGGTTTTTATTGATTAGCTTGTTATCTACTAAATATTTCATCATTTTATGCTTAATTATCCTTTCCATGACTTTACAAACTACAGATGTTAAAGATACAGATTTGTAGTTGCTAGGGTCTAATTTGTTACCGTTTTTAAACAGCGGAATGATATTAGCACATGACCATAACTTTGGGAGTTTACTTGTTTCAAAGGATTTATTAAGTATTAATGATAGTGGTTTGGCGAAAGCGGAATTGCACTCTTTAAGAACTTTTAAGTGAACTTTGTCCATTCCAGTTGCTTTATTAGTATCCAATTTGCTTAGGTATTTCTCTACAACAGAGATATTAAAATCTGGACTTCTACAGAAAGTTTGTGTTTCTATATCTATGATTGGAACAAATGAAGCTTGCGGCTTGATGAATACCGATGCAAAATACCCATTTAGTGTATTTGCAATTACCTTTAAACCTGTTACAATACTACCGTTTTTTAGTTGGATCGCTCTTATATTCTCTTTGACTTTAGTTTTATTATTTATATATGCATAAACTTTCTTGGGGATAGATTTCGAATTTAAAGCAAGATCATATTCAAATTTTTTGATTCTCTGATTAACCTTTTTTTTTAATGTCTTGTTTATCTCTTTGTATTTTGCAAGTAAATAAATGTCTCTGAATTTCTACCATCTGCATTTGAACCTTTTTTTTTTTTCTTTCGACAACGCTTTCAATTCTTTATTAATCTAGAGAGGTTTTGTGTTGGTTTAAAAATTACCCACTGTAAAGATCGGAATAAAAAGTTTACATTCATCTTTGTAACGGCTTAGCCATTTTTTTGTAACATTCGTTTATCTCCAAACCTTTAAATTCATCGTTCCAGTTTATAATTTTAAAATAATTATTTAGTTCACAGAATTTCCCTCGATTGTAAATGAACTTGTCTTTTTTGAAATGACTGTAGTTAAATCTAATAATGCGATGACCGTTTTTAATACCCCTGAATGGTGGAAGGTGTGCCAGTTTATAAACTCTATTTTTATTTTCAGTCATAATCAAATTAAGTACATTCGTTTCATCTCCTATGTAATTTTGGAAGGTTGGTTTAATCACATTCTGATGCATGAAGCAATTATTTAAGCATTCTAAAAATGTTTTGGCTTTGTTATCAGACTCACAAGTTAGTTCGCCATAATAATCCTCCGTCCAGCTAAATTCGTAGAAATTAAAATCTCCACAAATAAGGATTCCAGTATATTTATTTAATAGTTTCTTTAAATAAGCAAGTTTAATAGACTTTATGATGTTGATACAGTTACTTATGTTGCTATATCCGACTCTGTAGATACTACCACATAATATTTTTTCATTTCCTAATTCAATAACACACTAGATTTGTTTTATAATAGGGTTTTTTAAACATTTTTCTGATATTTTATAAGTCACTGTATCGTTTTTTATATATATACATACTCCCCCATCTCTACCAACATCTCTGTCTTTTCTAAAAAAGGTGTACCCATTGATATTAGTTACTGACTCATTTTTCAACCAGGCTTCACAAATCATTACTACAATAGCTTTGTTGAGTTAATAACTTTGATAATTTCATCGAACTTATTGTTTAATAAAGTTGTATTCAAGTATAAGCACGTTATTTCACTGAGTTTAAATCTTAATCTTGATGGTGCTTCAAATATTTTATTGGTTTTTGATTTCAATTTTCTGCAACAAATCGTTTCTGATAACGAATCGAAATGTCGAACTTTTATCTTCTAGTTTATTTAATATATTTCTTTCACCAAGTAGAAATTTAAGGCTAGCTCTTTCTCTATATGTTAGATCTGGATCAATAAATACTTTATTGATCCAGATTTTATATGCTTCGATTTTATTTAACTCTCTAGCAACACTTAAAACTTGTTTCTGATGAATTAACTTGTTCAATAACTAGTGTTCCTGGTTTATTTTTATCCCAACTGCTTAACCTGAAATGTGTAGCAATATTCAATTTTTCTAATCCAATAGCATCGAACAATTCATCAATACTTCCATCGTCATCTTCTTTGAATTCATGTCTTCTTTTTTGGCTCAATTCCTTTAATCCAAACACTAGTACATTTTTTTACTTTTTTACTTTTTCTTTTTGTTCAGCTGAGATTGCATTATTTATTCTCGTTTCTGATTTACTGATAGGAGGTGCTCCTTCGCTTGTTTTCTTAAAAAAAGTACTAAATAGCGGTTGTTATTAATTGCTTCTTAATAAGTGTACTAAATAGCAGTATTAATTGCTTGAGTTGTATCTTTTGATACTACCATCATCAATACTTTTATAAAGCATGTGCTTAACTATGCTGCCATCTTTAGGCCGCCATGTTTTTGAATGTTTTGAACATTTTATAAAAAGTTATATTATAATTATTATATCTATAGCGAAATCCAACTTTTAAAAAAAGCATTACAAATTTTTTAGTAAATAATTGAAGAAGATGCACTTGTGAACTTTTATAAATATTTCTATTTCTTTTTGAAGCAAAATGTGTACCCAAAAATAAGTTTGAAAAATCGTCACTTATGGCCTTTAACATCTTATATATAACTGCAGTTATAAATACATTGGAAATTTTCGTATTTGAAAATTTAGCTCCAGATACGGAAAATATCCGTACATAATGCGTCCATACATCTATACATGGATATACGGATTCTTTCCGTGCAAGTAACAGAATATTTTTCTGTTTTTTAACGTAAATTTTTAACAGTGTAGAGTTAATGGGTGCTGTCTTTGAGCATTTTGCTTATTAAAAAGTTTATGTAACGGACCTCAGAGTTTGCATTCATTTCAGCACAAATAAAGAATGCTTTTAGTTCTTGCCAATTCACAAGCAAGTTATAAAAACACTTTCCTCGAACAAGATGCAGAAAACTTTTGAAAAGAGGATGGGGCATTCATCATTTTGATTCCCATGCGTTCATTATTTGGATTCATACGTTCAAATAGTTTTTCGTACTCGTTTCGACGAAGAATGCTCTTGTTAAAAAACCGGGGAACCTTGCTCAGAAGAAAGCCGACTAGAGGTGGAATTGCATTTAAAGCATTTTGCACCAGAAGATTAAGAGAGGGACAAATGCACCTCATCATAATACAGTTAGACAATTTAGTTAGTACACGAGACCAGACTGAACTATGGAAAATGGCTTTTATTCAATTTCTTTAGAAATTTTTTCTTCTAGAGTAGATGAGATGACGTTCTGGATAACTTTAGTGCACTTAGTGTGGTGGAGTTTTAGATGTTCCAGGGGACTGCCTACAACAAACTTAGAAATAATTTCACACAAATGGTCAGTAGTTGAAATTGCTGAGTGACAGCAGATACACATAAGAAGCTGAATGTCTGCTTTTTTGTTTACATCTGAAATTTTTACTTCACCCGTAAAATTAATCTTCTTTTGAAACGGATTCAAGGTTTTTTCACTTTTAATGTGTGAAGCTGCTTTTTGATGTTGCTCTAAGCTACCTTTGTGTGGGCGTAGATTAGTGCGGCAGAGGCGACAAAAAGGTTTTTTAGATGCATCAGAGCTTTTTTTTACCCAGGTAAATGTCTTTTTCCCACATACTTTGATAGGAGAGTTTTCATATGATTTTTTGTTTGGCATTGTCAATTTAAAGATGCTAACCTAAAAGAAAAAATCAAGTGTAAGCTACAACTTAATAACCAATAGGTATGAGCAATTTTTAAGTTAGATATTTCAAAAAGAAAACAAAGATTAATTAGTTGTTATTTGATTAGTCACAGTTACTAAATTTTCAATATCCGCAGAAAGATTTAAAACTCGTTTTACCTTTTTTAAGTAAAGTATTTTGCTTTAAATCGTCGTTTTAAATGCCAGATTTTTCTAATATTTTCCGCAAATGCAATAATTTATTGAAAAAATTTATTGAACGAATTCAAATAAATTGTTTTAACTTGTTGAAATTCATGAGTGAGAGTTTATTCATGCTATGAATTTTTTTGAGTTTATTTAATAAGCCGTAATGAAAAAAATTTTTACTCATTTCGCCTTTTTTTTCATTCATATTTTCATTCATTTTTGTCTATTTTGCTCTATTTCACATTTTTTATGAAACAAAAAAGCAAAAATTGATTTAACAAAAAATAAACCAGAGTTAAACCAGATTTAATAAAATAATGCAAAAAGAAAAAAACCAAACACTTTTAAGAAAAAACAGATTTAAACCAGATTTTCTAAAATAAACCAGAAAAAATCTAAAGTAAAACCTAAAAAGAAAACAGATTTTAGAAATCTGGCTTAAATAAACCAGATGGCAGCCCTAATGCTACGTTGCTGAACAACAAACATTTTGAAAATTAAAACAAACATTTTTTATAGTTTTAAAAATATTTCTATAACTGTTTAATAAATATCTAAATAATTGTTTTTGTTATCCATTTTTATAATGGATAACAAAAACATATATTTTTTGATACCCCATATATTAAAACAAGAATATAATCTAAAGTTAATAAAAAATCATTTTTTTACTTTAAAAGTTATTAAAGTTATTAAACAAAAACGGGTTTTTTCTACTCTGTACCACCCATTAAATGAACTTACAGGTAAAGTAAACTATATTTTAAAAAAGTCACTATTTAAACTAACTAGTAAAACTTCACAGCTCTCCATGTTGTTATCCTTAAATACTAACAACTAGAAGGTGTGTTTTCCACAATTTGTAGGTTTATTGTATTCCGAACATACTTCTCCGCTAAAGTTGTAAAAAGTGCTCGTTGTTCTTTTAGGTTCCATAACTGGAACGATTCATTTAATATTGTTACAACATTCGCTCACATTTCTTCTTTAGGTTATGTAAAATAATGATGCAATAGTTTAAATTTAATTATATATTTAATTCTTATTTATATGATATTTATTTATTATTTATTAATTATTATATATATTTAATTCTTAGTTATATATTTAATATCTAAACTATATATTTTTAAATAGTACATACCTTTACAAAAATAATAAATTTTACAGCAAATAGAAGCATTAATTATTAATAAAGTAACGTATTATTAGTTCAACTGTTCAGCTATACGTTTACTCGATGTAAACGTTTACAAACTATTTGAAAATAAGTAGTGGTACTAGGCACTGAAAACAAGAATATTTTTTAGTGCAGCTTAGTTAACTATGCTGCAATAAAAATTACTCTCATTTTGTATTATAAAATTTTGTAGTATAAGCAAACTAAGCCAATTATTTTAAAATAGACTATGTTTAGTTACACTTTAAAGCGTTTACTTCAGGATGCAGAAAAAAAAAATTTATACTTAAAAAAAATGACTTTTTTGCAAAGTATTGGTTCACAGAAACGATAGTGGAGTGAAGCAAAAAGTATAACTAAGTACTTCATATCAATCTAGGTAAAACTAATTTCTACTTTACCTATAACTTGATAAAATAAGTCACATAAAAATTTGTATATAAATGCGTCAGTGTTTCTCGTTAGAAACTCATGCATATGCAACTCATTTAAATGCAAAAATTTGCATATAAATAAGTTTCTAGTGTCGAGAATAATAAGATGTAAACAATAGAATTGAGTATGATGCTATTATATAGAGCTATTAATAGAGGCTAAACTTGGTGCATAGAAATTGACAGCAGCTAAAGTGGTAAAATTCTTCAATGATTTGCATAATTTCTTGGAATACCACAACTACAGTGGGGTGCAAAAAAAAAAGTCATACTAACATTTTTTCATGATTTTTAGTACATAATGTATAAGGAAGAAAAACTAAAAAAATTGGATGTGGTAGTGAAAAACCTTAGACAGAAAAGGTATGTTTGCATATACACTAATATTTATTTCAATAAAATCTTTAAAAAACAGATTAATACATACACATTTAATATTTTAGAAAACAACTAACATATATAGAAATTGGACAAATTATTGAAGCTGCTGACCAAGGAGAATCTCACAGAAGCATTGGAAAACGTTTCAAACGACAAAACTCAACTATTAGTAAATTGGTGAAGAAATATAAGCACACTGGTACAGCTGAAAGGTCTGTTGGATCTTGTAGAAAGCCTAAAACATCAAAAAGGAAGATCACTATATTCTTAATGCCGTCAAAAAAGATCATAAAATCACATGTTATGAGACAAAACTAGAATTGAACCTTACCAATATCTCAAAATGGGCAATATCTTGTCGAATAAAAGCATCAGGTTTTTTTCTTCTGGAAAGAAATGAAAAAACCTTTTATTAGTGAAATCAATCTCAAATAAAGATTAAAGTGGTACATTAGGCGCAAAGATTGGACATGCGAGCAATGGGCTAAAGTTATTTGGAGCCATGAGTCTACTTTTATGTTGTTCCATAATAGTCAATCTCACTGCTAGAAATTAATTGGGGAAAAGTTCAATCCTTAAACATGCAAGGCAACCATTAAACATGACAAAATGAATAATGTTTGGGGCTGTTTTAGTGCACATAAAGTTGGAAAGCTTTACCGGGTGGAGGGTACCATGGACTAGCATTTGTACCACAAAATCTTAGTTTATCAACTTGGACCAAGTACAGAAGAACTTTACCCTAATAATGACTATATCTTTCATCAAGATAACGATCCCAAACATACAGCACGGTTGAATAAAAGGTATCTGGAATTGAAATTGATTTCAGTTATGTCATGGCCAGCACAGTTTCCTGATTTAAATCAAATAGAAAATCTTTGGTCTATTTTGAATAGAAAATTGCAAGATCGTCGGGCAACAAATGAAGATGAATTGTTCCAAAATCTTCTTGCTGGTCGGAATGCTTTACCAAATGACTTATTAAAAAGACTTGTAGAAAGTATGCCTTCTAGATACGCAAAAGTCATAAGAAACAAAGGATGGCCAATTAAGTACATATATAGCTTAAACTTGAAAAATACTTTAGAAATCCTATTTTCTTTTCATCACATGTAATTTACAATAATATTATATACATTTCTTTAAAAATTGTCCTGAATTACTTTTATTATATGACTTTAAGAGATTTTTTAATGTTTTTTTTTATCACAAAATTGAGTGGGGTTTTTTTTTGCACCCCACTGTATATTGGATGTTGATTTAGATTACCCTGAATATTTACATGATGAGCATAATGATTATCCACTTGCACCTGAAATATAACTATTGATAAAGTTATAAAATTAGTACCTAACATAAATAATAAGAAAAATTATATAGTACATTATGAAAATCTTAAATTTTATGAAAGATTAGAATTGAAGATTACAAAAATTCATAGAGGAATAAAATTTGAAGAAAGAGCATATGAAAAGAACAAAATTAAAATATGCTAAATCAATTTACTTAGGAATGTGTATATTAGATTTGAGCATAACACTATATGTATGAATTTCACTACGATTACATAAAGAAAAAATATTCTGATCAAGCAAAACTATTATTTACAGATATAGATTCATTAGCATACGAAATTAAAACAGAAGACTTTTACGCAGATATTTCTAAAGATATTGAAAATAAATTTGATACAAGTGATTTTGACCCAAAGCACCCAGCAACTAATAATGTAAATTTTAAAGTTGATGTTAATAAGAATGTAATAGGAATGTTTAAAGATGAGTCTGGAGGAGCGCAAATTGAAGAATTTGTAGGACTCAGATCAAAGTTGCATTCTTACAAAGTACACGGAAAAGATAACAAAAAATGTAAAGGAGTAAAAAAAAATGTTGTTAAAATATATAAAACACATGAAGATTACAAAGATTGTTTACTAAATAAGAGAAATCATATTAGGAAAATGAATGTAATAAAATCCCACACACATGAAATTTACACAGAAGAGATCAATAAAATAGCATTAAGCGCAAAAGGAGATAAAAGAGTTATTTTAGAAGATGGCATACACACATTAGCTGGGTACTAAAAACTAAAAGAAGAAAAATATAATTTATAGGTCAAAGAGGTCAATTAGGCAAAGAGGTCAAAGAGGTCAAAAAGGTCAAAGATTTATTTTAGAAAAAAACAATTTATAATAAATATAAAATGGAAACGGTTAATAACAACTATTATAAACTTTTCATTGTTGAAGGAATAATTTTACCAAATGAGCCCCTAACAAATTTTCAATTGATTAAAGCAGCAAAAAACTAAAAACAAAACATTTTAAAGGTGTATTTGTAAGAGATAAATTACCTAAAAATACATAAAATAAAACAATGCGGAATATTAAATACAGGAGATTTAAGTACGCAGGGATTTCACTGGATTTGCTGGTATAAAGACAGAGATAAAAAATAAGTTTTGACTCTTATGGACTACCACGACCTGTTGAAATTGTTAATTATTTAAATAGTCCTTTTTATTATAATAGTGAAAGATTTCAGTTCGGAAATACCTCATTCTGTGGACGCTTGTGTATATTATGTCTTAAAAAAACTAGATGAAGGATATGATTTTGAGAATATCATTAATTATCTATGGTAATTTAAAAAAAAAATATTGTAAAAAAAATAATTTCTTTTTATATTATATATAAAAACAAAATGCCTGTTGATAAATTCGGACGCACTACTAATTCAACTACAAAACAAGTAACAAATGGAATAACATCAACTCAAGCTAATAATTTGTTTATTAGGAGGGATGGACTAAATAATGCAATTAGTAATATTGAAATGAATAAAAACAACTTAATAAATGTAGCAGAACCTACGAACCAAAGTGATGCTGCTACGAAAAATTATGTTGATAAAATTATAACTTCTTGTAACAGTTTAGAAATAATACCAAATTTAAGTTAACATGCTTTGGAGCAAAATATCAGACTCTTCAATTACATACAGGTACTAATGTATCATTAGTATATAGTATAATCTTTAATAAAAGCTCTGGTACTCTCAGTAAACTATGGTAACACTTCAAGAAACTGCAACAAATGGTGGAACTGTACCAGGTAACGTATTTATTAAGATATATGCAAATAATAGACTCTGCATAGGTGATTATTCTCATATTACAGATGCTACTGGGATAGATACTATAGTTTTAGCCAGTGATTTTTTGTTTTCTCCACTTCGAGGAGCATTTTATTATAACTCTTTAGAAGGTTGTAACAGGTTTAACGCTAGTACGATGGGAGGATACTTCACATTTGATTTACCATTTAATAACAATCTAGCAATTGAACTTTACAATAATACTTGTAATCCAGTTCTATATTGGATACAACCTTTTGTTTCAAGACATACATCATTACCACCATAAAGTTCATCTCTTAAATTATACTCAGCAATATTCAAATATAAGAACACAATTTATGGCAATGAATATACATCATTGAACACTGCAGGAAATAAGAATGGTTTTTGTTTAAAGTATATTAGAATGCATGTTGTCGGCAAATCTCGAGATTGGTGGGAATCAAGAGTACGCATAAATGATTCTCCTGTTCATACTGACAATTCCATACAACCTTGGACGTCGTATCGCTATAGTAATTATTCAGTATTTCCTGGATTTGATCTTAATTGTGCATGTATATTCTGTTCATCTGGATTTGAAGATTTTTATCTTTTCTTCATGGAACGGTGCTAATACTACAACATTAAGAAATACAGAATCTGGACTAATATTTCAATGAAAAGCAACACTTGATTCTACAATAACTATTTCATTTTACATTTTAATCAATCCGGTTCTATGCCTAGTGTTGGTAGTAAAAGAAGATTAGTAGTTACATTAAACTCTGGAGGTGCGCAAGTCGGACAAGGTGGAAGTTTTGCTACTATAATAGGTGTACTTTACTATTATGCGTAGCTATATTACATTTACGCTTAACTTAAAAAAATTGACTTAAAATTAAAAAAAATTTTTAGCTTAGAAATTATAGTTATGATAAAACCATAATATTTTAATATATTATATTTGTTATACTACCATTATTTTATTTTAGCTCAGAAATTATGGATGGAGTAATGGTTGAAATGAGATAGAAAATCGTGGATGGGGTTATGGCTTAAATATGATAAGAAATTATGGATAGGTTTATGGTTGAAATATGATATGAGATTATGGTTTGGATCATAGTTGAAATGAGTTAAGAAATTATCGATGGGAGTATGGTTGAAGTATGATATGAGAGTATGGATAGATTTATGGTTGAAATGACTTATGAGAATATGATTAGTATTAAGGTTGAAATGACTTATGAGATTATGGATAGGGATATGGTTGAAAAAAGATTTTGAGCGCGACCCCTTCTTTTATACTACTAGTCTTTCAGGAAGTTTGGTCTAATTATGACAGCGCTAAGATCTACAATGAGACTACCAGCCCACCAATCTTTTAGTTATTTCTTTTATATTTAATCTTGAAAAAACTCTAAGCTTTGGCGAAGCCGCAATAAATTTTCTTGTTAGTCTGGAAAGTCGATTGTTTTTGAAGCAGACCAAAAAAGTGCTTAAAAGTTTTAAATTGAACTTTTGTATAAACTATTAAAACGGCTATAATGAAGACATTATATCATTCGTTGGTGGTATAAAATTGAGGATGGTGTTATTAAAATTCACTTATTTCTCATGCCTTAAAAAGAAATAGACATCAGTTCGCTTCACACAAAAATTCGTTAGGGTAATCTATTAATGATTTTATGCAAACTTTACGTACACTTAGCTTAAAAAAATAACAAAATGTGTTCGCACACAGAGTATAGTAATCTTGCTAAAACTTGATTCCTACTAAGCTTAGTGGACTTTGTTACTTCTGTGAAAATAAATGTCATCCTTGACAATAATGTCTTGCTAGAAACGTAGAATGTACAGTGGGGTGCAAAATAAAAGCCCCACTCAATTTTGTGATAAAAAAAAACAATAAAAAATCTCTTAAAGTCATATAATAAAAGAATTCAGGACAACTTTTAAAGAAATGTATATAATATTATTGTAAATTACATGTGATGAAAAGAAAATAGGATTTCTAAAGTATTTTTCAAGTTTAAGCTATATTAGTACTTAATTGGCCATCCTTTGTTTCTTATGACTTTTGCGTATCTAGAAGGCATACTTTCTACAAGTCTTTTTAATAAGTCATTTGGTAAAGCATTCCGACCAGCAAGAAGATTTTGGAACAATTCATCTTCATTTGTTGCCCGACGATCTTGCAATTTTCTATTCAAAATAGACCAAAGATTTTCTATTTGATTTAAATCAGGAAACTGTGCTGGCCATGACATAACTGAAATCAATTTCAATTCCAGATACCTTTTATTCAACCGTGCTGTATGTTTGGGATCGTTATCTTGATGAAAGATATAGTCATTATTAGGGTAAAGTTCTTCTGTACTTGGTCCAAGTTGATAAACTAAGATTTTGTGGTACAAATGCTAGTCCATGGTACCCTCCACCCGGTAAAGCTTTCCAACTTTATGTGCACTAAAACAGCCCCAAACATTATTCATTTTGTCATGTTTAATGGTTGCCTTGCATGTTTAAGGATTGAACTTTTCCCCAATTAATTTCTAGCAGTGAGATTGACTATTATGGAACAACATAAAAGTAGACTCATGGCTCCAAATAACTTTAGCCCATTGCTCGCATGTCCAATCTTTGCGCCTAATGTACCACTTTAATCTTTATTTGAGATTGATTTCACTAATAAAAGGTTTTTTCATTTCTTTCCAGAAGAAAAAAACCTGATGCTTTTATTCGACAAGATATTGCCCATTTTGAGATATTGGTAAGGTTCAATTCTAGTTTTGTCTCATAACATGTGATTTTATGATCTTTTTTGACGGCATTAAGAATATAGTGATCTTCCTTTTTTGATGTTTTAGGCTTTCTACAAGATCCAACAGACCTTTCAGCTGTACCAGTGAGCTTATATTTCTTCACCAATTTACTAATAGTTGAGTTTTGTCGTTTGAAACGTTTTCCAATGCTTCTGTGAGACTCTCCTTGGTCAGCAGCTTCAATAATTTGTCCAATTTCTATATATGTTAGTTGTTTTCTAAAATATTAAATGTGTATGTATTAATCTGTTTTTTAAAGATTTTATTGAAATAAATATTAGTGTATATGCAAACATACCTTTTCTGTCTAAGGTTTTTCACTACCACATCCAATTTTTTTAGTTTTTCTTCCTTATACATTATGTACTAAAAATCATGAAAAAATGTTAGTGTGGCTTTTTTTTTGAACCCACTGTACATGGAATTGATTTCCAGTTTATCAACTCATCTTTATCCATCTATTTAAAACCATGTGTAGCAAGTGGTTTACTTATTGCCCACCTATATACTGTATATACCAAGTGGTTTACTCATTGCCCACCCATCTATATACTGTATATACAGTGCTGGCTAAAAAGATCCGACCACGCATTGTTTATCTATGTATACAGTATGTACATTGAAGTGTAGGCGCTTTCCTCGAAATTTCACCATTACGCGTGATTGGCTAGTTATCAGCCAATCAAATCACATGTACCATTGTTATATATACCATTGCATGTGTGGCTGTGAATATCTATTTGCATTTGACTATGGCGACAACATCACCTGGAAAACGTGCTAAAATACTACTTTTAGCACGTTTTTCTACATCAAAAACTGACGCTATGATCCGCCATGAAGCCACCAAGGACCCACTGGCATTATCTTCACAAATTCTCAATGAACTGCCTCCTGATGTGAATGTAAGCTCTCGCACCATTAAGCGACGTCTTGTGGACGATTTCAGTCTTCGATCCTACCGTGCTGCACTTAAACCACAATCTCAGAAAAATATTTGTGACCGCCTCAAATTTTGTAAAGCACATAAAAATTTTACCGTGACAATGTGGTGACGTGTCATGTTTGCAGACGAATCGCAGGTGAAACAATTTGCTACGCATAAATTGAATGTTCGACGGCCACCAAACACACGTTACAATGCCCGTTATGTTGCTCCAGCGGTAAAACATTGCCCTGCGATTATGATTTAGGGAGCAATTACTGCCAGAGGTCGAGTGGGAATTCATCTCATGCCGCCAGGTGAAACTATTAAAGCTGTTAATTATTTGCAAATAATAAAGGAAAATGTTGCTATTTAGCTCAGAACTTGCAACTGTGACATCTTTATGCATGACAGCGCGCCATATCATCAGGCAAAGATCGTCAAGACATGGTTTCCAGAGAATTCCATCAAAGTTCTTGCTCCGTGGCCTGACTCGTCACCAGATTTAAACCCGATTGAAAATTGCAGGGTAAAATTGAAAGCAGAAGTGGCAAAAGCAAACTCGACGTCGGCGACAACTTTGAAGGAGGTTAGACTGGAGGTGTGGTCCCAAAAATAACGGCTGATTACTGTGACTCTCTTTTTGCCTCTATGTCTCAAAGAATAGAAGCTGTCCACAAAGCCGGAGGAAGACATTCAAGGTACTAGAAACTCTTTTCTGATGTGAACTACTTGTTTGTTTCTTCGAAAGTGAGTCATTGACTTAAATGAATGTTGTTTGTTGCGTTTAATTCAATCATATTATCATTAAATTGAAGCGGTATTACGTTTCTGTCTAAAAACCTTGTGGTCGGATCTTAGCAATTCTAATTTTATTTTTTTTCCTTTAGTGCCGCATCCTATGCTAATCCTGGTGATGTATTTATAAATTAGATCCAAGCTGGATCTAATTTATAAAAATTCATGCAAACATCTCTAAAATTTTCAAAGACGTCAGCTAGTAAAAGCACATCTGAAACGTTGTATAAATCATGATAATCTCTAAATGTTTTGCAATTAAACTCATTCCATACATTTTGTGCATGTGAGTAATCATCATTATTTATATCTTCATCATTTAATTTTGAAAAGAACGATTCTTTTTGTGGTAATGATGTCTCATTAAATTTATTATTAGAATCAAACCAATCATATGGGTACACACCTTTTTTTAGTAATAAATCTAATTTTTTGCCTGAATATAATTTTCCAATATTTTTACATTGATCTTTTGTTAAATTCTTTGATAAACTTTCTAAGTTAGAAGGCATAAATTTGTAACTATCTATGAATCGGAGTTCACGCCTAATTTCAATATTCTTTCCATCTTTAATAAACTCATCAACTTTAATTTCTCTAGAAAAGTTAATATACTTTTCTTCATTGTTTGGAATACATTTTAACTTTTCTCCTAATAATTTCTTTATAAACAAGTGAGAATCATATCCAGATAAATTGTAAAATAGTACTGGAAAGAATTTTGGAATTTTATATTGCGAATTACAATAATTATGTGCAGCACCTCTATACTTTCCAGTAATATGACAGTGGTCATGTACTTTATAATTTTCAAGATCTTTTCCACAAATGTGACATTCTGTTGCAGCATTAAATCATCATCAATTTCAGAAGTTTTTATCATCTTCTTTTTAAATTTAATCATGTTATAAATTTTCTTAATATCTTCTTCTAAGCTGTCAACAAGTTTTTGTACAACATCATCTGTTTCACTACTTGCAGTAAATGTTACTAATTTACTTTGATAAAAACTTTCATCAAAACATTTAATATAGTAACAGAATGAACTTAAAACATGTTAATGATATTGTTTAGTATAAGATTCATTTGGGTTTGGTTTACATATATTAATTGGTTTGATAAAACTTTCAAAGTCAGCATATACAACAAATGGAACTCTCATTGATCTGTTGTAATTAATAAATTGCATTGTTGAATTTGGTTCTGGAAGTTCATTACGTACTGAATTATGTGTGTTACAATACAATTTGTGTTTAAATAAAGATTCTTCAGAATTAATCCAAATAAGCAACTTCTACAATAGTGAAAGTGCATTTTTTCTTTGATGTTTGCGAAGAATGTAATCTGCTTAACTTCTTATTAAACAAAAATGATTAGTTTCACCATTTGATATTGATAATAAATCTATTAAATGTTGACGATTATTGTTTTTCGACACACGTAAAATATTGACTTCTAAATCTTCATAATCAAACACATTGACACTGATATCTGTATTGTTCCTCTAAAATTGTGTAATTTGGTTTAATGATACTGGAAATTCTATTTTATCCCAATTTATTTTTTCAGCTTGGTTTTTAAGCTCCTTATTTATTCTTTCAGAATTTTTATCTTTAGGATTTAATGCTCTTGCAATACACCACTTAAAACATTGATTATCTTCATTTTTCATATTCACTATTGCATTTTTATTTGCTAATTTTTTATCAAATGGAATGTATGATTTAGCTTTAATAAAATTATACTCAATAATATTTATTTCCATCTTCTCAACAGAAACAAATCTCCAACCTGACCCAGACTGTTGATATGATGATAATAATTCTAAAATTTTCAGCTTTCATATTTCATATAATTCACTCAAACCTGTTGATTCTAATACAACTTGATTATTAGTTCTTAATAGAGCAGTTGTGATTATTTTTTCTCTTGTTAGAATAGAAGTACGCTCCATTTCACAACAGAGAATTAGATAAAGTTTTGAATTTTTATTTTCATTTAGTATTTTAATAGCACTATTTCTAGCAGCAATAAATAACTTCTTTTCCTTTAGCTTTAAATTGTCACATTTTTAAAAGATGATTGTGTTAAACTAAATTCTATTTGTTTTTTAATTCCAAATTTATTGTACAACTTTACAAATTTAGATTTTAATTCTTCATTCTTTTCATTAGCTGTTTGTTTAATTATATCAGGAACACAAGACATAATCCAATCTGCAATAGAATTATTACTTGATTCTTTTTGAGATATTGCTGTATTAGTTGCAATAAAAGGGGTAGGAGTTAAAATTGTTGAAGATGATATATCCGGAATATGTTCGTCTAATATATTTCTCTGTTCGACTGATGTATATTTTAATGCTCTTATGAGATCACTTTTTCTCATTCTATAATAATATTTATTTTTTTGCTCTTTCGAAATTTGTTTTAATTCTCTGACATTTTTCTTTTCCATTTTTATACATCAAGATTATTTTTTATTATTTTCATTTTCTTTAAATGATTTTTCAAAATAAAAAAAATCTTGTTGTATTTTTTATTATTATATTTTTATTCTGATTTAATTTTTAAATACATCCCCATACCCGTATTCTATAATAATATTAAATTCTTCGATGTTTTGCAATCTGCTGCTCTTTTGTAATTGTCATTGTTTTATATACAAAAGGTGTGGGATTTAAATTTTCTGAAGATGTTATATCTGGAATAGGTTCATCGAGTATATTTTGTTGTAACTCTTTTAGAATTTTATTTTCCATTTTTTTAAATGACAAGATTTTATTTATTTTATTAAAAGTATTTACAAAGCACATTTAAATATTTTATAAATATTCTATACGTTTCTACTCTCTAATTCTAATTCTGTAAGAAGGTTTTATAACTCTTTCTATTTTAAACTCACCATCTTTTTCAATTTCAACTGCTTTGTTTGAAAAAGGTAAATAATTGTTAGATAATTCTACAGTTATATAGTATTCTGCGATGTTTTTATTTTCCATTTTTTATATTACAAGAATTTATTTATTTTTCAAACATCTTTTATTTTTTTAATTTTTCAGAATTTTATATTTCAATCTTAAATCCATTATCAACTTTTCCATCACGTAATTCAAGATATCTCCATCCATTCTTAGTTTCCGGCATAGCACTTTATAATGATTTATATATTTTAATTTCTCCTGTTTCCATGTTAGTTAATTTAACAGTGGCTGATTTTTTCTTTATTGCTTTTAATCTTTTATATTTTAGATCTATTTCTCTTTTTTCTTTTTCGATTATTTCACGATTTTTTCAAGGTCTACCAATTGGTTTTTTCTCATTTATTTATTTCACTGAATGTATTTTAGGTCTACCAACTGGTCTTTTATCATTTACTTCTTTCATATCAGTCATAATAGATTCTTTATTTAATAACCCATTATCTATAGCAATCATTAACAATGTAGCGAGATTGTCATATGTTTTTGAAATGTTATTTTCTTCTAATTTTTTAAACTTTTCTTTGTATATTTCATTTTTTTAATATATAAAGAAAAAAAACTTAATTAATTTTGAAAAAATTTTTAATAAACAACATTCATTTTATTTCCGTCTGATTGAAATTATAAAGATCTATCAGATATTACAACAGCAAATGCTTTAGTAGCTGCTGGAACAGCCGCATTAAATGTTACTTTAATTTGTACACCTACTACTGATGATTTTAGTTGTTCTGATTGTCTACTAACATCAAAAACCATAAGAGGGCATAAATCTTTATAGTCAGAAGGAGTTATGTTGCTTTGTGTAATTAGTTCATTAATTTCATAGTATTTTTCACTAAACACAGATGCATCTCTATTAGCTCTTGAAAATTGATGATTTGGGAATGATAAATTATAATCAACAGCAGCATATCTTTCCTGATTAAACATGATATACATATTTTTCAAGTCGCAATGATCGAGTATTGAAGGATTGAGTTCTTGACTTCCATCTTTACTTGTTTGAAATCCAACAATGATGTATCTCGGTTTTTCAGGAGATGCCTTTACGCTCAATCTCCAAGAAAATGTAGTAGACTGTGGAACAGATATTGCACCACACTGCCGCGAAGTGTCACTTTTGATTCAATAGTTTTATAAAGAATTATCCTTTCTACATCTGATGGGATCACGTGTGACATAAACAATGATGTTTTATTAAGATCAACTTTTCCTGCAGCTGCAACAGCAAGTTTAAAAATTGCATCATCATCACTTTTTTTTACGAGAGTTAGTGTATGTTTAAATCCATAAATAACTTTGTTGTTACCATCACAGAATCCAAAAATGTGTCTTAAAGGTATACAAAATGAAAATGTTCCCTTTGTAGTTAGTTTCTGAATTATGTGTACTTGTCTTACTGCAAAACCTGAGTTATCAGCAAGTACTGCTGTTGTTGCAGAATCTTTATACTATAATTGATTTAATCCTTGTGCTAATTGAAAGTCGTTTGGGTATTTAAGCATTCCTAACATTGTAGTTGTTTGGCCTGGATGATAAACAGCTTCTACTTCTTGGTTTGATAATTGATATGATATTTGACTAAATAAGTGCATAAAATCATTATTTGTAAGTGACACTGCATCAGCATTAGCATGAGATGTTCCATCAAGTTTAAGAAGTCTTCCTTCGAACAAGAGAAAAGCTTCAGATGGAAATGTGAACAAATCTTGTTACTCAACGTTGATTCTTATTTCTGCAACACTATTTAGATTTGTACGAGCCGCTGGCTCATATTCATGGAATTCAAATCTTTCAATTCCTTGATCCACAGATGGGATTTCTGTAAAATTTAATACATCAGAAGTTATTTTAATTGTCTGATAAAATTTTATCAGACAATTCTAAAAAACTAATAACTGTATAAAAAATTACGCAAGTCTAAGACCGCATCCTTTTTTTAATAAATCTTCTATTCTTACAGCATTTTCATGTGATACTTTTTTTACTGACTTTATTGCAGACCCCATCATCATTTTATTTATATTTGTTGTTACCTCATCTCCAGATTTCATTAGATCTTTAGATTCATTGTTTCTTTATTTTTTTTAATAGGAGTATTTGGTTGTGAAACTACTTTTGAAGATGCTTTATCAATTAATTGTTCAAACTGCAGCATTTCTAGCAACAGTTATTGCTGATGTTGAAAGTTCTTTTCCTGCTGATTTAGCAGCAGTTATTGCAGTTTTTCCTAAATCGTTAGCAGCCAACTGCTTCAACATAGCTGATGATACTCTAGTTATTTTAGACGCTGCTACTTGTTTAAATAAATTTCTTATACTGTCGAATAAACCGCTTCCTCCAAGAACATTTTTCTTTACATATCTCTTATTATGAACAATTATCAATTTTTATGCACTATATATATATTTTTTTTTATATGCAATCAGATGTAATTATAAATTGTTTTGTATCGATTTATACTGTGCACTATTCATAACACCTTGCCGTAATAATTCATCACAAATCGCAACAGCTTTATTTCTTGCTCCAGTGTTACCTGCTTCCAATGCAGTTATACGTAATTCAAGCATTTCAATTCGTGCATTAGTGTCGCTAGGAAGGATTATAGTTGGTAATCCTGTTCCTTTTGATTCACGCTTCTTATTTTTCTTTATATCTCTCCAAATTAGAGCTATTATTTCTCTGTATTTTCCACTCCTAGATGACCTTGGTTTGTATGGGTTTAGTAGGAATTGCATCTATTTGTATTAATATATTTTATTTATTTTTAAGATCATCTTCATTATATATTTCTTTATTAGGATTAAACTTTGTTATCAACTCCCAAAGACCAGGAGTACCATAATATGTTTTACTATCAGTAGGTACATCATCATCATTAATAAATATTGGTTTTTTTCCAATGTATAACTTGTCATCCTTAAAATGTATTCCAAATGTAGTATCTGTAGACTTTTTACTATTAGTATACATTCTTAGATAATCTGTTGCAATTTTTCCGAGCCTCAAGATCTTAGTTTCTTCATAAGAAGGCATCAGTTCTTTATATGCATGCTCAGCTATTATTTCAGGATAAGCATTTGAAAAATTGAGTGCAAGTTTATTAGCTTGATCGCGCAATTTAGATACGTTTTCTTTTATTCCAGCTTGACTATCAATTAATGGCTTGAACAACTTTGTCAGGTCTAACTGTAAATTAGCTTCACCCATTTTTTCATTTGAATTGTTCTGCTGTATTTTTTTTTTACTATCTAAGTATTCTTTAACAATTTGATCTCTTTTTTCAGGATTTTCAATTTTTAGAAATAACATTTTGCTTTTTTTATAAAAAAGATAAAAAAACACAACATAACGATTTATGTTGTGTTTTATGTTTTACGTTTTATGTTTTACGCTTTTTTTTACGTTTTATTTTAATACATTATTTTGTGTTTTTACGCTTACATTTTTACTGAATCTACTTTGGAGTATATTAATTGCCTCATCTCTTCCTTGTATAATTAATGACTCCTTAGTTTGTTCATCAATTTCAGTTTTTGTTTTTGTTCTAATTTGTTCAAGCATGACTTAAAATTTTCCAAGTTCACCAAGTATTAATTCATATTCATTGTCATTTATATGTCCATCTACCAAAGCTTTAGAAATATAATCACTTATTGTATTTAGTTTTAAATCAACAAGTATCTTAATCTTTTCATGGTTTTCTGCTTTTAAATTTAATTTTTTAGTAACTTGTCCATCTATTATTGATAACACACCTGCTCCTAAAGCTATACCCTCACATACAATAACTACTGGTGCTGCAATTATTGTTGACAAAAAATCAATTCCAATAGTTTCAAGTGCCATAGTGCTTGCTAGTAATGCATTATCAATTGCTAAAATTATTTTTACAGCTCTAAATTTTACTTAACATAGTTCTCTTTTCTCTCTCACTCTCTATTTCTTTTTTAATCTCATTAATTTTCTTTAGACGATATATATGTCCACTAATCACCTGATTTTCAGCAGGTGCATCTGGAAGAGTTGGGTATATTTTATGATATTCCGTTTTTAATAAGGGAAAAAAAATATTTACAATAAATTAACAAAACATAAAATCTCCTTTTTTAATTAATACATCAGAATCAGAATTATTAACAACATTTACTACAATATCATCAACAGTCTCTGATATTACAGAATTTTGTAAACTTAACATTTTTAATTTAAGTTCTTCTTTTAGTGAAACTAACTCAACACCTTCATTAATTTTACACCAAACTTTAAAAGAGTATTTTGATGTGATAGAGATTTTATTGATATGTCATGTTGTGCAAATATCTCATATCTATTCTCATTTGTTAATAATAAAGGGTGTTCTAAATATTTATGTGGCTGAAAAAGCATTTGAAGAAGCTCAACTTATTGTATTTGTTTGTAAATTTATGTATTGGTGGGTTATTTCTTGACATTTTATATATGTAAAAAAAGATTCATATATAATAACAGTCATATTTAAAAATAAAATATTAGCAAGTAATGAATTCGGTCCTAATAATAAACCTCATTCTGTTGATATATATCGATATCCACTACGTAAGTACAATCCATCACCTACAGAACCTCCCTTAATCCATGGTCTCAAATAAAAACTAGATCCTGCAGCTGTCATTCTTTTTCAAGTACACAACACCCCTTCCAGCAATTTTATCAACCATAGCTGATCCAGCTGCTGAACCTACTCCTGTCAATATTCCTATTGCAAGTGCTGGAGCAACGCTTGATAATAAAAGTCTTCCAGCTGTACCAAGTAAAGGAAAAAATGCCAATAAATCCTCTCTCTATTTTAGAATTGTAAGCTAAATGTGTTTTACTTAAATTAATTATTTTACCCGAACCTTTTTCATATGCTCCTTTAACTCTATTCAATTGTGTATTTGTTACAGCTAATACATGTTCACCATTAAGATCTGAATACGATAATTTAGTACTAGCTCGATAACCATCTTCAATTGCTTTTTTAAGTTTTTCTAATTGCCTCTGCGAAACATTTATTTTAATATTAGTATATTCACTCATTTTATATTATAAAAATTTTTTTTTTATATGAAATCTAATAGACAATTCTTCTCCTCGTAAATTTAAACGATTTCCATTTTGATCAATCACTTTAGTATCCAATTTTGAAATTGTTTTTAGTGTTTTTGGTAAATAAATTAAGTTTAACGGTTCTTGAATAACTTTAAATCCAGGATCTACACTTGGGAAAAATGAATATACAATGTTTTGTGTTTCTCCATTTACATATGACGATACTATTATATCATTTATTACTCGTATACTGTTAACTCTCAAAATGTTTACAATATAAGTTGATTGATAAGAACCTGATGAATATATTTGGCTATTAAAACCTAAAACAGTTCTAATTGAGTTTGAAGTTGTAAAATCAAATTTATAACCAGATGCAATATTTAAAACTGATTTTAATGCATTATTATTTGCTTCAATTGAAATACTTGCAACTCCTGCGACATTATTACCGTTTCGAGACATAGCAAATATGATATAATCATTCATATCAGTAATCTCATAACATCCTTCTGGATCGTTTATATCAATCCAAATTGTTCCATTATCTGCACTATATTTAATATTGTTGTTTGAAGAATCAATATCTGGAAAACTGTAATATGTCTCTAAACTAACTAGAGCCATTTCATATTCTTCATCTTCACTAAGTGGAATAGTAGGAGCAAACTTAGTTTTTACGTTATTACTATTTCCACTAATATGTACACAAGATCTTTTTTGTTTTTTTATATACAAAAAAAAAAAAAATTTATAATTTTTTTAAAATTCACAAGTTGGTATATAAAAATAATTTAATCCACTTCTATATTTTTCATAATCTCTTTTAGAAGATAGATCTATAATAACAAATCCATGAGGCTCTGACCAAGCTTTCTTGCAAAAAATTTTAAATTTATCTTTTAACATATCACTTGAAACATGATCATAATAAAAGTGATTTAAATTCTTTGAATCTTGCGGAAATAAACATATTAAATTTGCATTTTCTCTTATAGTTTTCCTTGGTAATTCAAAATAATTTTGTGCAACATAGAAACAATCTACATTACTATGCCTTCCTCTTATATAATATTTTTCACACTTATTTTGCTTTGTTAATTGTAAATCATCAAATATTATCAAATTATTCTTATAAGTATCAAGATCTTCAGGATCTGGTTCATCCTCAGCTGTTTCAAAAAACTTACACTTCGTATCTGTTTTTTCATTTAAATTTTTAGGAATGTTCTTTAATTACAAACTCAGGGTTTGCATATAATTTTTCTATTTTGTCTTGTAACTTAAATAGTTCAAGAACAACTTCTTTTGTTAATTTTTTTTCAAAATATTATTTTAATATTTTGTATTCTGGTTGAAAAAGAGATTTTCCAAAAACTGACTTTCCAACAATAATTCCTCTTATACTTTTAGGTAACAACTTATTATTATTTCTCTTATTGTTATTTACATTCCATAATAAATCTATAATATCCATTTTATATATTTAAGAATTTAATTTTTCTATATATATAAAAATGCAAAAATGATCTTGCGTATAAATATTTTTAAGATGCTGCAAGAAGAAATCAAACTGATAAAATTATGGTTGTAGAAATGGATTCTATAAAAAATCCATCAATACGCGAAAGAGTTGAACGAGGAATTATAAAACCAATTATATCAACTAAAACAAAGTTTGGATTAGGTGTTCAAAAAACTACCAACGATCAGTGAAAAAGACAAGGATAAAGAATTAAAATGGACTGACAAACTTGCAAACGAACTTCATAGAACAGTTGTAAAACAGTCCACAAAAAGAAAAGTTATTGTAAATGGAATCGATAAAATATGGGCTGCTGATTTAGTTGACATGCAATCTTTTGCCAAATTCAAAGACGAACTAAAATACTTATTAATGGTGATAGATGTTTTTTCAAAGTACGGATTGGTTGTTCCATTGAAGAGTAAAACTGTGGTTGACGTTGCTAATGCTTTAAATAAAATCTTTAAAGAAAGAAGGTGTCAAAAAAGGCTTAGAATTTTATAATAAGCATGTTAAAGAGCTAAGTGTGAAGTTATATTCAACTGAAAATGAATAAAATAGTTATGTACTTGAACGATGGAATAGAACAATGAAAGAGAAAATGTTTAAGTACTTTTCAGCTAATTCTACTAGAAAATATATTGGCGTTTTAGATGAAATTGTAAATAAATAAAGCAACACAAGACATTCTTCAATTAAAATGACACCAGTTGAAGCTAGCGACAAAAAGAATAAAAAAATTGTTTAGTTAAATCTAAATGGAAATGCAAGATCAGAGCCTGTTAAACCAAAATTTTCAACTCGTGATAAAGTTAATATAACTAAAAAGAAGTTAACGTTTGAAAAAGGATACACACGAAAGGATACACACACATGGACTAAGGAGGTTTTTACTGTGTCACAGATTCAGTTTACAGATCCACCGACGTATAAAGTAACTGACAATAATAGTGAAGAAATACAAGGTACTTTTTATGGATAAGAACTGCAAAAAACTAATCAAAAAATATTTAGCTTAGAAATTATAGTTATGATGTAACTATAATATATTAATATATTATCGTTGTTATACTACGATTATTTTATTTTTGTGTTTTTTATTTTAGCTCAGAAATTATGGATGGAGTAATGGTTGAAATGAGATAAGAATTTATGGATGGAGTTATGGCTTAAATATGATAAGAAATTATGGATAGGTTTATGGTTGAAATATGATATGAGATTATGGTTTGGATCATAGTTGAAATGAGTTAAGAAATTATCGATGGATGTATAGTTGAAATATGAAATGAGAAGATGGATAGGTTTATGGTTGAAATGACTTATGAGAATGTGGTTAGTATTAAGGTTGAAATGACTTACGAGATTATGGATAGGAATATGGTTGAAAAAAGATTTTGAGTGCGACCCCGCCGTTTATACTACTAAGACCGCTCATCTTTGGTGATGGAAACAGGAATTGTATTGATAGTGCGCTTTAAAATATCCAGACGATGGACCACTTTAGCAAGTTTCTTTTCCTCCACATTGTTCGCGTAGATTTGCGTAAAAAAATTGCTTTTTTTCTCATAACTATATGCTTTAATTTTTACTTTTTTATTTTTCCTCGGCTTTTTTTACTCAATTTTTCCTCAAACTTTCCTACAAATAATTTCAGAAAATCATGAAAACAACAATATGTTTGTCGTCTTTTTTGCAGCATAAAACTTTTGTTTTATTTATTGAAGAAGAGCAGTGTTGAATAGATTCACCTATTCAACCATTTTTCTTTGTTTTTGTAGACAAAAGATTTGTTTCTATCTTTTTTTTCCTGTCTTTCTTTTTTTTATCAAAATCTTATTTGGGCGAAATCGTATTAAAAACCATAACATGTTAGACCGGAAGCTATAAAATATGCTTTATTGATGATGTTGCTTTAATGATGCTTTTTAATGTCGCTTTGTTAACCAAAACGATTGCATTCTGGTGAGATCATCAATAAATGTCATTACAAACACCATTTCATTATGAAATGGTGTTTGTAATGACATTCCAATGAAATGTTTTCTGTCCATGCGTTGCAAAACATTTCATGGGAGGTTTTCAGTGTGCTTTTCTTGCAGCTTAGGCTTGATCAATGAAAAAAAAGTAATGGGTTACAATCAAATAGCCATATGTGTATTGCTGACTGCGTAATACATTTTAATAGATACTTCAAATATATAGTTTTCCATTTCCGGATTGTAAAACCTTTAACAAAATGTATATCAATTAGGTTAAATTATCCAGTGGTCGACATTTTTTTCCCTAGTCTTATATAAATAATAATTTTTCACTCGTTTCATATATTATTAATTTCAAAGTTTTATCGTATTAAAGGATTGTTGGTCTTCACGAAACACTTAGAGTGAATGACGTCCAAATCGATCGACGTTTTTGTTTTCGAGTATTCGACATTTATTAAAATTTTAAAAAATTAGGCACTTATTTAAATACAGATGTTTAAATGATACGTAGCGAGACGAAAAAGTATGTTTTTTATAGTTGATAACATAAACTATAAAAAATATACTTTGAAGAAAACATTTAAAAGTCTGTTTTTTATATTTACAACGTGAGATAAAAACTTACAATTTAAAAAAAATTAGGATCACAAAACCTGCTTTATTTTTGTGGTTTTCTTAGTACCATATATTAACTTTTTTTTAACACCAGCCATGTTATTTTTCCGTACATGTTACTTTTTTTTGTCGGATATCCCTAACATGGTACCACTTGAGGTGTTGTCAAGACAGATGTTGCATGGAAATCTTAAGCAACTGTTCTAACTTTAGAAACAGACTTCTTTAGCGAGGAAAACTATCTATGATGGAGGAAGGTTTTACTTGTAGCTGTTTGTTTAGAAAGCAATGTTGATGGAGTTTAGACAGGAGGAGGTAAGAAACTTTCCTCGTTTGCACCTTAAAAAAAAAAGTGTTAAAAAAGAAAGAAAACAATATTATATAGGAGTGCCAGGGCAAACGTTTATAGAATATGTGCAACTTAAGGTGGTACTAGCCCATAAAAATTAAAACAGTCAATTTATTTAATTTTGATGCAATTTTTTTTAAACTATGTGCATTAAAAAATTATTTAGAGTAAATATAATAAAATGTATTAGTATACTCGAAAACATGCTGAGTCAGCAAAAAATATACAATTTTAACTACATTCTTAAACAAGGATTTCTCATGAAATAGTCAGTGTGTGAAGCTAAAATTTTGCAAAAAGCTTAACAACATGTTGATTGAGGGATTTGACCAGAATCACCATCAGAACTTTTACAGAATCAAAATGGCTACACTTTAAAAAATAATTTTTAATTTTTATGTAAAATTTGTGCTGCTAATGTCAATATCTCGACAACAGCTAACTTTAAAAGTCTCTTTTTAGTCAAATCCCTTCACAGTTACCTGATGAACAATTTGTGAAAATTTTAGCCATAATCTCCGAGTAGTTCAAAAGATATTCTTGTTCAAAATTTAAAAATCAGTTAACAGAGAAAACGCAAGAAAACAAAATAAAACAACTTTAACAATATATATCTTTAAAAATTTCCAGACACATAGGAGTCATCCTTGCTAAATCCTTTTTTTATACCTCTTAATTTTTTCCTTCTTGATTTTGTCACTTCTTTTTCCTTTCTTTCCATATGAATGATGCGATTTTTGTCTTTTTTAATTGCACCGAGAAGGAAATATTTTCCACAATTAAATCCAAGTTGCTTAAATGTTTCTTTATGGGAAACGTAACCTCCATTAAAAGATATAACTGCAGAGAAAACAGCTAACTCTAAAACATTTTTTGAAACAAAATGTATTTTGAGGCATTTTTCCCAGATTATTTGATTAAAAGACTCATTAGAATTTTGGGTATAGCTGTGTAAACATTTTGACAAAAGATTGTCCGAACTAAGTTCCATAAATATTGGGTGTAATAGGTCTTTTATAGTAACTGGTAAGTTTAACTTGTTTTTATAAGTGCATTGTCCTGTAATCTTATCCCTTTGCCATTTGCACCAGCTAGTATTGGTTCTGGGACAAAATTGATGACGCATAGCTGCATCACTTTCGTAGCAGTGCCATAAAACTGCAAGTACAGCTTTTTTCATAGGGTAGAGTTTATCATTCTGACGAATAGCCATACCAAAGTAATTCTGCATTAAGTTAATACTTGCATCAGTTAGTCTTCTTTTACCTGAGAGAGTTTAACTGTCATTCAACTTTTCTTTTTTTTTTTATTGCACGTAAATTCCGAAGTCTTGTTCCAAGTCTCTTTTGAACATGACCGAGACACTCTAGTTTTTCTGGTATCAACGTTTCTCCATACGGTCTTGCTTCCTTTACTTTGCTGTATGCTTTAGTGTCCCAATCTCCTATGTAATGACTGTACCTTAAGTTAAACTTACTTAATGAAGAACAAAAAATTGAAATAGCACCAGCGGACTTCATAGCACCAGATGATTCGTGATGATTAATTGCACACTTATGTCTTGTTTTCCATAGTTCATAACCAGCTGATCCTTTTTTTTTTGGCTAAATCTCACAAAATTTACAACATTTTGACATGTAATAGTCCAAGACTTTTTTATTATCCTTTGAAATTGCAGATACCACGCCATTCAGGGATGAATAACTCCTTTTTTGCCATGTTCCATCAATAGAAATATGACAGTCGACAATATCATTGCTACACGCATTGATGTTAATCATTTGACGCATTTCATGAGCAGCTTTTTGGGTACTTTTTTCAGCAGATTTTTCATATGCACAATAAAGAGTCTTATTAATTTTTTTATAAATAGTAAATGCAATAGAAAATGGCATATTCTTTATTGTTGTAAATGTTTCAATTCCAGCATGACCTTTGCCTATCTCGCGAAAAGCCATAACTGTGCGATAGTTAATTTCATGTGCTTTTTTTACAGTTTTACTTTTTTGTAAAGGTTTAATATTGAGGAGAAGTATAAGAAAATCTGCATGCTGAACAAACACTACATTTTATACATAATTTAAGTGAAAACCCTTTGTGTTCATTTTTATTATGTGTAAGCTTTTCAGGTGAGCTACACTCAGAACAGCGTGAGAACTCCTCAAATAAATCTTTCATAATGCCAAAATGTATAAATATAAAGAAATTAAGGTCGTTAGATGTCTGTTTGTTTTTAGCTGAACTGCCAATACAATTAACTGCTTTGTTCAACTTTTTAGCACTTGTACTATTAGTACTACTAAACATATTTGAATAAGAAGCACTTTCAGGTGAAATGTTTTGTTGATCAGACATGTTGATTTCCATGAAAATAGTTTCTTTTTATTCTTTTGCTATTTTTTTTAATTCCCATCTAAGAATAAAGCAGTAAAATGTGAAAAATAAATGCAATAAATTCAATAAAATAATCATAACAAGCTGTTATTGATGCACTGTTATAAATTCACTTCCTTCTCACTATACAATTCAATTTAATATTATTAATGGAATTAACGTATTTGCAAAGTTGATATAAAGCAAAGGAGATGTATATGAAATGTAGAATGATAATATAAATTAATTGTTTGATGAAATTTATGGAAAGTTAGCCCAAAAGTATGCATTGTTTATTGTTGCTATGCGGTTGCTAAGGGCTTCTTTTTGAGATCATATTATCAAATTAACATTTTCTGTCACTAAATTACTTAAAAACATAGTAAAACTATACATATTTGAAATCTACAATAATTCTATTTTTTAAATTTAGAAAAAAAAAATCTGAAAGATTTGAAATTTGTCGGGCTAGTACCACCTTAATAGGCTATGCTATTTTATTAGAATTTAAAGGAAATATAAACCTTTTACATGGCTTCTTCGCTCTACAGGGCTCGTTGGTTGTCTGCATATCTTCTTTACTTATTGATTAACTGTATTTTTTCTTTTTAAGCAATTAAAACATTTTTTTCTTATGGAAAAACGCAAAGATTCTAAACGAGAACATTCAATGACCGAGTCATCGCATCCAAATAAACAGTATAAAAGAAATATACAATTTAAATGGGTTGAATGTTTGTATGGCTATTGGTTTTATCAATAGCCGTACAAACAAAGCTTGAATTTTTGTTTTTTATTTTTGTTTTAAAGTTCAAAAGTTTAATGAGTGAAAAAAACTTCCAACTTTATAGTTGCAACTGCTCCTAGTGATTAAACAAGATTAGTGCCATATTTATCAGATAAGATTGAGTCCTAGCATTCAGCTTCTGAATGGGATTTACTTGCGTACGGTAAAAACTTATTATAGGATTAATTAAATAACAGGACATTAAAAATGCCAAATCTGTCTCTTAACGTCTTCAATTGCATTGCTAATACCCTACCGCAATATAACGGGTCTTGATGTCATTCTTGAGCATTTGCTTATTTTAGGAGGCATCTTAACTCTATTTTACTTTTAATTTTTTTACATTTTATAAATTTAAAATATAAACACATTTAATAGCAATACAAGCATTTATATATTCATTTGAGAACTCCAAGGTTTGGAAATAATATCCAAAGAAATTACAATATTGCAATCTTTAATGATTGTTAAAACATTAACAATTGTTCAATAGGAATTGTTGTATAACAATCATAACCATAAAGTAATATTTTTAAAAATCTTAGCAACTTGAATTTAATAAAAAATTGGGTTTGATAAAAGGATCAATTTCATCTAATCCAAATCTATAATCGTTTAAAAAACTACTCTAATCAACTCTAATCCGTCCCCATTTAGAATATTGTAGATCAATTTGCGCCTCGCAGCTTCTCAACGAGAAACTTCAAATGGAAAACGCATTAAAAAGATCTTCTAAATGAATTAGAAGCTTAAATGATCTTCCGTATGAACATTTATTATCACTTGTCATATTAGCACCTATGTCTATAGGTGCTAAATATGACAAGTGTAAAATACAGACTAATTCGTGAAGATCTGATTAATAATTCAAAATAATACAATAATAACAATCATGATAAAAAAAATTTTGAAACAGATAACCAATTCAGTTCTCGTGGTCATTTATTTAAACTAAAAATTAACCATGAGCGATGATTAACGAGATGATCTCGTCTCGTTCTCGTTTCTCGTGAGAAATGGGACTTCTCGCGAAAAACAAGAAATAGAAAATTCACGCGAGAAGTAGTACGAGACTTATATATTATATTATTTTCCAAATTTAAAATTATTATAATTTACAAAATGCTTAATTATTTGTTTTTTTAATTAATTAATATTTTGACTCCGTGATTTTAATTAGATTTTTAATAAGATTTTTTAATTAGATTTTTTTTAAAAATCTTATTAAAAAATTTTAATTAGATTTTAAATATTTTTAATTAGATTTTAAATATTTTTAATTAGATTTTAAATACAAAAACTTTTTGTATAAAATTTTGCACTTTCGACTTAATTTAATTAGTTTACCAGTGGAATTCAACTTGACACATATTGTTCATATTGAAAAGAAATATTCTTGCCTCATTTCAACGATCAAAAATGTCACCAAGAAAAAACAAAATTTGAAGATATTTTCAAAAAACAAGTGACGGTGCTGAATGCAAGGCGTGCAAAAAGTCTTTGAAAACAAAAGATGGAAGCACAAGCGGACTTCATCGTCACCTAGAAAAAAAACATAGCCAAGATTCATCCAGACACAACTTACACCCAGAAAAAGTAGAACAAATCATTTTAATTAGAGAAAACATTGTCTTGTTGGAAAAGCTTGGCAAAAAAATTATGAATTAATATTTGAAAAAGTTGTTTACATTTGACAAATGTTATTTGTGTCTATTTGTCAAAACCATGTTTACATTTTTTTTTTTTACTTGGATTTTAATAAATTTGATTTCAAAAATTGTTAAATTTCTCGTCTCGTTCTCGGTATCACGAGAAGTACTAACTTCTCGTCTCGGTCTCGTCTCGGTTTGAAAAAACCTAGTCTTGCTCATGGCTACTAAAAATACATTCCTCCCGCTTAAGTATGCGGACGAACTTTTTTTTTTTAGAACAAATAGTAATAGAAGTTCTTTTTCTAATGACGTCGTAAAAAAACCTTCGCTAAAAAGATTCAAGAAGCTTCTCGATACCCATCTTAAAAACGAATAGCCTCTCTGCGACTGATATGCATTTCTTTATATATTAGTTTATATAAAAATTGACATTGTTAAGTTTTTTTATAATCAGGTTGTCAGGCATTGTATGCTTGTACAATTTTTTTTTATTGTAAACCTTTAAATAAACAGTGTCTCTGAATTCTCAAAAAGAGGCTAAAAATAGGGTTGTCAAAAATCGTAAAAAATATCTCCCCGAGTGCCCGTCGAACAAAGAGGCGGGTACCCGTTAAAAATTAAAAAAAAGCTTTTTCTAAAATTAATCGTATAAACAGTTAATGAAAACTTTTAATTCAATGATGTCGTTTGTTTAGAAATGTTCTTTTTTACTAAGTTTTATTTTACTTCAAGGTCTAAATTATGTTTTAAGTTCCAGCGTGTCCACTATTTCGAGTACCAAAGATGTACACTGTTGCATGTGCAGCAATCGATAAAGAGTATTCTGATGACACTGAGTTTCAGGTATGCACATGTTCTTGCGCGCTATAATAGCATACCTATATCTTTTATCTTTTAGGTTTCAAAAAATTTTTGTTCAAGAGACATACTAATAAACAAGTTGAATAAGTTGTGTTTTACGTAGCGTTTTATGTACATTGTACACTGGAGTAATATTAGTAATCATTGAGGAATAACAAGTAGGAGTCTGAATCAGAAAGTCAAATAATTTTTCGAACGTTTCACTGAATGCTTTTAGAAATTTTTAGGGAACAAAGAAATCGTAACCATTAAAATTTTTAACAAGATTTTCAAGATCTTCTTTCACCAAGTAAATATTGTTCAATTGTTATATTACTACTAGTGGTTTAAAAGTTTAAAAATAAGTGAATTAATTTTAGATGTATCAAATGACCGTTACCTGTCATTTGATAATGGAATACCTATCATTTAATAATCACCCGCCATTCGATACCCGTTGACTAAAACACAGCTATAGCATCTATATATGATACCTTGGCTAAAACACATTTAACAAAAAGAATTTTTTCAGCTACAAAAACTTAATTTTTTTTTTTTTTCAAAACATCAAGGTTTCATCAAAATTTTATTTTAAAATTTATACTTTTGCACTACTAATCTTTATTCAGCAAATAACATACTTTTTACACTAGCCAAAAAGTAGTTTATTTAGGTTTTTAACTAGACAGTATGAAATTCAAACTGTTCTGCAATCAAACTGAAAATTTTATAGTGAGTAATATTTCCACGGGCGCACAGTGGGCCAGTAGGTGGACAAAATGGGAAAAATTTTAGTTGTCTAATCTTGAAAACCTATTTAATTTTATTATCTACATATATTAGGAGAAATCTATTGATAATTTATTTATATTAAATCCCTTAGTTACCAGGACTCTAAGCATTTGAATATTGAGATAAAATAAAAAAATAAAAAAATTATAAATAAGTAATTAACGGTGACATCAACGTTGTCTTATATTTCAATTACATCTACGTTTTTGAAACTTAAAATTAGTACATGTTATTCTAGAGTATTTAGAGATAAGAAAAACCAATGTGTGAAATAAATTTGTCATAGCATGTTATCTCAGTTATACTTTGAAAATCACAGATTAAAAAAAAAAATTTCTTAAGAAACTTATTTTTTGCCGCACAATAACTAATAATTACCACAATTTGCCATGTGTTGTCTTATATTTATTTGAGCTATATGATGCTTCAATCGAGTTTTAATTGATTGCTCGTCCCCTTAAATCCCCGTTCAGATTTTATGTATGTTTTAACTTGGTTGCTATGGTACTAAATTTTGCATAGCAACAACTCATTTTTACATTAACGTTGTTTTAACAGTATTTTACTTGCGCTAAATACACAATATTGGGGGTATGTATTAAAATGAGATTCAGAATTCTTATGAGGTTAACTTTTTTTGGTTACTATGGATACCTTACTTTGCATAACATAGCAACAACATATTTTCGGTAGTTGTTAGTAATATAATTACTAACACTGACAGTAATTTAATTACTTTTAATTTTAATTACTAACACTTGTAGTAACTTAATTACTAACAAGTATTAGTAGTCTAGGCGGCATATATATTATAACATTTTACTTTTAAATACAAAATACTTGTTACAATAATTATTTAGATATGGTTTTGTTAAACTTAGACATTCATAATTTTCTCCAAAAAAACAATCTTAGTATTTCAAAACAAAATATTACTGAAGATATATTAAAATTTATTCAGCCAAAATTTGCTGATTTTAAAGACGTTGATTTTAGACATGCTGTTCAACGATTTGTTTACTTGTATAAAAAAAAGTGGAAATCTGCAAACTATACTGTGAAAAATTTTGAAAAGAAGTTTGTGAACTGGCTTAATGAATATTTAATTGTCAGAAAAAAAGACAATGAACCAACTGCAAGTAGACGTGGTCGAAAACCAGTTGCATTTGATAATAGTTCTAATAAAACTAAAAAACGGCGTGTATCTTGTTTAATTGAATCTCATTCATCCAATGAATTATTTTTTGCTGCTAATAAAAAATTTAGAGATGAATCTGTTGTTATTGCTGCCAAGAATGTTTTAAATATATCAAATACAGATAAAGCAACTAAATATTCAGCAGACGAAGCGCTGGCTTTAATAATTGATGCAAGTCTGACAAAAGCTTCCTATCAATTGATTAGAAGCGGAGCCTTGGAGAAAGAATATAATATCTACCCCGCTTACAATGATGTCAGAGATGCAAAATTGAAATGTTATCCTGCAAACATAACAGTGGAGGACTATTCAGCTTCAGTTCCTTTAAAAGATTTAATGACTCATACTTTGCAAAGAATCTGTGCAGTTCAGGAACCTGTGCTAAGGCACTTGATATTGAACGACAAAGCAATAAAAACAATGACACTAACGTGTAAGGCTGGTTTTGATGGTGCTACTGGCCAAAGCATTTATAAACAAGTTTTATCAGAACCCGACATTAACAGAGATTTAAAGCGTGAAGAATCATTATTTATTACTTGTCTTGTCCCATTGGATTTGACTGGATTTAACAACAGCAACGAAAAGGTGTCTATTTGGAGAAATCAAAAGTCGTCCTCCACAGCCTATTGTAGACCCATAAGATTTGCATACAAAATGAAATCCAAGGAATCTGTGATTGAACAAGATCAGTACATCAAAAGTGAGATAGAAAGCTTGGGTATGATTTTGTTAGAGGTTTGCGGATCTTCTATTGAAGTGAATTGTATTATTGAACTTACAATGATTGATGGGAAGGTTCAAACAATATTATCTGAAAAAAATAACTCATACCAATGCTGTTCAGTGTGTGGTGTCTCTCCAAAAAATATGAATAGTCTTGATATCCTTAATATAGATTATACTAACAGAGAGTTCAATTATGGTCTTTCCAGTCTTCATGCATGGATTCGATTTTTTGAGATGTTATTGCACATTGCATATAAAAAAGAAACAAGAAAGTGGCAAGCAAGATCTAAAGAACACAAAGAAAAGGCATCTGTAGCTAAACAAAAGATTCAGACTGATTTTATGAACAAAATGGGACTTGTTGTTGATTTCCCTAAAAGTGGTTGTTCTGGAACAAGTAATGATGGCAATACCTCAAGGCGTGCTTTTGCAGCATATGAACAAACAGCTGAAATTCTGGGTATTGACCAAAACCTTATATTCAGATTTTACATTATCTTGGTAACGCTCTCTTCAGGATATGAAATAGACTGCTTAAAGTTCAAGGAATATTGTTTTGACACTTTTAGACTATATGTGTCCCTTTATCCATGGTATTACATGGCTCAATCAGTTCACAAAGTATTGATACATGGACATGACATAATTAAAAGCCTTACATTACCCATCGGACTTATGTCAGAGGAAGCTCAAGAGGCTAGAAATAAAGACTTTAAATCTTATCGCGAAAATTTCAGCCGAAAAACATCCAGAAAAGCAACAAATACTGATCTTATCAATAGACTCCTAGTTTCCAGTGATCCTGTTATTTCATCATTGCGTAAATCAACATCACATCAAACAAATCATAAAGCATTTCCTTCAGATGTTTTACAATTACTTAAATAATCTTCAAACGATATTATTGTTTTATAATTTTTTGATGTAATTTAAAATTGATAACGTTTTCTTGCACTATTTTTTGCTTTTATTATTCCTAAAACATTATTTACCTAAATACTCAATTTTTATTCAATATAGGTGGGTCAAAAATCCGATAAGATATTCAAATATCAATTTACCACTTTGTAACTAAGGAAAGTATCCGGTAACTAAGCAATATAAGTATCCATAACAACTAAATTTAAAAAATTATCACTTTTGTAAGAAGTGTGATCTCATATTGGTACTCATGCCAAATTTAGTGAATATAGCACTTATAAAATATCTGCAGATAACAAAAGTAGGATGTTGCTAAGCAAAATAAAGGTATCCATAGCAACGAAATAAAAAAATATTACCTTCATAAAAAGCGCAGACATCATATTAGTACTCATACTAATTTTAGTGAATATAGCTCTAATATTAAATTAGTTATGAATTTTGTCCAGTAAAAGTGCATTCTGGCCCACTGTGGGGCGCAAACGATTAAGGTGCGCAATAAGAAAAGCTCTAGTTTTTCATAAAAGTATTCGTTTCTTTTAAAATAATGTAAGTTTAGCGCTATGGGTTTCATAAGCATTCAAATAAGAATTCCTTCATGTGAAAATGATGCCCAAGCAAACTGTAGTGATGTCATCGTTAATATTTTTACATTAAAAATAGTTTGCGGTATAAATTACAAAACGATTTATGCATATTCGATCACTAAAGGAAATTTGTTTCTATTAAAATCATATATGACTCTAAACATACGAAAAGATCATGCTGTTATAAACCGCCTCTGTCTTCAACAAAAATATTCTTAAATCGTCATCAAAATATTATTTTCAAAAACTTCCAAGAAAAAAAAATTATTTGTACTACGAGATTTTAATCTTAACGCTCTAAACTGTTAGAATAATAAAGAAACGCAAAATCTCTCGAATTACAAGAAATTTATTAACATTAATCAATAATATACTAACAAAATCTTAATTTGAAATCTTGTTAAAAAAGGAGGAATTAAAACATTAATAACGGATCACTTTCCCATATTTATTTCAATAAAGACCTCAAACAAAATTAAAATAAGTCATCCAGGTCAACAACAAAAGAGAGTTAGTGAATATTGACTGGTCAGATTTAGAATATTCAAATGCCACCAATTTATCAATATTCTTTTATTTTTATATAGAAAACATTTTCGCAAAGTAACAAAAGCAATTAAACTTACAGACTTTAATTTACCTTGGTTAAGTAAAGGTCTTAGAAAGTCATCTAAACGGACACAAAATTATATATAAAATACCTTTAAAAAAATGTGATAAAATAAAAACAGAATACAAGAATTATGCAAATTTATTTGAGAAACTTAAAGAATCCGCTAGTATAAAAATCTGCTAAAGCTATTATAACAAACTACTTAAAAAGAGTCAAACAGATTCCAGAAAAACATGGCAAATATTAAATAAAATTATTGTAAACCAAAAACTAGCAAACAAAGGGGTAGATCCAACAAGTGGATAGAAATTTAGATAAACGTGTGCAATATGTATATTACGAAGAAAATAAACTCTCTGATCCGTCTTTAATAGAGAATAGTGTACTTTAAGGATCAATACTTGGGCCTTTACTTTTCTAAATCTATGTTAACGATCTCTGTATTGCATCAAAAAGAATTTTAACTTTAATGTTTGCTAACGATAGAAATTTTTTTTATCTTTGGAAAATTTATTAGCGAACTGTGCGTAGAAATGAACAATGAATTAGAAAAAATTTCAGAATCTTTTATGGCAAACAAACTCTCTATTAACTCAAATAAAACAAAGTTTTCTTTATTTCATCATTTCTTTAAAAAAAATAACTTCTTTTCCGAAAATTTTTATTGAAAATAAAAAATTTCGGAAATATTTTTAAAACCCCAAAATTTTGGGGTGTTTTTATGGACAAAATTCTAAATAACAATTAACATATCGCTTATTTAGGTAGTAAAATATACAAACGCTAGGAATAATATACCAGTTACGTTACTTAAGAAAAAAAAACTTCTGCTTAAACAATCTACTTTTGTTCAAAGTTACCTAAACTACTATAGTTTTGTTCAAAGTTACCTAAACTACTATAGTTTTGTTCAATGTTACCTAAACTACTATAGTTTTGTTCAAAGTTACCTAAACTACTATAGTTTTGTTCAAAGTTACCTAAACTACTATAGTTTTGTTCAAAGTTACCTAAACTACTATAGTTTTGTTCAAAGTTACCTAAACTACTATAGTTTTGTTCAAAGTTACCTAAACTACTATAGTTTTGTTCAAAGTTACCTAAACTACGGTAATATAGCATGTAGTCTATAAAACGAAACTAGAACCACTATATCATAAACAGAAGTACGTTATACGTGTGATTAATTTTAAAAATAAAAAAAAACACTCAAAATCTCTTTTTGAACAAATGTCTTTATTAACATTGTTTGAACTAAATATTTATAATGTTCGAAGTCTTATGCATAATAGCAAAATGCAAAAAAGTCTATCAATTTTCTATAGTCTTTATAAACAAAAACCAGAGTACAGGTGTATATTTCGGACAAATAGTACTTTGTTAGAGCCTTCATGCAAAAATATGCTTGAGCAGTTCAAAATGACTTATCGTGCACCTCATATCTGGAATAAGTTTAACTAATTAGTTTAAACAATATTGATTTAAAAATCTTAACTTGCTTTAAAAAAAAACTATTAAAAAGAGTATTTTAAAGTATAAAAATTTAGTTATTGATTTTTTCTAAGTTTATTTTCCCAAGCTTCTCAAATAGTTACTTGTTTTTTATTATATATAGATATATTTTCAACATTGCATTAGTAATGCGTAAAGATTATTGAAAATAAAATATAATCGTAAATATTATTAAAAAAAACAATATTTGTAAAAATAAATGTGTATTCTAGTTATCTGACATTTTAATACCATTATAATGTAATGATTTTACGTAAAAATTTTATGAGTAAGTTTTAATATTTACAGCAATGTAAAGCGGTTCTTGATGATTAGACCATTTGGTCTTCTGCAAGTTTTCCGCGTTCTTTTTACAAGTGTTAGAGTGACTTTATTATTTTTGTAGAACCACTTCGCAATATTTTTTTTTTTATATATTCACTGTTAATGAATCTTTTTTATGTAATTACTAATTTGTAATATAAAGGAACAAAAAATAAACTTAATATAAAATAGAAATTTGTTCAAATAGATTTACACAAAACGCTGTTTTTTGTCCAAAACGAATTATGCAAACAGTTTTTATTTATCTAAAGGTAATTGTTTGTGTAGCAATCATTTCATTATGGAAACCTGTAAAACCTGAAAATAAAACAAAATCACAATGTCTTGTTTAGGGTATTCATAAAATACGTACGCAGTAAAATAGTTTATGGGGCTTTGCTCTCTTTGTACGCAATTATATGCATCCAACAACCTCCCCTTCTTTACGTTCGTAGACATTATTTGTTTCAATGTCAACCTCCTTACTTCTTTAATGCATAAATATTTAAAAATCATAAAAAAAACTTTAACACCAGCTCTCTGAGAACTCACATCTGGTTTCTCCATCCAGATGAGGCCAGAACAGCTGTTTCTCCATCCAGATGAGGCCAGAACAGCTGTTTCTCCATCCAGATGAGGTCAGAACAGCTGTTTTGTTTGAGACAGCATGGGATCAAAAAGAACCAGATAATACTAAGAAGCTAAATAAACTTTACAACTAAGTGAAGAAATCTCTGATAAAAGAAACTACTCAGATTCAATTCTGAAACTGATGCTGTTGATTCATCGGGTAAAATCCAATATTAATTCAATTGAGTTTGATTTTCAAATAAAACAGCTTAAACAAATGTGATATAATTTGTTATCATTCTATTCAGATACCGTTTATCCAAATAAAAAAAAGACAAATTGGAATAAGGCTTTTTAAGAAGTCTTTAAAAGAGGTGTATAGCACTTATTTGTCACAACCAGACCACCATTCTTCCAGCGAATTTTCAGGCTGTATCTCAGATCATCAGTTTAGCTGAAATTGATTTTGTTATGATGAAGTATTTAGCAGACAGTATTCTTATTTTCAAACATATAAATGAGGCAGCATTACAAGACTTAAAATAATTTGTTATTATATATGATTGATAAAATAATTTGATATTAAATATTTGATATTGTTAAAATAATTTGATATTAAATATTTGATATTGTTAAAATAATTTGATATTAAATATTTGATATTGTTAAAATAATTTGATATTAGGCTCCACGTAAAGTAAGCCAGAACTATCGTTAGATTAAAGCTTTTTTTTTTTTCGATTGGTCAAGTAGACAGTAACTAACAAGATCTTAAAGACAATGCTGTTGGCGTGGCTTTCACAATTGATTTGTTATCATCAAATAAAGTCATTTTTAGAAAACTTGTTTGTACATAAGCAATGAATTTTGTCAATTAGTTACCCAAGAAGATAATAACATTGGATAGAATAACATCGAATAACCTATTAAGAATAAAATAGAGTTGATGGAATAATATCAAAAATACAAATTGGCTAACCTTCAAAATGTATTTAAATAAATATTTTTACTTGTTTAGGAACTTTGATTCATACCTTGCCATGCATAACGCTTTGTTATATCTCAAAAAACTGGACCCTCGCTTTACGCTTTGTTATATCTCAAAGAACTGGACCCTTCCACAATACATCAGCAGCCTCTCGAGGCTGCTGATGTATTGTGGAAGTGCAGAAGGTAGATAAACATCTCAAAAAATTGCTAAACGCCTTGAAAAGTCAGTTATAGAGATAACAGATCTCCCATCTTATGTCCATAAGATCTGTACAAGCGATAATGCAATAATTATGCTAGCAGCCATCTAACAACTGACTAATGAAAATCAAGAGGGTCTTGGGTGTGCGGATCACTTACTTAATATTGTGACTATAATAGTAGTTCTATTCTTATAGACCAATTCTACACCCATAGTAGAAAAGACTCACACTTGTCCAATATGAAAATGCAACTTACATGAAAATGCTTGAGCTGAGGATCAAGGAGAATGAAGTTATGCCAGTGCAGTACATGAATCAAGAAATTCTTAAGGGGTATACTCCCCCATTTTAAAATATTGACAATTAATAACAAATTTTGACATAAAATGATTAACCATAGCATAAATGTAGAAAATTTAAAAAAAATTAAAAAAATTGGTCAACGGTTGCTGTAGTAACCGTAAAAAACCCTCAAAATAAGAAAAAATAAGATTTGCGCTGGCCAAGTTTTAGTAAAAACTAATAAAAAAAGGCTGAATGAAACTTTGGAAACACAATTAGAATAGGTTTATGAGTGTTTTAAACAGAACAGATTTTTAAAAAAAGGTTCTGGGCCTGAAGACTTGTGCTCTAAAGTTGACAATAGAAAAAAGTACATTTTTTGAAAAATTAATTTAGCCATACTGTTTTATTCATAAGTATTTAAAAATTCTGTTCCGTTTAAAACACAGCTTTTATAAAAAGGAAAATTTTTTGAAAATTTCAGATAAAACGCTCAAGCGGTTCTCTTGGAATTTTGGCCGGCATATTGAAAAACCTCAAACTGAGAAAACGCATAAAAACTGAAAATAAAAGAATAAAGATCTACAAATATAAGTAACATTATATATTGGACTATATTTAATATTAAAAACCTCCTGCTTCATATGTTTTACTTTCTTTTTCAAAGGTTTTGTCACTTTTCTTAAGTTGTTTAGCCCTTAACTTTTGACGATGCAACTTGTTATCGGGTTTTAGTTTATAGATCGACCATTTAATGCGTGTTTTATTTATGTCGTTAGAACCGTTTAGTGTATAAAAACCTGGAACCATGTTCAGTTTTTCATATATAAGGATTGAAGACTTCATCCCAATGTTAAAATTGGCAACAGCATCATAAACACCAAACTTCAGCAAAGTCAGCGAGACATATTTTGTTTTTGGTATGCGATCCCAAATTTTCCCATGGAAAGACTCATTTGCATTTTGCGTTTTACCATGCAGACATTTTTTAAGCTCATCTTCTTTTGTGAGCTCTTCAAATACAGGTCTGATCTTGTATACAACCTCTAAAGGTAGACCAGGTCCTGGCTTGTAGGTGTTAGTGCTATTTGCTTTGTCTCTATTAAATTTACACCAGCTACTTACACCTGTTGGACAAAGTGGATAGTGCCAATTATTTTCTTTTGATGAAGCAACGTGAAAAAGGGTAGCAAGCGCTGCTGATTTCATGGCATCTAAATTACCATTATTCTGTCTAATTGCCACACCAAAGAAGTTTTGCAGTCTACCAATTGTTGCATCTGTCAATCTACCACGACCGCCCAGTCCCCTAACTTTTTTTTTCAATTTCCGGAGTCTGGTTCCAACACGCTTCTGATAGTGTCCAACACATTCTAATTTATTTACTTTAATATTAGGATAAACATCCTTGACACTATTGTAACTTTTGCTATCTCCATCACCTAAAAAATTAATGTACTGCAACTTATGTTTTTTAATTGATCGCTGGAAAATACGACTGGCTCCTTCACACTCCATTCCACCTCCAGAACCAACAAAATTCATTTTACAAATGTGGGAATTTCTCCACTCAGCATAAGCAGTAGGATCTTTTTTAGAAAGTTTTTAATTTAAGGAGCACCTTCTGCATATCCGACTCATCATCTCAACATCTAAAACTTTTCCACTGTCTATTGAAAGTGCTGCAAATACACCATTCAATGATGAAAATCCCCTACGCTGCCATGTGCCATCACATGATACACCAACATCAAGAATCTCATTGTCTTGACACCGTAGTCTTATATCAGATACAGCATCAGTCATTGTTTCCTGTGCAACTTTCTCAGTAATATTAATATTATTAGCAATTTTTAAAACAAGTTTGTCATAGTTTTTTGGCGTCATTGGTTTTGGCATGTTCATGAGGGTTGTAAACCGTTCAATTCCGGAATGTCCTAATCCAAGAGTCCTCATTGTATATACTGTTCGATTGTTTATATCAAAGTTTCCTTTTTTATTAATTAACTTAGAAGTGTAAAAGTCATTTTGATATTTACACTTTAAACAAATAATAGAAAGTTCACATGCAAGTCCTTGCTTTTTGCTTTTGTTTTCAATGATTGCTAAAGTCGTTTGAAAACAAGTTGGACAGCTCAAAACGCTAATAACATCAGACAAAATCGAACAATCAATAATTCTATATCCTGTCAGAACTTTGTTTTTAGTATTGTTATATTTTTTTGATGTTGAGCTAATGACTGCCTCAACTTTGCGAAGAGAAGAGCTTGACGTATCGAAGATGTCAGTTTGACTATTTACAGGTAACTCGATATTTACACTTAAAGATGGAAAATTTACATTATTTACACTCACACTGCTACGTAAAACTTTTCTATTAAAAATCTTCTTTCTTTTGCCTGCTCGCTTAGTTTTTACTTTAATTCGATCAGCTTTAACCATGTTTGAAAACTAAAAAGTATACAACTTCTGGCAAGAAAATGCGACAAAAAATGAGCTACAAATCAACAAAAACGAACTTAGTCTTGATATACCAAAAATAAGTTGTTAAAAAGTCTAACAAGAAGTCAAAAATGCTTTTAACTTGTGAAATCAATACGTTGTTTTGGTTTACAAGTGATTAATTTAGGGGTACCAAATCTTCTCTTTTTTGTACCTAACTCTCAAAAACAAAAAATTTTGTTATTTATAGATATTTTTAGGTAAAACCATTATGATTTCTGAAACCCCCATATATTTAATTATCTAAATCATTTTTTTTTTTTTTTTTTTTTTTTTTTCAATTTATGGGGGAGTATACCCCTTAAGTATGTTGATGAGAATGACTAAATCAAAGGTTAGATTTAGAACTTGAAAAAATGGAGAAAAATAGCTTTTTTTTAAAAATTAAATCTTTTCAATTATTTGATCTTGTTTCTTCAGGACTAAAATGAGGTCTTCTAAGTGGAGCCTGCCACCCAGTAGCTGTTTAGGTCAGCCACTAGCCCCATAAATTAGAGATCCACATTTATAATATCTTGACAGATCCTCCTTCAATGTTGTTGTGCTACAGTTGTTGAGAAAGAATCATCGGAGGTTTCCTCTTATCGCCAAGTATCCCAGAAAATACCTTTGCACTTTGATAAAAATAGTCATTTTATTATTAAAAAAATTGTATAAGGTATAGCGAAATGTGAAACGTGAAAGTTCAAATTGCTAAGATATTCAACTTTGGCCATTAAAAAAATTGGCCATTGGAACTTTACCAAATAGAAATTTTTCGTTCTCATTTTTATGTTGATTCAAATTTTGACAAATTATTAAAACCAGTTTATTTTTCAAGCATCATCTGCTACTCATCGTAGTTAAGGCAAACTAAGAAGACTTAAATTGAAATTTTTTTTTAAATATCTTTAAGTTTTAAAATAAAATGAAATAAATGTAAATTTATTTTTGTTTTGTACAATTTCTACAGCTTGTATTTTAAAAAATATTTGAGACGATTTTTTTTTGTTTATACAGAATTTAAGACTTTTATAAAGTCTTTTTTTGGACTTCTTTAGAGTTTTGCTCAGTCGGTTTGCTTTAAATTGCTTTAAATAAATAAATTAATAAACCTCATTCATTTGGATATGGTTATATATCAAAAGAGCTTGAACTTTTACAAAGTGTTTAATTTCCTAAAAAACATTGTTTTTAGTCAAAGTTATAAGGTTCTCCTCCTAATAAGTAAAAGTAAACAACAAATTTTATGCTGGTAGTTATAGCTCTTTTTTTTTTATTTCCTTAGAAATATTCTTTCGTCAAAATGTCTTTGCAATAAATAAAACAGTTCTAGCATCGAGCAAACTCGTCACTTAAAAATACTATTCAAGAAATTAAAATTTCAATGGTCTGGAAATTAAATCTAGTGTTACGATTCCATAATATACCGCAATTACCTTTTATTAAATTATATAACATAAAATCTTAATAGGCATATTACATTTTAAATAAATTTTAAAATTGCTTGCAGTCAAAAGTAAGATTTTTGGTGTTTCCTGAAAACAATCTAACCGTTTATCTTGCAGACCAGATATTTAACAGAAATATTTTGGTTGTTTAAACTAATAACCCACTGACGGCAATTTTTTAAAAAGCACCGCAACCAGGGGCACCAAAAGCATATTTTTGGTTTTTGAGATAGCTAACTTCCACGCATGGGGCAAACTCTAAACATTTATATGTTTATACTTTTGTCAAATAAAGATGCTTTGCAAAAAATTACGATGATTGGAGCTTGGGAACAAAAAAGCCCTAAAATTTTGTCCCCTTTCCCTCCTTCCCCAAACGTGAGAGCAACCAGTTGATGAAATATTTTTTGTATTGTTTTAACAAGGCTTATATTCATCGAGAAAATTTAAGTTTCATATTATTTTTCATCGTTTAAAAATTATGACAATATAAAATTTTCAACCCCCTCAAACTGAGGGGGGTTTAAACTTTATATGGTCATAACTTTGGAATCTTTAAAGTCCTATAATTAATACTTTATTTGCAGATATCTGAAATCATTGAGCTTAACGAATCAAGAATTCGACTTTTTAAATGTAAACAAATGTTAACTTGTCCAAAAATGCATTAGCAAGCTAGTGGTATGCTGGTCAGATTGGCCTAACATTGTTTCTAATCTCAAAAATAAGTTCCCTGTGCCTAAAGATCATCCAGGTCATATTTTAAAAATCCGGAAAATAGTTAGGGTAAAATGTCCGGGAAAAATATTTTCCCTTATTTTCCTCCTAATTTTGCATTTACCTGAGTTGTTTCTAACTTTTTTTTTCAAACTTTTTTATATTTTTCTACAAGTGATGAGTGAAAAAGCTTAAAAAACAAATATATTACACAAATTTATACATAAACTTGTATGTATAGAAAATGTTTTGGATATCCGGAAAAACTAAAAGTTAAAGAAATTATACGGAATTCCGGAAATATCCGTAAACGGATAATCCCTGCTTGTTCGTTAAAAAACTATTAAATAGTTATATTTCTTTAAAAAATCATTTAGGTTTACTTGTTTATGCATTATCTAGCCGATCATTGGTGCGACTTCTAAAATTTGAGGCCGCAAGCGAACTAATACCAAATTTTTAGATTCCCATGCAAATTGCTACCATACGAGAGGAAAAGATGAAACGATTTAATCAGGAAAATTTTATAAGGTTTATGGGCATTTTCTGGCTAAAGTAAAACTCAGTGTTTTCCAGGACTCTCCTTGCCCCTGTAGTCAACTTGTCTTGATCTTCCCTACTATTTTAGGTAGCAAATTTGAATGGTCATAATCTGTAATAAAAGCAAATAAAGATGGAGTTTGCACACAAAAAAATAATAAAAATAAGGCTTTATTATTTAAAAAAAATATTTTTATACGTGTTTAGAATCAAATATGAACTTCAGATATTTATAAACTTCAATAAATAAATTTAAAAAAAACGCAACTAGTACGAACATATGAAAAGCTTATATGAAATCTTGTTTGAAATTTTATACTATCTATTTATTTTAAGATATAAAAATTCTTTATCTTTTAATAAATACAAAATCATAACAAATATAAATCTTGTTTAAAAAATATAGAACTAAAATGTATTTAAAAAATATTAAAAACAATAGCAAAAAAAAATTTTTGAAAAAAACTTTGTCTTGAAAAAAACTTGCATAAAACAACGACAAAATAACAAAACAAAATAACAAAACAAAAAAATCAAATCTGTTAATACAAGTATCTATTTTGATTTTGAAATTATAGTTAGTAATCAAATAAAAACAACAAAAAATAGAATTGAAAAGTAAGAAAGAATCAGCATTTATTGGTTAGTAATTTTTAGTCGACAATTAGTGCACGATTATATTCACTAAAATATCAAAAAATAAAGTTAATATCTATTGTTAATAAAAATACAACTAAGTTAGAAGAATTTAGAACTTCAAGAGAAACAGTTAAAAATTAATTTTTTAAAGAGAACCAATTTATTTTTATTTTCACTAATTAAACCTATATTGACATCAGAGGTTTACCCAAAACTATTGAAGACCTATCATTCGTAAAAAAGATAATTGAACTTTCGTTAAGATTTTAACGCTACACTAACCCCTCTCCGGGATTAGCCCTCGTTATTTCCTTGTTCCAATTTTGACCATATTATTTGATTAACTAATTATCAATTTTAATTACAATGTGGTCTTAAAATACAGTACCTAAAATTTAATATCTGAAATAAAAAGATTCTTTTCAAAAATAAATAAAAGTGTTAAATAATTAATATAGATATTGTTTTATACGTATATATATTGTATATATATATATATATACTGTTATATGTATATGTAATTAATGTTGATATATTTTTATATGTATAGTATTGAATGTGATAGATTTGTATATATGTATTACCATAATATATATACGAGATAACCTTAAACATTGCCATGAACATTTTAGCGATTTAATAAATTTTTTGTTATACACACTGATATTTGGTAAAACAATTTAAAATTCGCATTGAGACATTTGAACATACCCATCTTTTCCGGGCTTTTCAGATACTTTCAATTTGTATAGTGGATTTTCTCCTCTAAAAAACAAATTAAAATAAAACTGAAATCGATAAAAAATTTACGTAAACTGAAAATCAAATCACTGAAAGATTAAAAAAAAAAAAATGCAAGAAATTTTGTAAAAAACACACAAGAGAACACTTAGAACATGATCAAATGATCAAATGTTTTTTACCTATCTGCAACATCAACTTCTTCGTAGTGTCTACAACAATTAAATAGAAAACAACTTTAATCAATTGTTATGCCTTATTAATTGTAATTACTAATTTATATTATGTATATATATATGCCGTTAATTTTATTTACTAATTTATATTATGTATATATATTTAGTCTATATATTTCGTATACTATATTATGTATATATATATAAATTATGTATATATATGTCATTAATTATATTTACTAATTTATATTATGTATATATATTTCGTTTATTTGTATTAACTAATTTATATTATGTATATATATTTCGTTTATTTGTATTAACTAATTTATATTATGTATATATATTTCGTTATTTGTATTAACTAATATATATTATGTGTATATATATATATATATATATATATATATATATATATATATATATATATATATATCACATCATCAAGTCTAATCAATCACATCATCAAGTCTAATGACAAAAATTATTTACAACTTTGTATCCATAAAAATTTTATTTGGCTACATTAAAATTTTGTAGAATTTTTATGTATACAAAATTCCGAAAAAAATTTCTAATTCGACCTGAAAATGACAACTGTGATAGATGAAACATATTGGCAAAAAAATTTACAAAGATTGTTTTTTTTTTTTGTTTAATCAAATAACAATAGACATGTTCTGTTGCTTTAATAAAGTAAATTACATCTGTCACGCATTTTATATTACAACTTTCACTAAGTTTAAAAGTACCAAGTCTAAAAGTACTCTTTAAAAAGTTATTAAAGCTGGACTATGCAATGACACTCAAATGACTTTTGCGTACTTTAAAATAGTTATATTGATACAGAGGTTTTGACGGGTGTTACTGATAAATGGGTATTTGTTCTTTGAATTCAGTTGGTTCAATCAGAATCTAATTTACTTTGTTTCTAAAATGCCATTACTTCTCTATCTGATTGGCATATTCAATGACATTCAACAAAAGTTAAAGTCAAACATTTGATAGAGTAGAAATATATTGAGAAAAACTGTCATAGTCTTTAGACTTTTTGCTTTAAAAGTCTTTCGTAGTCTTAGATCACAAACAAATAATATATATTTATGATATCATATATACTTATGATTTTAGTTGTGTGTAAAGCTAGGTCTTAGCCAGACATGCATGAAAGGTTACTATATTGTAGTGTTACTTGGCGATGTGACTTGGCTTACCTTCTCATGGTGTCTCAAACTATCACAACTGATTTTAAAAAGTAATTTCATAACTAGTTTTATAAAATCTTTATATGTTAACTAAAAGTCAAGATAAGAAGCACAACTAAACAAATTTTTAATTTGTATTAGTTGTGCTTATTATCTTGACTTTTAGTCAAGATAATAAGCACAACTAATACAAATTAAAATGATATCTGAAATATTTAATTGTATTAAATATTTCAGATATCATGTTCTTTTAAATTGTTATTATATTAGGAGCATTATAAATTATATGCCCTAATCTTTTAATGTTAAATTGAAAAGAAAATTGCCTAACTTACTAATTATAACTGTTACTTACATAACAGTTACTTGATATAAGCATATACTTGCATATCTATTTGTCTATTTGTAATGAAACCTAGTTTAAATGCGGTGGATCTTCAAATGATGCCCTTTCCCTTTTAAACAAGGTGCAAAAACGCATTATAAACATAGTTGGACCTGCTCTTGCAGCCAACCTCCAACCATTATCACATCATTGTAATGTTACTTCTCTTTCTCTTTTCTACAAATACTATAACAGGCACCTCTATAAAGAGCTAGCATCGCTTATGCCATATACTAAAATTTATTCTCATGTTACTTGTCATTCTTTCTGTGTCTCATCCTTTTTCTGCAACTATTCCTAAGTGCTCCAAAAACTCTTATTCGTCTAGTTTTTTGGAATTGGCTTTCTTCATCTTGCTTTCCTGATTCATATAATTTGCACTCTTTTAGGTCGTCTGTCAATCGTTACCTTGCTCTATAAACTTTGTCTTTTCTCTTCCAGTAACTTCCAACTCTAATAGTGGTTGCTTTCAGCCTTGTTGGAAGCGGAGATGTTGGAAAGAAGAAAAAAATTTTCTGATGTGCTCTTGTTTAGTATCATTTCACTCAATCAACTTTCTTTTCACACTTAATTGTTCTCTATCTACCAAAGAATGCACCTTTTAGCTATTATTTCTGACCAAAGTTACCAAACTCTCAGTCTTTTCTGACCAAACTCTCAGTCATCAGTCTCACAATCGGCCAATCTTACAATCAGCCAATATTATTATTATTATTATTAAAAGCTTTAATGCTTATTACTCTAATACCACTGACTTAACTGACTCTAAAGCTCAAAGACTTTTGTCTTTCTCAACATATTACTAAGATTGTTAGCTTTGTGACATATTTACCAGACTCTAATCACCTTCACTTCTTGATTTGTGTGTTGACTCTAACTGCAATTCGTGCTTAGCTACTCTTTGTTCTTTCATTTTGTACTTCTTCTACATTTATCTTCTATATTTACCCTATCATTCTATTACTTACTACTACCTTCAGAGTTATTAAAATTGTTATTATTTATGTGATTATACTTGGACTTATGACTTTTGTCTCTACTACAAAAATTGAGCCTCCTACATAATTTTCTGGATTCAGGCAGGCTTAGAAACTTTTATGCCTTCTCATTAACTTCAAGTTGTTAAATGCTTTTCTGCTTCTCATGCAACATGTAAATAAAACTTTTACTTTATCTCAGAAGTAAGGGTTTTAGAGACTTTTGGAAAATTTTTTTACAGCGTTATTAATATAGGAATACCTAATATTTTATACTCAGACATGAGTATGATTCTATCACTTCTCCAAAAGATAAGGCAGAAAACTTGCAAAACAATTTTTCATTCAACTCATCTCTTAAATCAAATACCACCCTTTAATATTTCCCTAAAAAACACGCAATTCAACTATTAGATATTCACTCCTGATTCTGCAACTAAAGTTAATACTCGTTTTACTGATAACAGCTTTGGGCTTACAGTGGCTTGTGAGTTTTAATTTAAAAAAATCAGTTATTTACTATTAATATTTATAATAGCTGATCACTCATGAGAACCATACAACAAAACCATTGTAAAGTTAGCATCTGCTAAGACTCCCTTTCTTTATAGTGATTGGCATTTTCTTGATTTTATTCCCTATCTCTATAATAGAATATTTTTGTCAAACTTAAGCAAGTTTTAATTAAGTTTTAATAAGTGAAATAAAGTAATAAAAACTTTACAAGAAAATTAAATTTGACAGTTGTGTGTTTCTTCAGTCGTTTTGAACAGAAGACATAGCAATGAACTCAGCAAACCTGGTTGTACACCAAGTTTTAGACTAAAACTCTATTACAAAAACTATTACACGTTTCATTAATTCTTTTAATTGACGTTGAAAACTTTTATTTGCAAATCAATTTGATAAAAATATCAAATCATGTTTACACTTTTATATGACATAAAGCAATGTTTGTTCTTTATCTCTATACAATGTTGACTATATTTTATTTATCTTGTTATATGGTTGATTAAGTGCCAAACTAAAATGCCAAGGTGCCTATGCAGCAAAGTTGAAAAAAATTAGTTTATATTAAAAAATGATTTATTTAGTGTTACTTTGCAAACACCAATGTACTTTACTTAAGTGCACTGAACTGCAATTACTTTAATTTTTTTTTGGTTTATAGGCTTTTGTTACTTTGCATTTAATTATCTTATTTCTACATATTCATTGTATAGACTGGTTTGGCACTAAGTCATCCACATATTATTGCTAACATAATGCATATATGTTCAATGAAATTCTCTACAAATCTGATCAAAACATGACACACACAGAAAATATTATGCATGCAGCAATTAATAAGCAAATAATTTTTTTTAATGAATTAAAATTTGTATTAATGTGTACATTAAAGATTATATATTTTATATTTTTCTTTGACAGGGCTGCAGCCATTTTTTAAAATGCCTTAAGATACTTTTAACGTTTTTCGATAAAAATGCAATTAAAAATAAATAATACGAGAAACTCTTTGTAAAACGTTTTTTCAAACTCATAATTTGTATGAACATTTTCATAATTCTTTAAAAAGATTTATTCAATAACCTTTGTAGGCATCTAAATTAACTTATTTTGTAAAAAAGTCAATTTTTATTCCCTGATCTACTACCTATTTTTACTGATTTAATTTAATTTCAATTAAATTAAATCAGTAAAAAAAAAATCAAATTCCTGATCTACTACATATTTTTACTGATTTAATTTAAAGTGACTGAAACTCGAATTCAAAGAAAAAACGCTCTTTGATTTCAAAAATGTAAATAGACATTAAAAAATTAAGAGAAGTTCATAAGCTATCGAATAAAATTTTATATTACCTGTACAGTATACAATTTACATAAGTCATGTAAGTTTAAAGACGAGCCATTTTCCCTAATTTTTTTAAAATTTAACTCAATTTTAATGAGTTTTTTGCAAATATATCTGAATCCCCTGACTCTTCCCTATTTTCCCCGATTTCCCTGATCTGGCAGACACACTATTTACAAATTATTAAGTTATAACATATATACAACTATAAACTATAAAATTAATTCTAATTTTAATATCAAAATTAGGCTGAGTTGTTAAATACACAAAAAAAAACTTACATCTCTTCATTGTTTAATTCTGCCATGTGAACTGTTCCACCAAGTTCAGTAAATCCAGGTATGTGATAGTCATCATACAGTTGAAAGCGCCTAAATTAAAATCACGATCAAAATATACCTATAGTACAAACATTAATCCTTAATATGTTAATCTATGGTTAAGATTGGAATAGCCTTGTGTGATTAAGATACAGTGTAATGGTCTTGTGTGGATTTTTTTTTCAGGTATAGCAGAATTATGCGAAATAACATATTATGTGGACAGGGAGTGACAAATGTAGTTTATGACAGAGGCAGGGACAAATATTTAAAACTTAGTGTTGTAACAAGAAACATGTTACACATACACTTTAAATATTAAAAAATAAGCTTGGAGTGCAAATTGAGAGTTTCTTTGGTGTATTACAAAAAATATTTTTGAAACATAAGCATTTTAATAACATTAAGTTTTGTATGTTATATTTTGTTCAGCGTATTCTTTACATAATAATGCATATAGTTTTTGTAAAGTATGAAAACCTATAAACACAGAACAAAATACTAAAAGTACATTTTATTATATCAAGAATTTTATACTATTATTTTTATAGTAAAATGTAAAATTTTTTTACATTTATTTTTATATTTACTTTAGTTTTTTAGTTGCTTTTTGATTGCTATATGATTTATTGGGTTTTTGAGAGACATTTTTATATTTTGTAGCTAGATTTTATCTGAAAAATTAGGATATTGTGGTTTGATTTATCTTTTGATATAATGCCCTTTAGGTTGCATTAGTATTGACTTCAGAACTTTTTCAAATTTATTGATTTCACAAAGTAAAATAGTTCTGCTTCAAAGTTTTTTCAGTTACCTGCATTAATGTAGTGTATTTTTTGTTTTTAAACCAAAATTTCTCTTTATTATCATTATTAGCTCTGATTTTATTTATCAAGGACTTTGTTTAAAGTATATACATTTCAAATCAACATCAATACACACACACAAACACATACACACTTACAAACATATATATAATATATTATAAATATAGACAATTATGGTTTTTGATAAAAATGGTCAAAATTATTTGTGTATCATTTACTAATGTTGGTCATGATTGTCAAGTCTTTGAATTCCTTTTGTTTTACTTGCAAACATAAAATTGTGCAAATCTTGCTTAAGTTTATTAAATTGCCTAAATATTAAATGCTGTGTGAAGATCAAATTTTCAAAATTCCTGTAGCTACCCTAGAATATGGGTCAAGAAAACAAGTATTATCAGAGAAAATGCTTATTCCTTGAACACTTTCTCTTTTTTTCTTTGGCTATTTTGAATCTTCATAAAAAGTTGAAAATCTTTATTAGCTATAGAAAAAATTTTGGGTTTAAATGCATTAAAAATATGACAAATTAATAATGTAATTATGAAAAACTGCTTGTTTTTAGCTAGTGTTAACCACTTACAAGAAGATTATTATAAAACACGCTGGATTGAGCACTCTTACTGGAAATATTAACATAACTTCTTTAATATGTATGTATATAAACTACTATACTATGAACATGGCACTTAAATTGTATATGCCTGTTGTTTGAAATATATTTATAATAAAAATAATAATAATAATATATATATACATATATATATATACACATGTTTATATATATATATATATATATATATATATATATATACATACACATGTATATATATATATATATATATATATATATATATATATATATATATATATATATATATATACACATATATATATACACACATGTATATATATATATATATATATATATATATATATATATATATATATATATATATATATATATACATGTATATATATACACATGTATATATACACATTTATTTATTTATATATATATATATATATATATATATATATATATATATATATATATATATATATATATATATATATATACATATATATATATATATATATATATATATATACATATATATATATATACACATGTATATATATATATATATATACACATGTATATATATATATATATATATATATATATATATATATATATATAGAACCCTTAGATGTTGTCCGAAAGTTTTTTCCATATTTTGTTGACAAAAAGTAAAAATTAAAATGCAAGACCGGAATTTTTTTTTTTTAATAATGATAGACTGCCTGCCCCAACCAAACCCTCAGTCGATGCAGCAGCACTCCCTTGCGGGTCAGGCTATTTGTCAGTCGATGTAGCAGCACTCCCTTGCGAGTCAGGCTATTTGTCAGTCGATGTAGCAGCACTCCCTTGCGAGTCAGGCTATTTGTCAGTCGATGTAGCAGCACTCCCTTGCGAGTCAGGCTATAAGATAGTCGATGTAGCAACACTCCACGCATGATTTACAGTAAAAAAAATAAAAATAAAAACATTTTATTAAAAAAAATAAAAATAAAAACATTTTATTAAAAAAAATAAAAATAAAAACATTGTTTATATTGTTAAAAACATTCAAAATGTTTTAAAAACATTCAGAATGTTTTTAAAAACATTCCGGTCAATTAAATTTGCGTTTTTGTGGTTTTTTTAAAAAACGATTAATTTGTAATTAAATTAATGGTTTTTACTTTCGTCCAACACGGAAATGTTGGACGAAAGTTAAAAGTAATTAAAAGTGACGTATATGTTGGCGTAAGAATCACTTTTTTCCTTCCGCTCTTCCCAAAGCCAACAAACTATAGATCTATATATATATATATATACACATGTATACATATATATATATATATATATATATATATATATATATATATATATATATATATATATATATATATATATATATATATATATATATATATATATATATATATATATATATATATATATATATGTTTAGCAAAGTTTTTTTATAAGTATGAGTAAAAGTTGCAGGTAACAAAACAAAAACTATTCAAACTAAGATTAGTAAAATATTTTTATTAGTTAAACATTGTTAGAGAAAAACTTAAAACATTTGTTAAAATTTTTTTTTGTGTGTTAATATTGTTATTTTGTGTTAACAGGGTTAATATAACCCAAAAAAGTCGTTTTTAATGTTTCCAGTAAATAGTGAGTTTTATTTTCCTTTTAAAAAAAATTTACTTTAAAGACAGGATAAAGCTTAAAAACTTTGAAAAGCTTTTTTTTAATTAATTGATAGACAGCCTGTCCAAACCATACCCTCAGTCGATGTAGCAGCACTTTCTTGTAGCAGCAGGCTATAAGATAGTCAATGTAGTAGCAGTCCCTTGTACCAGCAGGGTATAAGATAGTTGATGTAGCAACACTCCACGCATGTTTTACAGTAAAAAAATATAAACATTTAGAACTTTTTTATTTGCAACAAAATAAAAACATTCGGAAGGTTTTGAAAATATTCTAGTCTTTTAATTGGTGTTATATATATATGTGTGTATGTATATATATACATAAATATGTATGTATATATATATATATACAAATATATATATACACACACAAAGGATAATATATATTTAAGGATGCAATTTGTTAATATATTTTGCGGACTTTGCGGATCTTAAGAACTTAAAATGTTCACTTTAAATTTTTAGAAAAATTACTTAGTCAATGTAGTGGAACTCCTTCGCATTATGACTTTTTATAGCTTAACAATTCAATAAGACTTTTTAATAAAATAGAAATACATACTGTATAGACAGGGTTAATATAATCCTGTCTGAATATATATTAAAAAGTTCGGTATGTACTTTTTAATGATGCAATTTAGATTAGATAAAATATAAACTTTCAACTCCACATTTAAAATTGGGAGTTATAAGTAAATTGAGAAGAGATAATAGTAGAAAGTATTAAAGTAGTAGCAAAGAGAGTACATTTCAACAAGTTCCTGGTCTTTAATCTTAATATTACCTTCAAAATTCTGTTTGGTGTCAAAAGTAAAGTCAATATTCCCTTTGTTTGAGGTATCCTCTAGTTCCTCAGACTTATAAAAGAAACACATATGTAAAAGTAAGATATATAAATCTTAAATATATAAAATATATAATCTTAAGTATTTAAAATATATAATCTATAAATAAAAAAAAGAAACATAAAATATATAAGTAAAAAAGAACATTCATGATCATGATGACTATCATCATGATGACTATCATCATGATGACTATCATCATGATCATTGTCATGATCATCATCATTATGATCATCATCATGATCATTATAATGATCATTTTTATCAGTATTATCCTTATCATCATATTATCATCATTATCATTACCATTCTGGACCAACTATGTAAGGCATTCTGTAGGAAAATGTTTAGATCTGAAAAACACTAACCATCTGTAAAGGCTTGGGGTGCAATAACTGCAAATGGAAAATGTGGAATAAAAATATAAGTTTATAATTATAGATTTATAATTATAATTTATATATATTTATAATTTATATATATTTATAATTATATATATTTATAATTTATAATTATAAGACAAGGGAGCAAAAGTTAGTGCAGCAGAGTATATAAAGGTTCTTTGGTAAAAAAAATGGTTTGCAGACCATGGTATTAAACTTTTTGCTAACTAGCCTTGAAACTCACCTTGATTGAAGGTAATAAAGAATTGTTTGAATCTTATGAAAAAGAAGGTAGAAGACCACCATCCAATAAGTAAAACTGATTTCAAAAATGTCCTCTAGCAAGTTTGGACTAATCAAATCTCAAAGTGCTGCTCAGCCAATGCGTGTCACATTGAAAACAAATGTCAGTCAGAAGAAGCCAATGAATGGCTCAAATTGATTGTTGATTGTCTTTAAGAAGCTCATGATACACCACACATTTCTGATCTCATCAAACACAGGGTTTGCAGTCAATGTTGATCTTTCTGGTAAAAAATGATACTTTCTGGTAAAAAAAAATGTGACTTTCTGGTAAAAAAATTTGACATTTTTAACACAATAAAAAAATATGACATTGTTTGTTCAATGATGTATAATAAATATGTTCGACAGCTTTTATACCAACCAAAAGATTTGGATCAACACATTGGAGCAACTTAACGCTCACTTCATACCGGAACACTTGATACATGGGCGCTTGTAGGATTTTTTGATGTTTCAAATAGGACACTTTCATACATTGTGCAAACTCAAAACTTAAGTATCTTCATACCTTTGCCAAATGAGGAGACCTTGCAAAAATTGGGAACTACCCCTCCCTCCCTGCCTGAACGTGAGGCACTGATGTAGTAAAACTGTTAACTTTACTACCTTCAACTGAATTTAAATTTATCGACAGATTTTTAATTTTGTAGAAAAATATTGTAACTTACAAAAGTTATGACCATGTAAATTTTCTAATTTTCTGTTTTATAATTTTTTTTAAAACCACAATAATAATGACTAGAAAGTTATATAATTAATAGTTTTTTTGTTTTTATTTAATATATTTTTAAACATGTGCGAAGTGTTGCTACATTGACTATCTTTTAGCCTGCTGCTTCAAGGAAGTGCTGCTTACAAGGATACAAGGAAGCTGTCTATAAGGAAGCTGTTACAAGGAAGTGCTGTCTCATCCACTATCTTGAAGCCTGCTACTACAAGGAAGTGTTACTACATCAACTGAGGGTTTAGTTTGGGCAAGCAATCTATCATTTAAGAAAAAAAAAACTTTATTCGAGTTTTTAAACTTTTTCTGGCAGAAACTTTTCAACTACCATGCAAGACTAATTGGCAGTAAAACTAATTGACAGTAACAAAAATTTGTATTTTTTTGTTTTATTCCAAAAGATATATGAGATATTCATATGTATGAGATTTAAAAGTGTTTAAATATATTCCAAATTTTGCAAAAATGACTATGTAATTTTACGATCAAGTTGTAAATTTACAATAGCTATAAATACTCATTTACTCAGATAAATGTTATCATAAAAAAAAACAACTAAAAACCTCTTTTGGTTTCTTTTTCTTACACATAAACAAAAGAGCAAAACCATTAAGATGATTAAAAAAACAACTGCCAAAGATATACCAACAGTTTCTGCAGATGTAATAACGCTTTTATGTTTATTATGCAAAACAGGAAAATATGTTGAAACTAATGTTGAGTTTTCTAATAAAGTAAACAAAATAAAATTAGAAAAATTATCTTTAAATGAGATTAATGAGATATAATTGAGAGTTTTTTATATTATATTATTTAATGCTTTTAAAATAATATTACCTGCATTAATCAATGATTGAGATATGTATAAGTTAGATGAACTGCCATAGCTTGTATTTATAATTGTATGAGAAGCACTTGAATATAAAGTTATTTCTTCTAAACCTGAGACAACAGAAGAAGACATTGAATAAGTACTTTGGCTATCCAGTAAGCTGGCTATTCCTTCGTTAGTAGAAATTGTCTTGATTGTAGAAACTGTTGAAAAACTCTTGCTAGTAATTTTTATCTGATTAAGTGATGTATCCACTGTATTTCTATGTAAAGAACTTGTTGTACTTTCATAAAGTGCATTGCTTGTAAAATCAGCAGATGGCGTTGCTTTGAGAGTAGATACTAAATTTAAACTTGAGGTTAGATTGCTTTCCAATGTAAGAGTTTCTGAAGATGGCATTTCATATAATGAAAACATAGTTGGTGTAAAAATTAATTCAGTAGTACTATTATAAATGTTCAAAATAGAACTTGTTTCATAAGTTGAGTTAGTATTTATAGTTACTTCTGTGATACTTCTGTTGTGACTCACAGAAAATGAAATAAAAGATGTTTGATTCACGCTGTTAAATGATATACTACTAAACAAACTAGAAATATTTGTAATAAAAGGTGATAATGATGATGTAATAGAAACCAATGTTGTTGTTGGAAATCTTAGACTCTCAACTGAAGAACATATACTAGAGATCAGACAATTTTCTGCTAAAGATTTTGAAAATGTTAACATTTCTTGTGACAAAACCATGCTAGGTGTTACAACTATTTGAGTAACATTATCTGCATATGATAATGGACTTGAGATAATTGTATTAGTCTGTAAATATACTTCTGTTATATTGTCATTTGCAGAAAATGAAATTAAAGAAAGTGTTTGACTCACATTGGTAACTTGCATACTACTAAATAAGGTAGCATTCTCTGTAATAAAAGAGGATAATGATGACAAGCCAGGAGTGATTGTCACTGTGGGAACAGTAAAAGTCTCAAGTGATGATGGTAGTAAACTTAAGATTGGACTGCTTTCTGTTATTAAATTAGACCAAGCTAGTATTTTTTGCGACAAAACAATACTAGGTGTCATATTTAATTCACTCCTATTGACATCGGTTTTTGATATTGTACTTAACCCATAAGTTGAACTAATATTGAAACTTGAATCAGAAAGCGTATTTAAAGACAATGTCTGATCTATGCTCTGAAATGGAAGTATCATACTACCATTTATTGTAAAGCTAGTACGTATCATAAAAGATGATTCTTTTGGTGCAACAGATATCGGGGTCTTTAGTAATGATAGAGAATCAGTTGAAATAATATAATATGAACTTGCACTTGTGTTTAAATATGAAGAAATAAAACTTGGCACTAGGTATGTTATTGTTGTTGATAATAATGGTAACTCTTCTATTATTGTAAAACTTGAAATAATACTTGTAGTCAAAGTTTTATACTGTGAAACTGATGAGGTGAAATCTATTAAATTCACTTTTAGTGATGTTGTCGTAGATAAATTTGAAAAACTAATATTGTTAAGTGAAATATTTCCATTATAAACAGAAGATACTTCTTTGGATAAGTAGGATGATTCAATAATTTGTAAAACTGAGGTCATCTCATTCATAAAAAAACTTTCTTGTGGCAAAGTTAAACTACTAGATAAATAACCTGTAATTTCTAATGTTAAAATGTCTGATAATGGAGTAGAATAACTGAAGTTTTGAACTTCTTTTGATATAAAAGACCATGTGCTAATTGAAGAAGAACTTGCCATAGAAATTTTTTTTTCAAAATTTATTGAACTTAAATCAGTAAACAAGGTTGTTGTCTCGAGTTGTAACTTAGAAATTGAAATAATACTTGATTCAATCAAAGGCATTTGTAGAGTGCTTTCATTATATGTTTGACAATACACTAAATATAAAAACAAAAAATTATAGACTGCTTTTTAGCTAATATTGAAGACCGTCAAATCTATGTTCTATATATCTCTATAATTATAATATTCAAAATTTAATCAAAAAATCATATAAATTTCAGAAAATTATTAAAATCAATATTATTATTTTATTTAAAATCTTACCGTTTTTATTTAATAACGTGATAAGGTATATTAGACAGTAAACAAGCATTGTGGCAAGTTCAGATATATACCTAAAAGTGGGAAAACATGATCTAAAAATGTTGCAGATAAAAATTTACTTTTGATCCAAATGTTAAAAACTTAAAAACAAAAGAAATTAATTTTCATATAAAATATTATTCGTACTAAATATTTCCGAAAAAAAAAGCATGGCTAGTTAACTACGTATGTTTATTACCGCATTACGCAAGTTTATTAAAGAAGAAAGTTATATTACTATCCTCGTGGGATTTAAACACGCTTGGCTCATTTAATACTAACTTAAATTTCGTGTATTTTTCATCTTATTTTAAAAGGACAAAAGTTTTTTAATTTGCCTTTTTATTGATGTAAAAATAAAAAAAATTTTAAAGTAAACAAAAATACACCTTCGAGAAGTAAATAAATCACATAAAAAAGCCTTTATAAATATTGTTATAAAATAGAATATCTATATAGAAAAGCTTGTTTATATAACATTAGTAAATTAAAAAAGAAAATAAAAAATGCAAACCGCATCACCGTGTTTACGTTTAATCCTGAGAGGTTTTTTTTTAATAGGTCTTACAACGTTGATTTCAAAAAAGTTTTTGTAACGTCAACCTGATAAAATCGTTAAAAAAGTATTAATCGATTTTTAATGAGTTTAAATTGTTTTATTTCCTTTCCTTCGAAATTTTAGAAAGTGCTTTAAAATAACTAATCTAACTTCAAATATAAACACATTTTTATTATTTCAAAATGATATATTCCTAAATATTTATTTTAAAAAAGTTAGATGGTAGTTTTTATTAGCCGCTTCATTAATTAAAATTTATTAGCTACTATATATTTAAATCTTTATTTTAAGTTTATCTTTATGTCTAAAAGTTTTATTTTTCTAATTTTAAATATTGCGCTGCGCAATTATATTTTACAAAGTTATTTTAAAGGTATTGATTAATGCTCTTGTAACATAATTTTTGTTTGTTATTTTATTGCTCAATTAAAGTTTATTTAAGAATTATGTTTTCCGGTTGACAAAAAGATTTCTTGTTACCAATTATACTAGTAAATTTTAAATTTTTTGAGACCAATTATATGAGTATATTTTCGTTCTATCTTGTAAATCTAAGAATATATTCTTAGATTTACATATGTTCTCATATATCTCACACATATATGTGTGAGATATATGAGAAAATATGTAAACATTCATAATATCATAATGAGCTTTTTTAGGAAATGTTTTTTATGGAGTTTAATTTTCTCATTTTAGCTTCATTAGTTATTTTTATAAAAATTATTGTGTGATTAATAGTTTTTACTTAGTTTGTCATGAAAGTTCCACTTCAACCGTCCCTCCTGTAACGAATGTATGTTATGTATGTATGTATGTATGTATGTATGTATGTATGTATGTATGCAGAGGCGTAGAAAAAAAATTTTGGTGTTCGAGATAACTTCCAGACATGGAGCAAACTCCAAACATTTATATGTTTATACTTATGTCAAATAATGAGGGTTTGCAAACAATTGCTATGATTAGAGGCTGGGAACAAAAAAGCCCTAAAACTCTCGCCCCCCTGCCCAAAAAATAGGAGCAACAAGTTGATGAAGTATTTTTTGTACTATTCTTAACTAGAATTATATTCATCGATAAATTTTAAGTTTCATAGTATTATCTATTAGCGTTTATAAATTATTACCATATAAAATTTGCAACCCCCTCAAATTGAGGGGGGTTTAAACTTTATATGGTCATAATTTTTGAACGCTACAATATTTTAAAATGAAATCTAAAATTTATCGATGAATATAAGTCTAGTTAAGAATAGTACAAAAAATACTTCATCAACTTGTTGCTCTCACGTTTGGGGCAGGGGGCGAAAATTTTGGGGCTTTTTTGTTCCCAGCCTCCAATCATCGCAATTTTTTGCAAACCCTAATTGTTTGACAAAAGTATAAACATATAAATAATTGGAGTTTGCTCCATGTCTGGAAGTTACCTATCTCGAACACCAAAAAATTATTTCTACGCCTCTGTATGTGTGTATGTATGTAGGTATATATGTATGTATGTATGTATGTATGTATGTATGCATGTATTTATGTATGTATGTATGTATGTATGTATGTATGTATGTATGTATGTATGTATGTATGTATGTATGTATGTATGTATGTATGTATGTATGTATGTATGTATGTATGTATGTATGTATGTATGTATGTATGTATGTATGTATGTATGTATGTATGTATGTATGTATGTATGTATGTATGTATGTATGTATGTATGTATGTATGTATGTATGTATGTGCACATCTATGTACATATATACATACATACATCCCAGCCGGCACTCGGTCCTAAAAATACATCTTATAAACGTTCAAAAGACGACTCTTTACGACCAAATGCCGGCTGGGACTCTATATGGTAGAATATATCTAAAATGACTCCTATATATTTTTATTCACATAAAACCGTACACATACAATCAAACTCATTTTTTTTTTCCAATTTTGAGTGAAAGTTGAAGAGTTTTGTTAGCATACTGTTCATATTATTAAAAAGTTTATTATGTATCATTAGCGAACTTAGTTTGTGTTAACTTTGAGGCTTTATAAAGATCATTACCATCAATTAGAAATAGTAAGGATCTTTGTATATATTCTAGAGTAGAGTATAGATCCTCGTGGAACTTTGCAGGTTATATTTTGGAAATCATATAAATAAGATTTTTTGACGTGAATTAATTCCTTGCATTGTTTTAAAAGCTCTTTAACAAAAGTAAAACTTAACCCGTAATACTTGTTTGTATATGTTTCATGGTCTTCAATCTTGTCAAAAGCCTTAGATAAGTCTATAATAAAGGCTGACATTTTAGTTATACTTTATTATTAAGATGAACAAAAAGCGAGGGACAGTGTATTGCATTTAGTTGCAATAAAAGAAAACATAGTGACAGTAAAAGAAGTGATAGTGATGGAATTTCTGATGATGAATCATTTTTGAAACGAAAGTTTCCTAGAACATTTTATAGGTGACTTTCTTAATTATTTTTAAAAATAAAAACATTTTAAAGTTTATTGACCTCTGTTAGTTCGCTTGCAATGTGAACAAATGGATTTAAATAAAATCAGTTGTGCAAAAAGTATAACAAACTTAATAAAATATCAAACGTTATTTTTGCTACCAATTTTCAGATTTCCTTCAAACACTGAAAAAAGAAAAGAATGGACCAAAATACACCGTCAAGAATGAAGTCATAGTCAGTTTGATATGTTCTGATCATTTTTTTTTAAAAAAAATATCGACAGAACCGGACAAACTGTTAGTTTAAGGGAAAATTATTTTCCTAAAAGATTTTAAAAATTTCCAGACCACTTAAAAAAGGTATATAATCAATTATGTTTTCATGTATTGTACAGGTTTGTTCAATATGTACCTTTTAGTTCTTAGTTACCCTATGCAGTGTGCTAGAGGGTTTATAACACAACTGTATGGTAAGCAGCTAAAATATATAATAACCATTTTGCTATTATATGCTTTAATTTTATAAATGCTGCATGAACTATTAGCTAAGCTCTGTGAGTAAACACAACTTAGAGGTTCCTTCTAGTTTGATATTAAATTTGAAAATTTTATAACTATATATATATATATATATATATATATATATATATATATATATATATATATATATATATATATATATATATATATATATAATTTTTTTTTCTTTCAATATTAGAAAATGAAATAGAGAAAAGTTCCTGTTAATAGATCAACTTTTAAAAATTCTGAAATAAGTGATTTTGAAACTAGTGTTATATCTATCTCCATGAAAGTTGGCTCCCCCCAAAAAAATATATGATTGCAGTTTAACTCCAGAAAAAAAAACAGATCGTAGAAACAAGATAATTGGTCTTTGAAAAAGATGGTATAAGCAGAACAGCAAAAATCTCAAATAAAAAAAAAAGATAACATCTCTTAAATCAGTTGTAAAAATATTCAAGTCAAAAACAAAAAATATAAAAGTCAAAAACAAAAAATATCATCAAATTGTGAAGAAATGCTATTAAAAACATTTTCAGAAGTTCCTCAAGCTCTAACCAGAAGAATGATTATGTGTAAAAATCATGGTAAAGGATTTAAATATTCAGAAGAAACCATATCCTTTGCACTTACCCTGCAGTTTTATTCAAGTAAAGCTTATGATTATGTGCGAAAAATATTTAACTTTTATTTACCACATCAAGCACAAATTAGGAAATGGTATGGAAAAGTTTCAGCAGAACCAGGTTCTACAAAGCCAGCGTTTGCAGCGCTTAAATACAAGGTTATAGAAGCTGAAAAGTAAGGATCTAAAGTCATTTGCTCACTTATGTTAGATGAAATGGCTATTAAAAAACACATATCATGGGATGGAAAAGCATTTAATCTTGGGAACGGTATATAAGATGATTCATCCCCAGTTGCAAAAGATGCCCTAGTTCTCATGGCTGTTGGTATAAACAGTTCATGGAAAGTTCCATGTGGATATTTTTTTATAGATGGGTTAAATGGTGCTGAACGAGCAAACATTGTAAATTTATTTATTAAACGCTTGACAGATGTTGGTGTTGAAGTCATATCGCTAACATGTAACGAACCCTCATGTCACATTCCGATGTTATCAAACCTTGGTGTTTCAATTGATGCTTTAAAAATGAACACTTTTTTCGCTCATCCTTTTAACTCTGACAAAAAAGTTCATACTCTCCTTGATATTTGTCACATGCTTAAGCTAATTCGAAATTGCTTTGCAGATAATGATGTTTTTTTTTGATAGCGAAAACAATGCAATATCATGGAAATATATAGTTTATCTTCAAAAACTGCAAGAAGATGAAGGATTATGCCTTGGAAATAAATTAAGACTACCGCATATTAATCTGCTCAGGCAATTAGTTCAAGTGTAGCTAATGCAATAGAGTTCTGTTGCAAAGACCTTAAATTAATGCAGTTTCAAGGAAGTAATGCAACAGTTAAATTTATTAGAATATTTGATAGATTATTTGGCATTTTAAACTCAAGAAATCCTTTTGCTAAAGGTTATAAATCCGCACTAAAAATGGGTAATAAGCATATATGGGATAAATTTTTTGATGAAGCATATGGTTATATTTCAAACTTACAAGACTCATCGCATAGACTGTTGCATACGATAAGAAAAAAAACTGGGTTCATTGGATTTTTAATTTGTAAAGTTATATTTATATCTGAAACTTGTAAACTTGGTTCTAAAAAACATCCTCCAGAATCCAATTTTCTTAAAGTAAAGGACAATGGTGGTCTTATTAAACCAAAAGAAGATATTATTACTGTTTGTGAAGAAACTGAAAAAAAAATTACAAGAATGCTAGCAACAATTCCTGGAAAACTGCCACAGTCCAAAAATATCCCAGAAGTTATATCTATTTCAGTTTTAGAAAGTTTAGGATCTGTTATATTTAGAGACTTGCATGAACATATGTTTGGTATTAATGTGTATGGTATTAATGAAAACCATGTTTTTAAATTAATCAAAATAATTTCTCAATGTTATTGCAAAGTCAGACTTTATGATCTGGGAAAAAAAGCCACTGAGAAAATGTAACAGAAAAATAATAGAAAAACATTATGTAAATTGGTACTATTTAATCATCAATAACTACAACTTTTACAAACACAAAACTATCTTATATCATAAATAGTAACATAATATATATATATATATATATATATATATATATATATATATATATATATATATATATATATATATATATATATATATATATATATATATATTCATATATTTATATACTTACTTTTAGGAGTATTGTATTTTCAACTTGTACATTTAATCATAGTTTTTGAATATCAACATAAGAATCTAGATAAATTATCTAAAGAATACGATCATTCGTTAGACATTTTACAACAGATTTTTACTATTTTGTTGATATTGCCTTTTTTCCTTTTAATTACTAGGTACTTTCAATCCTTTTCTTTTCTTCTTCTTTCTTTTGGTTTCTTTTCTTAGAATTTCAAGCGCATCATAACCAATGATATAAATAAATAACTAGATATCTAACTTCGCCGTTTTTAGTGAAGCCAATTTAATGCGTTGGAAGCCATTATTATATCAGGCAAAAAGCTTTTAGCAATCACATTCATATGAAAAGATATTGGCAATTTTAACGTCCTTACTCTTGGAATTAAAGATGATTAGAATCACAGACGATCAATTTAATGAGCATACAGTCAATACATACATATTTTTTGGTCAAAGATTGGACATAATATTGTTAGCATGTTTAGTTTGTTATAACAAACTAAAACAAACTGTTATTTTTATAGCCACAAAAATATATATTTAAAAACATATTTGCATTTAGAACATCAAACTAAAACATCGTATAATATATTTTAATAAAAGTTTTATACAATGAAATATTTTATACAATGAAATATTTTAAAAATGAAATATTTTAAAAATGAAATATTCATAAACCCTTGAACAATATTAATTTGTTAGTTTGTTGTCTTAAACCAATTGACGACTTTTTTAGAACTTTAGTGGTATAATCTCGGGCATATCTGAACATTCGAATTCTAAAGTAATATTCACATATCTTTCTAACAAGCTGGCTGGAATGCAAATCTTCATTCTCAGTCCACAATTCTAAGTCGTGACTATCAAGTCCTTTAAAGACTTTTTTTTTAATAATTAATTTGTTAACACAATGGATCATCTTATGCTTTATATTTTTATCTGAGGTTATTTTTGGATTTTTAAAATCTTTACCACTAATAAAGAAATTAAATACTTTCTCACACGACTCGACAACAGAAACAACATCCCTTGATGGCAAAAACAAACCACCACGATCTTTCACATTATTTAGTGAAGAATGAGATTTCGCATAGAAATGTTCGTATGATAAAATATCAGTTAATGATTGAGCACAAACATTACATGAAATAGTATTTATTAACTTTCTGACTATAAAACCAGAAATATATCCCAATATTGCTTCTTTGTAGCTAGACATTTGAAGTTCATCGCAGTACAAAAAAACTTCTTCAAAGTCAATATCCTCTTGGTCAAAATTATCAACAGAACACAACCTTTTTTTCCAACTAAGAGAAAAAATAGAGCCATTAGAATATGGCTCAAACATCAGGCAGTTAGCATGACTCGATCCAACTATGGAGTTTAGCAGAAGAATCCGTTTTAATGATGACTTTAACTGCACTACATCAGGATTGTTGTTGTAACCATTTTTTCCACGAATGCAAGCAAATAGTAGTTCAAGATGATCTTGGGAATATTTGTAAGTTAGAACATACTTAAATGGTTTCTCATGAAACGTTAACAGATCGGTGGATAATTTTAGAGTGCTTTTAGCATCTACAATTAAACCTAAAACAAATGTCTTTCTTCGATGTAAAAGCAATGGAATGCTATTAATATCAGTCAACTTGCTCAGATAAGTAATCGTATTGTTTAAAAAATCTTTCCAATAAAGCTGATTATTAAGATATAGAGGTTTCTTAAAGTCTTTACCACTTGGATTTCTGAAATTGAGCATGTCAAATAATTTATCAATAACTCTTATAAAATGGATTGTACTATTTGCTCCTAAGAAAGATGGATGCTGTGATACCATTAAAAATTCAATTGCATCAGCAACAGAGCTGCTTAGGGTTTGGCCAGCTATTTTGACATTCATTTTGTGGCGATGAAATTTAATATGTTTTCTTGAAAGTTTGTTTGCAAATTTCAAACCTTCAAGCTCTTGTAACTCAAACAAAGCTTTTATATAACTTCATTTAATATAGTGGCCCTCATCATCAATAAAAACACCCAAATCATTTAGAGAATTTCTAGCTAATTTAAGCATATGGCATGGGTCTAGGAAAATGTGGAGCAGTTCATTGTTATATGAAAAAGTACTAACTATATCGTCTATGACTTTGCCAAACTTACATCCAAATGGGACAACGGAATTTAAATTTGTACTAGTACCATCAAATGTAATACTTTTGATACAAAGTTCATATGTCAAAGCCACATCTAAAATATTTTTAATAAAACATGTTAAATCACTTGCTTTAACTTTATTTGATAAAACATAACCAATGGGTGTTTTCCAATGTCCTCGCAAACCAACTAACATGAAAATTAATGCCTCTGTAGCTGGAGTATCAGGTTCACATACAGAAATATCTTTACCAAAATCACAAAAACCAATATAGTGACCTGAACTTTTGTCATAAGTTATACTGTTTTTGATTGCCATAGCATCAATAATAAGAGCACAATGCTTAAAATTAATATCTGTTTTCTGTTTATGACCAAGATATGAAAAAACATCAAGGAATAAACCAGGATCACAATTTACAGATGATGTCCAATGTGATATTGAACTGGCAGCAGGAAGACATAACATTGGCCGAAGAAAGTTATACGTGGAGAATAAAAATGAAGAGTTAAAGCGAATTTTTTCACTTCATCGTTGTATCTGTGACCTTTTGGTTTAACATTTTGATTGGAAAATTGGTTCTTAATAATTTCATATGAGAGTCCAGAAAAATTTTCGCTTAAAACAGTGGCAGCATCAGTGGTCAAATAATTTTTAGATTTTAAAAGGGAAACCATGTCTTGTAAAGAACAGATTTTCTTTTCTTTTCTTCTTAATTTTTGCTGTAAAGCCTTCACTTTTTTTTTTAATTTTTCTTTTGCTGGTGATAAAGATCTTATAGATTGTGTTGGAGATTGACTGGTGTGGTCATTTTTTTCAATAGTGTTTTCTGGCTGATCATTATGTGTTAAATTAATTTCTTTGCTGGGTTTGTCTATTGCAGGGTAAACATCAAACTTTGTTTTTTTCGATAAAGGATCAAATTTAGATAATGAATTTATTGATGTTCGTATTGATGTGAGTTTCCTTTTTGTCTTTTGAATATTTGTAGAAAATATAAAAACTGATGGCACAGCATTACATTTTAAAATAGGCTTTTGATGATGATCAAGACCCGGTTTTTTTTTGTCTGGGATACAATAATTGTAGTCTGATTCTAAAAAATGGTCGCTGCAGATACAGGTGTGTTTGGATGGAAGAAAATTTTCACGTTTCAAAGCAACAATCCATCTTTTACATAATTCAGAATTTTGAAGAAGAAATTTATGAAAGGATTTCGTGCCGCCTTTTATATATCTATTAGAACATCCATATGCAGCACAAGAATTTACCATTTTTTGATAAAAATAATTGAATTAAATAAATACTTTAGCAAGGCAAAAAAAATAATGTCACGGATTTACTCTCTACATTATATGATATTTACAGTTTTCTGCCCGATATAATAATGGCTGATTAAAATAGTAAACAAATAAATCGGCTTCACTTTTATTTTATAAAAATCCCGAAGTTAGACATCTAGTTATTTATTTACGTCATTGATCATAACAAATCGCGGGTCCTCACAATATGGCCGCCAAGACTTTTTTGGCTTCAATTTCGATATCAGAGATGCGCTATCCAGTTATAATACAGATCAGTGGTTGATAATAACAAGCTTGGTTCACCAACAATATATATAGGCGCGTAAATAGCTATTTTCAATTATTTTGGGAAAATTCCTTAATTTATTATAAAACTTTAAACAGAATATGATTCCATAGTATACAGTAGAATTTCTCTAATTTGAATTTTATGGGGAAAAATAAAAGTTCGAATTAGACAGATTTTCGAATTATAGAAAGTTGATTTTTCTTAAACGCATTTCACGGTGACTTTGCATTTAATCGAATTATGGAGTTTTTCTAATTAAGGAGATTCGAATTAGAGAGATGGTACTGTAGTATGAATTGTATTAAAACTTGTATTATCAACTGCATTATTAGTTTTTAAGCATTTAAAAAGCACATTTTAAATTCTAAAAAAGATACTTTGATTGTATTTAAACAAGAGATTAATGGAAACACGTAATTAATAATTGAATTTATGGATTTCTTTAGATTTTTTTCATTAGATTTATTCTATTTTTGATTGTTATTCCACGCAGGTTTAAATTTATAATGGAGTCTCCACACTGTTCAGCAGTGACTGTAAATTGTTTAGAAAACTTGAACGACAGGAATCATAGGTAGATAGGAATAAGATTTTTATCAATGGCGTACCTAAGGTAATGGGCGCCAATACTAAACATCAATATTGCTTTGCTCTTCGACCATTTTCGACTATACTACTACCTTAATCGATTTGTTTATGCCAGTAAACATATTTTTTTTGTTGTTGTTGATTTTTTGCGCCTTTCTTCCTCCCTTACGTGACGCTAATGCCTGCCATATCCTAGTTACGCCACTGTTTTTTATTAAAGTATATTCTAGCTTATGGTCAATCGCAAGAGTTTTACAAAAACAAAATTTATTTACTATTTCAAAATCTAAATACACTCAACTAAATGTCTAAGTTAAGAAAATGAGATCTAAAGGTGTATTAAAAGACTCTCCTCTATCTACCCATGATAGTTTGATAAACAGTGTGGAGACTTCATTCTAAATTTAAACCGACGTGGAATAGATTTGTGTGGAAGTCTATACTCAACATCGAGAGCAACTTTTTAGTTAGTTTTAATGGAAGAAGAGTTTAATTTAGCATTAATTTTTACATACTTGAACAGGAAGAAGAGTTACTCAACATTTATTGAATTATTTACCGTATATACATTATTATTGTCAATATTTTAAAATATATTTTTTGTTTGTTTTAAATTTGCTTAAACCATTAGAATTTTAGTTTTTTTTTTTTTTTTTGTGAAACAGTTTTAATTTTTTTTGTAATCTAAATTTTTTTTTGTAATCTAAAGATTTTCATTTTTAAAATATAAATGCATCATTAAAACTTTTTTATAAATATTTTATTATTTGAAAACCTCGATTATCCGATTAAAAAGTAAAAACAACCAAATTTTTGTGAAATGATTCAAAACTTACCAACTATTTTTACATTAAATTTGGAACATAGTATAAACATAATACCAAAATTCATTTGAGAGAAAATAAGTGAGAATAAAAGAATATTTTAGAAATGACGTATAAAAAACTAAAAATTATGGCAAATTATTTTTTTTTTCTGTTTTAATAAAACAAGAATTTTACAGCTTCGTACTTCATAAAAAAAAAGGAAGTAAAGGAGATAGGGGCTCAAAGAAGATGAGGATAACATCGCAATCTTTTTCATAGAGCCCCTTTGACAAAATTTCAATAAAATATCGTAATATGTAATACGTATTAAAATTTTAATTAAATATCGTAATAAAATGCGTAATTCGCTAATAAGATTGTTAAGCAACAAACTAAAGTAGAGTAGTAACATTACCTAAAAAAGTTTCTCAAGTTTTAAAAGTTTCTTTTTTTGTTATAAACTTGAATGAACTTAACGAATTTATCGTACCTTTGAATCCTTTTTGAAAAGTATTCCATACTTTAGGACCTCGATATGAAATCCTATCTTCTGAATACATTTATTATCCGAGGCAGTTTATTTGCGTTCAACATATTTGCTCTAAGATTATAGTTTTCATTTTTGTTTAATTTAAACTTGTTATTAAAACTTACAGGAGAGATATTGTAATTATAACGATACATGAAAATTAAATGCTGATAGACATTTATTTAAAACACATTCATCATTATCATATCTTTCATTAAGGGTTTAGCGTGTTCACGCCTATTTTTATAGTAAATGGTTCTGCTAGCATGTTTTTGTTAGCTATACAGTTTTTTAAGCTATGATATTTGAGACTTGCCCATGAAAAGATTAATATGATAAAATTTCAAGAACTAAAATGCATTCAACAAAAACCTTCTCTCAAATGAATTTTATTACTACAAAGAACAAAATGTCAAAATTTCAGCTCTTTTGCATTATTATTTATAAAGTAATCGTTTCGAAACTTTTGACAAATACTTTGTTTATATATTATTTGATATGTCGTTGTTACGGAAAACGATATTGATTTGGTAGACATGTTAAATTATTAAAACTTTTTGTTTTCATATTAAATCAGAAGTTTTTTTTTATCTGTGAACAAAAGAATCAACCGAATAAATTTAACTATTATATTTTTTAAATTGTTTTTTTATTTCTTGGGGTACCACCTTAAATAGGCATTGAGCCCCTCAATTTTACTCTTTACAAGTTTTGATCTTTGGCATTTTTTTTTCAATTTTGTAAATGCTCTTTTTTATTTTTATACAACAAAAACTCTTCAACAACTTTCTTTTACAACATGAATCTTAAATACTTAAATCGGCTAAGACGTTGAGGTTACTATAGTTGGTTTTTATTTAGTGGAATCGTTCTATTTTTTAAAAAGTCTTCATAAAAATTTTTAACGTTGCTATTACCGTCACATTCAAAACGATTATACAAACGTCATTAATAGACGTATCCCGCATTCCAATGACGTAATGATGTAATGACATCAGGCAATGATAAAACGTAAATATCGAAATAATTGTTAAAAAAATGAACTCTCAAGTAGAACATGTTCTGATAGATTTACAAAATTATTCAACTGAAATACCAATTGTTTTAGAAATAAATAGAAATAGAAATATTTTACATAACTTTAAATCTGCAGATGAAACTTTAGCATGGTGTAAAAGTTTAAAATACTTACACTATTCACTATTAAAGAAATAAAAAAACTACAGAAAAAAAGAAGCTAAAAGCAAAAATATTGCAATAAAAAAAACATTTGAAAGAGGTAAAAGATTTAAATCTGAACGATATATATCATCCGATAGTAATTACACTTCGTATAACCTAACGTGTATCATAGTAAAAGCAAAATGCAAAGCAAGCATGAAAAATGAAGTTCGTGATTTAAAAGTTTATATTAGCAGATTGACTAGCTCTGTTAGAAAAGCACATTGCTCGTGCTGGAAATAGTGGTTATTGTAATCACGTGATGGCTTTATTATTTGAACTTGCAGTATATTCTTTAAATTTACTTGAATATGTACCTGAAGAGATTGCTTGTACAAGTAAATCAAGGCAATGGGGCATTCCAGGTCATAAAACTAAAACAATTAAAAATCCTGTTGTTTACAAATGTTCAAAAATTTGAATTTAAGCGTGGCATTAAGCCTACTTTATATGATCCAAGGCGAATAAAATGTAAAGAAGAAACTTTAAAAGGAAATATTAACAATCTAAAATCAAATGTTGCTTTTTTCAATAAAGATATTGGTATTGTTCATTGCGTACCTGACATTTTTAGTTTTACTAAAACATCATTTGGAAATTTTCCAATTGGTTCTCCTTTATCTTATCAACTCCAGATAAACGAGAGCTTTGAACTTATCACTAATATTGAAAAACTTAAAGCCATTTCTTTTAATGTGTCTAATACCCTACCTCCTTTACCTCTTGACTTTTATAACAAAAATCATTGCTATATACCTTACAATTGGGAGCTTAATGAGAAACAAAAGACTTTTTGTTATCAATAAAAGTATCTTCTGAACAAAGCAGAAAGTATGAAGCTGATACAGTTACACAAAATAAAAATCAGCTGTGGTTTAATCTAGGAAAACATCGCTTAACTTCAAGTATTTCTCATAAAATTTATATACGCAAAAGACAATTTGAAACTCTTGCTCAACAGTTAATTAATAACTCACAAAAAGTTGACTTGCCTAAATTTATTCAAGAGTCTTTTAGACCACGGGCTTGCTTTTGAGCCGCATGCACGAGAGAAATATATTGGTGTTTTAAAAAATAGATTAAATCGTAATGTTTCAGTTAGGACAACTGGAATTGTAATACAACCTAATTTATTTTGGTTATCTACGAGTCCGGATGGTCTTGTATATGATGAAGAGGCTAAATATTATTATGGTTTAATTGAAATTAAATGTCCTAGAATGAAAAAGCACTTGTCTATTTCCGAATGTTTGAATGACAATGAATTTTATATTGGACTAGACAATGGACACCCATATTTAAAAAAAGATCAATATACTGGTTATTATACACAAATACAAATGGCTATGGGGTTAAGTAATTCCCAGTTTTGTGACTTTGTTGTGTACACATTTAAAGGAATTGCTATTATAAGAACACCTTTTGACCATCAGTTCTTTTTTGAATTAATTACAAAGTTAAATAATTTTTACATTAACTATTTTTTACCACATGTATTGGACAATAATGTAAATACCAAAGAAAGTACATCACCCTCTATATGTAAATAAATGTTTTTACTTTTGATTTTTAATGAGTGGTGGCAAAAAGTTACATAAAAGACAAGTTACTGTCCATAGTTGGTTAATTGAACCATGAAACACCAAAGGAATTTCATTACTTATTTAGCGAAATACTTTAATTCTACGAATAGCACGTTCTACATGAATTCTCAATGATGCAATGGTTTGACTTTCTGTAGCATCTTCTTTACTTAGCTGTAGTTGTCCACTTAAAAAAGATGGTATATTTAATTTAACATTGATTGTGTTTAAATGGTCTGATATGGTAAACCCACGATCAGCCATAACTGAATCATTTTTGTTCCAGAGTTCTTTATTTTTTTTATTTTTTTTTTTTAAACATCTTCGCTTCCAACAAGGCTGCAAGCAGCCACTAATTAAAGTTGGAAGTTACTGTAAGAGAAAAGATGAAGGTTGCAGAGCAAGATAACGATTGACAGAAGATTTAAAAGATTGCAAATTATATGAATCAGGAAAGCAAGATGAAGGAAGCGAATTCCAAAGAACTGATGTTCGAGGAAAAAAACTAGACGAATAAGCGTTTTTGGAGCACTTAGGAACAGTCACAGAAAAAGGATGACACTTAATTGAATGACGAGTAACACGAGAATGAATTTTAGTAGATGGCACAAGAGACGCTAGCTCTTTAGAGCAGTGCCCATTATAGTATTTGTAGAAAAGAGAAAGAGAAGCAACATTACGACGATGTGATAATGGTTGGAGGTTGGCTGCAAGAGCAGGTCCAACTATGTTTACAATGCGTTTTTGCACCTTGTCTAAAAGAGAAAGGACATCATTAGAAGATCCGCCCCAGATATGGCAACAGTATTCCATACAAGGCCGGATTTGAGATTTATAGAGATAGAGAATAGAATCCAGAGTAAGAAAGTGGCGAGCTCGATAAAGAGATGCAACCTTAGCAGATGCTAATTTTGCAACCGATTTGATATATGGTTTCCAAGAAAGATTGGAAGTAAGAGTTAATCCTAGAAGATGAAGAGTAGGTGACTCATCGAGTACATCACCGTTCATAAATATAGGAAGATCTAAATTATTGCGATAACGATTGGCTGAAAAAAATTGAGTTTTATCTGAATTAAAGTTCACCAGCCACTGTGAGCCCCATGCTGTAGCAGAAGTGAGATCCTTTTCAAGCTCAAATGCCCCCTCCAGGCAATCAGAGGGTGTTGGTTTCTTATCACGACAAGAATAAATGGTAGTATCATCAGCAAACAATGCCACCTTAGATGTGAGAATATCTGGAAGATCGTTAATGTAAATTAAAAAGAGTATAGGGCCAAGGATAGAACCTTGAGGAACCCTTGAAGTTACAGAATAAGAAGAAGAGTGTTGTCCATCAAGGACAACTTTTATGCTACGATTGGAAAGGAAGGATTCAATGATCTTAAAGATGTTGCCGGATACACCATAAGAAGAAAGCTTATGGAGAAGACCAGCATGCCAAACTTTATCAAACGCTTTTGAAATGTCAAGAGCGATGGCCTTAACCTCTCCACCTTCATCTAATGCACGATAAAACCTGTCAGTTATTACTGTTAGCAAATCAGCTGTAGAACGAGAAGATCGAAATCCATATTGATGGTCAGAAAGCAAGTTATTAGATTCAAGATGAGAAATTAGGTGTTTGTTAATTAAAGATTCAAAAACCTTGCTTATGATAGGAAGAAGACTTATGGGACGGTCGTTAGACGAATCAGATCGCTCCCCAGAATTTTTGAAGATAGGGATAATAGATGCGGCTTTCCAGCAGGCTGGAAAACAAGACTCTGATAAGCACTTGTTGAATAGTTTTGAGAGTATAGACGACAGCTCCGGAGAACACTTCTGCAAGACAATAACAGGTATGTTGTCTGGGCCACAAGCTGTAGAAGAGTCTAGGCAGGAAATCACTTTAGATACAGATGCTGGAGTGATATGAATGTCAAGCAATGGATCAACCTGTTTGTTGGCAATATCAGGTAGAACGCAATTAGTGGAATCAAGAGATGATATTGATGAAAAGTTTTTAGCAAACAGTTCGGCTTTGTCTTTAGGTGAGGTGACAAAGTCTGAACCATACAAGAGAGGTGGAATTATAGATTTGCCCTTATTATTGATATTATTAAAGATTCTCCAGAAGTCACGAGAGCCTAATTTTTGAGATGAGATACGAGATTTCATGACCTGAGAATAGCGGGTTTTGGTGTTAGACAAAACCTTTTTACAGTTGTTTCTAGCAGTAATAAACAGACGTCTGTTTTCTGGAGAATTGTTTTGCTGATAAATATGGAAGTAACGGTTTCGATTGGCAATCGCAGCAGCACAGTGTGAGGAAAACCATGGAGGAGAGTGAGGCTTGACCTGGAATCGTTGAGAGGGAATAAAAGATTCCATGCCAGCCTGAATCCACGAAGTTATGTAAGAAGCACATTTGTCGACAGGAAGTAGAAAGATTTCTACCCAAGGGCCATCACGAAGAAAATCACGGAAAGAATCCCAGTCAGCTTTACTGTAGTTGTAAGAGGTTCGATAATAGGGGGATTCAGGTGATGAAGAAGAATGAGATATTAGTTTTAAAGAGATCAAACTGTGATCAGAAGCACCTAAGGGTGAATGTGGAGAAACTGAGCACTGACTAGGATCAGAAACAAGACATAAGTCAAGTAGAGAAGGTAAATGATTTAGGTTGTCAGGAAAGCAAGTTGGAAAGTTGACTATTTGAGTTAGGGATTGAGAAAGGCAAAAGTTGTGGGCTTTAATGCCTGCAGAGTCACTGACACTAGAGCCAAGCCATTCAGAGTGGTGAGCATTAAAGTCACCGACAACAACTATATTAGCTGATGGATAAAGAGAGAGGGCTTGGTCAATATGATCAGAAATAACATCAAAAAGAGTGCAGTCTTGAGATGAAGGAGAGCGATATAGAACAAAGAGAAAGGCAATAGAGTGAAGTGGTGCTAAACGAAAGCACATGAAAGAATAGTCTGTGGATTCAAACCTAGTTTCACGACAAACAGGTGAATTCTTACGAATGTAAATGCCCAGGCCAAGCATGTGACTATTGGAGTCTTTACGAATCAGAGGAAGATAACCATCAACACTAAGATCACAAGATGAGACAGCTGGACTCAAATTAGTCTCACAAAGAGCAAGTAGGTCTGGTGAACTTTGCAAGAGATAAGACTCAACAGAAGAAAAGTTACTTCGAAGACCACGAATATTAGTGAATGATAGGTTTAGAGAACTTGGTGATGATGATGGTTTTTTGTGTTTTATAGTTTTTGGTACTTTATTCATTTTTAAATTAGTTTGAAGAACTTGACTCAAAGCATAGATAGTACTCAGAACACCGTTTAATAGCCCAAGCAATTGCCTCATTACTACTAATAAACCCTAAGCCGTAACAAAGGGCTCCAAATGTGGCCTCGGCAATGCACACCAAAAGTACAAACAGGGACACCATCCGTGCGCAACATGGCACTGTTAATACTTATTAGATATTTTTCAGCTGTTGATGGAATCAGCCTCTCTGAGAGCTACCACAGAGTTCGGGAAACCTGACTACCAGCCGGCCTCAGAACCATAAAACTGAGTTTTAGAGCTGTACCCTCATTAGGAGATAATAGAATGAGTTGCCTAGTCGTAAAAACAGTGACACAAGCAAACCCATGCATTGAGTCAAGAAGATCCAGCATTCAACATCCTAAACTGGAAACAATGTATTAAAAATACATCTGCGCCAGCCTAATAGATGAAGAAGGGGTGCAAGGCTGGTCAACAGATAGAATCTGTTTACCCCTTAAGTCTTTGCCTAGATCTTGATCTTACAACAATTTCTTTGTCAGAAATAGCTCCATCATAAAGTTGACTTATAAAAGTTCTTGCTCCTGAAGGAGAAATACCTAACAACCCTTTGTAAGTTACATGATGTTTATAACTAGAGAATAAAGAACTCTGGTGTCTCAGTGATGAAGGTTTCTGACAAAACAGTTCAGTACAATCAATAATGCATCTTGTTGATGGAAATGTCATCTTAAAGCTTTCTGGCATAAACTTATAAACTTGTTCGCGTGAAGGCCAAATAGGTACACTTCCCAAAGAAAAATATAGAAAGTTTGTCCATGTTATTAAATAACGAGATGTTGTTGATTTTGAAATTTTAAATAACCAAGATGTGTGCAAAATTGTAAATCCATTTTTAGCCACACTAAAAACATAAATAACTGATTTTCTGTGTTTAATTTTGTTTTTGGACCAGTTTTTGCCTGATTACCTAACCTGTACAAATTTTCAGATAATCCTGAGTTGTGGTTTTTAACATTTTCACCATTTTTTCCTGGATTTAAAAAGTTGTACAAATTAATATACTTCATGTTCAATGTTCATGTTCAATGTCAGTATATTTTTGAAACAGTTTTGTCTGTTGACATATTTTCATAACTAAGTATATATTTACTTTTATATTGATTCAGTTGATTTTTTATTTTTTTATTTTTAGATTCTAAAATGCTTATTTGAGATTTCAACTCGTGTTTTTCTTTTTCCAGTAGATCAATTTTGTTTTGTAGTTCAACACAACATAAGCAAACTTTCTCAACCTCAAAATCAATTAGTAGTTCTCTATCGTTAGTTTTAAAATTGTCTTCATTTCTAGAAACGTTTTTAATATCAAAGTTTTCGATAAATTTTCTTTTTTTAGGCGAACATCGCTTTTGTACATCAACTTGTTTTTTAAATTCAAAAATAGATGGAAATGCTTCTTTTTTTAAAGATTTTCTACCAATATTGTATAAAAATTGAATGTCTTCATTTTTAAAATGAAGCTCGCATACTAGAGTTGTGTCCTTAATAACAAAATTATCATTACCACCTTTTCTTCTAAATTGAGAAATAATTTTTGCCCACTTATTTCGACGAGCAGTATTCTTGGGTATTTTAAAAAATCCAATTCCTGACTTTTTTTTTTGAAAATCGTAAAATGAACTTTTCTTGGGTATTTTAAAAAATCCAATTCCTGACTTTTTTTTTTCAAAATCGTAAAATGAACTTTTGCATTGTCGAATACAGCAATAAGTTCCACTTCCTCCTCCTTTATTTAATGTACAACAGGCAAAATCACTCATGTTAATTTGAAATAATTAAAACTACAATATTCTAATGTTTACGCTTTATCATTGCCTGATGTCATTACATCATTACGTCATTGGAATGCGGGATACGTCTATTGTCGTGGTCAAAGTTACGACAATGCGTCTAATATGTCTGGTAGATATACAGGACTTCAGACTCGCATTAAAGAAGTTAATCCTTTAGCTACATTTGTACCATGCTCGGCACACTCTTTAAATCTTGTTGGTGAATGCGCTGTGGACTGTTGTATTTATGCTTCTGAATTTTTTATTCTGCTTCAAAATATTTACAAATTTTTCAGTGCCTCTACATATAGATGGGAAATACTTCGGAAGAATTTTATTAAAACAAAAAATATATCACTTAAAAAACTATCAGATACCAGGTGGTCAGCAAGATCTGATGCAAGTATTAGTTTAAACAAAAATTGGATTGAAATAATTAATGCACTGTCTTTTATCAAAGATGATAAAACAGAAAAATCTATTATAAGATCAGAAGCTAACGGGCTATATTTAAAACTAGACAGTCTTGAAACAGCTATAATCGCCACATTATGGGGCAATATACTAGAAAGATTTCACAAAACTAGTAAACAATTGCAGTCAGTTGAGATTGATTTGGAAACAGTTGTAAGTTTATACAAATCTTTAATTCGATATGTATTAGATTTAAGGAGTATGTTTGATATCTATGAAGAGAGAGCAATTAATAAGTCGGGACACAATACATATCGAAAAATACGAAATAGAAAAAGAAAACTAACTGCAAATGAAAAAAGAGAAGGAGAAAAAATTTTGAAATTCGAGACTCTTTAAGAATTAACACATATTATGCTATTATTGATAAACTTCATTCTGAGCTAGAAAGAAGAAAATTGTGCTATGATGAAGCCAATAAAAAATTTAACTTTTTATTTCAAATAATAAAACTATCGCCATCAGAAGTTTACAAAAAAGCAGAAATACTTCAAAGTATATATAAAAATGATCTTTCATCTTCATTTGCTAACGAGTGTGTACAATTTAGAAGTTATTTAATGAGTTTAACTGAAAGCGTAAGACCTAAAACTATAATAGATATTTATAAAATGATCGGAACTGAAAAACTTCAAGAGCTGTTTCCTTACGTAGATATAGCATTAAGAATATATCTATGTTGTCCAACGTCCAATTGTTCAGCCGAGAGATCATTTTCAGCATTAAAGAGGATTAAATCTTATTTGAGGTCACGAATGACAGGTGATCGTCTTAATAGGTTAGCAATTCTATCTATAGAATCTGCACTTACCATAGATATGAACTTCAATGACATTATAAATACATTTAAAACAAAACTCGCATAGAAAATTATAATTTTCTATAGTGTTTAATATAACTTAATACATGTTTGTATAGAAAATGTTTTTGTTTTTTAATAATCACCCATATCAAAGTTGACAGTTATTTTAAAAAAAGGGCGCTTAAAGAAATAGTGCCCCAGGGCGCCAAAAGTTCAAAAACGTCTCTGTATATATATATATATATATATATATATATATATATATATATATATATATATATATATATATCACACCCTGTAAATATCCATGGCTAACATCACCCGAAAGGACCGAACAAATCCTTTTAGATGGGCATTATATAGACCTAGTGTGAACATTTAGAGCTGTTTTTGAAATCTTTTAACTACGTCCGAGCCATTTTTTTCATTTTTAAGTTATATAGTGAAAATAACCAAAATCCAAGATTTTCCAAAAAAATAAACAGCTCAAAATCATAAATTACAGTGATTTTTTTAAGTTGTAGGTATATAGAGATCATAATAAAATAATTTTAAGTCATTTCAAACATCCAAAAGTTTGTCAGAGCCATTTTTCTCATTTTAACGTTCTATGGTAAAATAACCACAAAGTGTAAAATTCCATAAAGTATATTTTCACAACTTGCTTGGTCTGGACAATATTTATGATAAAAAATAAACAGATTCTTACATATTGCAAATTTGAGACTAGAATTAAAAGCTTTCTTCACAAAAAGCATAATCCAAAAACAGTTTTTAAATTTCTCAAAAAATTCTAACATTTATAATTTCTAATTTTTTTAAGTCCAAAACATATATTTCTGAAAAAGTTGAGTTTGTAGGTGTTGTTTGTTACAGATGCTTGCTGTTATAGTCAACAACACAATTGAAGAGTTGTTTTCCATATTCTGGATGAGTTGGGATGCGCTTGTACCGCTCCCAGTGAACCTTGAACCTTGAATGCATTGCTTCGGTTACTTGTTCGCTGAAGATTCCGAGGGAGGTTTGATGTTTTTCTACAAATTCAGAAACATGGTAGAAAACAGCATGGACCTTAGGTGTCACCGATATTGGCAAGAATAGGAAAGAAGTTTTAAACTTCTAAATCGTTTCTTTATAACTTTTCTGCAGAGTTGTTCCAAAGCATGAAGTGACAACTTCTTTGAAATGTCTTAGAGTTTCAATGAAACCAAATGCTTGATAGGCACAAGCTTTTTCTGCCATTCTTTGGAGAATGTCAAGGTTTTGCAAAAGCTTATGACATTCATTGCCAGCAAAGTGTCCGCCATGGTATGGCTGGAGCTGAATGTGCAGCAAAGTTGGCCATTCTTTGGCACCAGGCCATAACTCAGAAAGATTCTTGAAAAGATGATTGACAATTCCAAGAAGAAGATGGAGTTCCATTGGTTGAATCACATCCAAAATGAGTGTTGAGTCATCCATTTTAATCAGTGGTGGATGGATTACATTGTCAAAATCTCTCCTTGATTGATCCGAAACTTCTGGATGTTCCACATTCTGAGAGATTGTCAGAATCAATGTTGCACCAGCAACAAGGGTGTTTGCTTGAATGGGATTGAATTCCGCAAATGATGTTGGCCATCTTGAGATCGCATGAAATGCAGAAAGAAACATCATTTAATTGAATGATTTTCATCATCAATTTGACGTTCTCATATGTTTCAGAAACATTTTCAGCGATGGCAACTATGAGCTGCCGTTTGACACCTGTGTCCGGGCAGATGAGCTTGTCAGCAAGCGAAGACTTTTTTGTTGAGGACTTCTTGTTTCATCATCTTCATCAGTTACCTTGATAACTGCTAAGCTCATTTTCAAGAATGATCCTCCTCCATCAATGCCAAGCTTGACAAAATGATTGGAGCCATATTCCCTTGACAACAACACCTTGTTGGTTAAGTCCTCAAGATTTTTGTAGTGAATGATTGTTCTCTTCTCTTCAGCTTTTCCTTTTTCTGCTGAAATGTTGACAACTGATAGTTGAAAGAAATCATTCAACGATTTTCCTACAGCAGCAAACTTTTGCTGGAAAAATGGCTCAACTAGTCGAGTTTCTGTTGCTTTGTTAAGTGTTGAGGCAAGTTGTCGCATTCCCGTGTTGGATAGTCCTGTGTTCAACTGAACATTTAACAAGCTTTGCATTGTAAGTGTTGAACTGGTTGATTTGCGTGCAGATGCTGGGCCTAAAAAGCAAATGAAATAAATTTAACAACTTTTTGTTACTTGTGAATGATTACAACAACAATAGTTATGAGTAAAAGTGATTCCCACAGAAGTTTATTATTACCTGGTGTTAATGGAAATAACTGCCCTCCTCTTGCTTGACTCAGCCGGACAGTTCCTTCAGGAGATGCATCCTTTGAGCTGACGATGGCAGATGCAATTTGCTCAGCACCAACAGGATCTGACTGGACCAATGCTTGTAAGTTGTGGTGTCTTGTTCCGATTGTGCATGAATGTCTGAAACCTCTTGCAAGAATGGACAAACATTGTGCGCATCTTTTCTCTGATGACTGTAAGCGGGACTTTGGTGAAGGGCCAGGCTTAGAAGATTCACCTTGGTCAAGGTTTCTGTTCTGTTCTTTTGGTGCCAAGGGATGTTTCTGGTTGAGCTTGAGTTTTGCTATTTGGCAAATGAGGCAGTCACATGGACCAGATGTTCGTGTCAAAGGCTTGACAATGATTGCAGAGAAGTTGTAGATTGCAAGAAGTGAAACACTCATGTCCCCAGCATCTCTTTTTTGCAAGAGAGTTCGGCAAGCATTGCAAATAGCCTGTGGGACTCTTTCATCTGCAAAGTCAATGTCTGTTTTCAACAATTTGTGAATTCTTCCAATGATAAAGTCATTTAACTCTCGGTCTCCTTTCCTCATGCAAAGAAAACAAACAGACTTTCTGCATTCTTCATGTGTTTTTGCTTTATTTGGCGTTTTTGATGCTTTATGTCTTCATTTTAAAAAATGATCTTCATTCAACAAGGAAAAATAATTATGAATGTTTTTTATTTCATAAATTTCATGATAATCTTTATGTGTACACAATTTTTTTATGTACATAATCTTATTGTGTACTTTATGCCAATGGAAGGGGGATGACAGGGAAGGATTTAACCCTTTTTAATTTGAAAAGTTAGTGCATGCATGCGTGCGTGCGTGCGTGTGTGCATGCGTACATGTACATAAAATCATTGCTGATGCTTAGTCATTACAAAGTAACTAAATTCAAATGAAATTCATTTTTTTTAATTTCCAATAATTATTTGACCTTCTGGGATGTTTGAAATGACTTAAAATTATTTTATTATGATCTCTATATACCTACAACTTAAAAAAATCACTGTAATTTATGATTTTGAGCTGTTTATTTTTTTGGAAAATCTTGGATTTTGGTTATTTTCACTATATAACTTAAAAATGAAAAAAATGGCTCGGACGTAGTTAAAAGATTTCAAAAACAGCTCTAAATGTTCACACTAGGTCTATATAATGCCCATCTAAAAGGATTTGTTCGGTCCTTTCGGGTGATGTTAGCCATGGATATTTACAGGGTGTGATATATATATATATATATATATATATATATATATATATATATATATATATATATATATATATATATATATATATATATATATATATATATATATATATATATATATATATATATATATATATACAAAAAATCATGCACAGAAATGGAAGTGCTCATTAGCCAATTACCCAGTGGACAAGGCAACATCTATATGACGTCGAAAAGTTTTTCGGTTTCAGTTTATGACGTCTTTTTAGGACGTCCGAAACTGGTTCTAAATAACAACGCCAAATGACGTCTTTTTAGGGCGTAATTAGGACGCATTTTTAGGACGTGTTTTTCAGACATCTAAAAATCGTTAATTTAGGACGTTCAGAATTAGTACTAAATGAAACGTCAAATGACGTTTTTAAATAACCTAACATAGTCGTCCTCATTTCGACGTCTAAAATATATGTTTTTACATGACTTTATTCAAACGTAAGGTTAAAATTTATGTTTTCACAGAACTTTTTGAGAATAAGTAAATAATAAAAATTTGCTTAAACTTTATAATAATATAATTGTGCTAAGTTTTAAAAATAATAATTTTTTTAATCTTCTTCATCCACTTGTTAATTTCCAAGAATCGACTGTTCGAACACTTGACGTCATTCATCTTCTTTTAGATCAGATACGCGCTTTAAAATATTGCCAACAGCATTTTAAAGTTCTTTTTTGCTGTAGGAATCAGGTAAACAGTCTTAAACCTAAAAAAAATTGTAAAGATAAGTATGTAAAAATAAAGGGGGAAGGAATAAAGAGAAAATTTATAAAGAACACTAAACATTCAACCATAATAAAAAATATACCACTTTTTTGCAACATTTGTATCGAAAAGTTATTGATCACATTCAAGAAACTCAGCGATAGAATCACAGTAGTGAAGATAAAAACTATTTTCGACTTTAAATGTTTTTAATATTTCATCATTCTTTAATTAATTAAATGAGGCTATATGTTAGTTAATCGAAAAATAAAAGTATGTTATTATAGTTATATATATATATATATATATATATATATATATATATATATATATATATATATATATATATATATATATATATATATATATATATATATATATATATATATATATATATTAAGGGGTAAACCGATTCTATCTGTTGACCAGCCTCGTACCCCTTCTTCATCTTTCAGGCTGGCGCAGATGTATTTTTAATACATTATTTCCAGTTTATGATGTTGAATGCTGGATCTTCTTGACTCAATGCATAGGTTTTGCTTGTGTCTCTGTTTTTATGACTAGGCAACTCATTCTATTATCTCCTAATGAAAGTACAGCTCTAAAACTCAGTTTAATGGTTCTGAGGCCAGCTGGTAGTCAGGTTTCCCGAAGTCTGTGATAGCCCTCAGAGTGGTTGATTCCATAAACAGCTGAAAAATATCAAAGTATTAACAGTGCCATGTTGCGCATGGATGGTGTCCCTGTTTGTACTTTTGGTGTGCATTGCTAAGGCCACATTTGGAGCCCTTTGTTACAGCTTAGGGTTATTATTAATAACAAGCTATTTTATTATTAGTAGCGAGCTATTTTTTATTAGCCCAAGCTAGTAATTGCTTGGGCTATTAAACAATGTACTGAGTACTGTTTATGCTTTGAGACAAGTTCTTTAACAAATTTAAAAATGAATAATGTACCAAAAACTATAAAACACAAAAAACACCATCACCAAATTCTCTAAATCTTTCACTAATATTCGTGGCCTTCGAAGTAACTTTTCTTCTGTTGTGTCTTATCTCTTGCAAAGTTCACCAGACCTACTTGCTCTTTGTGAGGTCAATTTGAGTTCAGCTGTCTCATCTTGTGATCTCAGTGTTGATGGTTATCTTCCTTTAATTTGTTATGACTTTAATAGCCACATACTTGGTCTTGGCATTTACATTTGTAAAAATTTACCCATTTGTCGGGAGACTATGTTTGAATCCACAGACTATTCTTTCGTGTACCTTCGTTTAGCACCACTTCATTCTATCGCCTTCTCTTTTTTCTATATCTCTCCTTCATCTCAAGATTGCACTCTTTTTGATGTTTTTTTCTGATCATATTGATCATATTGACCAACCCCTCTCTCTTTATCCATCAATTAATATTGTTGTTGTCGGTGACTAATGCTCATCACACTGAATGGCTTGGCTCTAGTGTCAGTGACTATGCAGGCATTAAAGCCCACAACTTTTGCATTTCTCAATCCCTAATTCAAGTAGTCAACTTTCCAACTCGTTTTCCAGACAACCCGAATCATTTACCTTTTCTACTTGACTTGTTTTATTTCTGATTCTAGTCAGTGCTCAGTTTCTCCACATTCACCTTTAGGTGCTTCTGATCACGGTTTGATCTCTCTAAAGCTATTATCTCATTCTTCTTCATCAGCTGAATCCCCCTATCATCGTACCTCTTACAACTACCTTAAAGCTGACTAGGACTCTTTCCGTGATTTTCTTCATGATGGCCCTTGGGTAGAAATCTTTCATCTTCCAGTTGATAAATGTGCTTCCTAGATAACTACGTGGATTCAGACTGGTATGGAATCTTTTATTCCCTCTCAACGATTCCAGGTCAAACCTCACTCTCCTCCATGGTTTTCCTCACATTGTGCTGCTGTGAATACCAATTGAAACCGTTACTTCCATATCTATCAGCAAAACAATTCTCCAGAAAACAGACGTCTGTTTATTACTGCTAGAAACCAATGTAAAAAGGCTTTGTCTAACGCCAAAGCCTGCTATTCTCAGGTCAAGAAATCTGATATTTCATCACAAAAATTAGGCTCTCGTGACTTCTGGAGAATCTTTAATAGTATCAAGAATAAGGGCAAATCTGTAATTCCACCTCTCTTGTATGGTTCAGACTTTGTCACCTCACCTAAAGACAAAGCTGACTTATTTGCTAAGAACTTTTCATCAATATCATTTCTTGATTCCACTAGTTGCATTCTATCTGATATAGCTGTCAAACAGGTTGATCCATTGCTTGACATTCGTATCACTCCAGCTACTGTATCTAAAGTGATTTCTGGCTTAGACTCTTCTATAGCTTGTGGCCCAGACAACATACCTGTTATAGTCTTGCAGATGCATTTTCTGGAGCTTTCGTCTATACTTTCAAAACTATTTAACAAGTGCTTACCAGAGTCTTGTTTTCTAGTCTGCTGGAAAGCGGCATCTGTTAACCCTATTTTCAAAAATTCTGGGCGCGATCCGATTCGTCTAAAAACCGTCCCATTAGTCTTCTTCCTATCATAAGCAAGGTTTTTGAATCTTTAATTAACAAACACTTAATCTCTCATCTTGAATCTAATAACTTACTTTCTGATCATCAATACGGATTTCAATCTTCTCATTCTATAGCTGATTTGCTAACAGTAATACCTGATAGGTTTTATCATGCAAAGGTGGAGAGGTTAAAACCATCGCTCTTGACATTTCTAAAGCTTTTGATAAAGTTTAGCATGCTGGTCTTCTCCATAAGCTTTCTTCTAACGGTGTATCTGGTAACATCTTTAAAATTATTGAATCGTTTCTTTCAAATCGTAGTATAAAAGTTGTCCTTGATGGACAGCACTCTTCTTCTTATTCTGTATCTTTAGGGGTTCCTCAAGGTTCATACGTTGACCCTATACTCTTTTTAATTTACATTAACGATCACCTAATGTGGCATTGTTCGCTGATGATACTACTATTTATTCTTGTCATGATAAGAAGCCAACACTCTCTGATTGCTTGGAGGGGGCATTTGAGTCTGAAAAGAATCTCACTTCTGCTACACCATGGGGCTCACAGTGGCTGGTGGCCTTTAGTTCAGATAAAACTCAACTTTTTTCAGCCAATCGTTATTGCAATAGTTTAGATCTTCCTATATTTATGAATGGTAATGTACTAGAATTAACTCTTACTTCCAATCTTTCTTAGAAACCATATACCAAATCCGTTGCAAAATTAGCAGCTGCTAAGGTTGCATCTCTTTATCAAGCTCGACACATTTTTATACTCCAGATTTTATTCTTTATCTCTATAAATCTCAAATCCGGCCATGTATGGAGTAATCAAATCCAGTATGGAATACTGTTGCCATATCTGGGGTGGATCTTTAAATGATGCGCTTTTTATTTTAGACAAGGTGCAAAAACGCAATGTAAACATAGTTGGAACTTCTCTAGCAACCAACCTCCAACCATTATCACGTCGTCGTAATGTCTTTCTCTTTTCTACAAATACTTTAATGGGCACAGCTCTATAGAGCCAGCATCTCTTGTGCCATCTACTAAAATTCATTCCAGTGTTACTCGCCATTCAATTAAGTCTCATCTTTTTTCTGTTACTGTTCCTAAGTGCTCCAAAAACTCTTATTTGTCTAGTTTTTTTCCTCGAACATCAGTCCTTTGGAATTTGCTTCCTTTATCTTGCTTTCCTGATTCAAATAATTTGTAATCCTTTAAGTCGTCTGTCAATTGTTATCTTGCTCATCAATCTTCATCTTTTCTCTAAGTAACTTCCAACTCTAATTAGTGGTTGCTTCCAGCCTTGTTGGTAGCGAAGATGTTTAAAACTTATATTACATATATATATATATATATATATATATATATATATATATATATATATATATATATATATATATATATATATATATATATATATATATATATATATATATATATATATATATATATAGAGAGATAGATAGATAGATAGAGAGATAGATAGATAGATATATAGATAGATAGATAGATAGATAGATAGATAGATAGATAGATAGACAGATAGATAGATATAAACAACTAACTTAAAATTTTATTAACTTCATCCCTCGTAAGGGAAATCTTAAATGCTCTTTTCTTCTTGCTGAACTGACTAGGTAGCTATTTTGAGTATTGTGGGGTTTTAAAAAATAAATTTATAAAGAAAAAGAAACCTATATAGTTAAAACAACTTCCAAGATTATTATTACAAGAAAAAATATTACTTATATTCATCTTTGTAAAACTTAAAGATTTATCATTGACTTTATATATTTTCTATAACTTTGTTTTTGGGAAAAGCAAAATTTTGAATCACAGACTTTCAAATTTTGAAGGAGCTGAATGAATTAAAGAAGCTGTTACTAATAAAAACTCATTAAGCATATTACATGAAATAAACATGAAATTTATACTATACTATACTTATATATACTATACTTGAAAACTCCCTTGAAATATCATATAAAAATTAACTCAAAATTAGAGTTACATGCATAATAAAAATTTTTATTTAATTATAAAATAACTATATTACATTAACCATTAAATAAAATAAGCTATAGCCAAAAACATTGTTCTATTTTTCTAATAATGGAGGCAAAAATAAAAATCAAGTTTAGGGTTAAATACATTTAATCAAATAAAATTTCTTTCAAAACAAAATTAAATACAAAAACTTCAAACACATCAATTATAGATTTCTAAATGTATTTTTAAATACATATAAATACAATGTGAGTTTTTGAAATACAAAACAAAAATGTAGCATAATATTACTAAATACAAACATGTATTTTACCAACACATATATGTTTATAAACAAATTTTTAATTAATAAAATAAAATTTATAGAAAAGTATATTAAGGAGAGCAGTCAAAATTTAACTTTTTTTAAGGTTATTTAAGGACTTTTAAGGAGGATTTTTTTTCCAAGGATATTTAAGGTTTTTAAGGAGGATTGGGAACCCTGAAAATATATGTCAATAAATAAATGACAATAAATATTAATATATTGAAACTTTCTCAGCAAACATTGTTTTCATGGTTTTGCAGTGGACCTATATAGGTATTTTGAGCAGTTAAACTTGAGTTTAACTCATTGTTTACTTAATAAATTACTTTAGTGGCCAGCCAATAACATTTCAACAAGTGATATAGTGGTTATTCACGTTATCCACTTTTGGCTGCAAAAGTGGATAACATGAATAACCACTATACCAATAATATTACATCTATCTTTAGAAGATAGATGTAATTAATTGCATCTATCTTTTAAAGGATTAGAAGATAGATGCAATTAATTACATCTATCTTCTAAAAGATTATTTAAAGCAGAATTTGACATATCTGGTACAACTAATGTCTTTATTATTTTGTGTGATTTTTTTTAGAGGAGATTCAAATTTGGAAAGAGTGGGATAAGTCACTAACAAATGAGTTGAATTTAAAAAATTAAACCAGTCGTAACAGTTGATTTATATAAGAGATAGGTGGGTAGAAAATTTCCTTATTAAACACAATTATTCCTTCATAAGTTCCATAAACGGAATTCTTTTTCCAAAAGTTGTAACCATTATGAGATTTTAAACACAATTTAGCTGGAACATCGCACAAAAGAAAGACTTGACAGTTACATTTATATTTTTGTTGTATAGAAAACAATTTTGTATTATTGCCTTAACTCAAAGAAAAAAATAGGTATATAGTTACTTAATAAGGCTTGGTTTCATTAAAATAAATGCTAACAATACAAATATTAAAATAATTAAAGCTAATAATGGCCACAATTGTTTACTAGAGAATTTAAATAAAGGTAAACCATTAATAGTAAAATTCAAAAAAAAAAATTCTTAATACTTGCTTGTATTTCAAAATAAGAGTAATTACCACCACACTTTTCAATAAGAGTTAATAACTCTTTATCTCGAAGATGCAGGGAAAATTTTAAAAACACCTATAGGTATAACTTAGTTATACCTCTAGGTGTTTTTTAAAATTTTTCTTGTGTCTACGCAAAGTTCCAAACCTTGACTTGTAATATTTCAAGAATTTCATTAACAACTAATGAACTGGTCCAACTATTTGAATAACGCAATCTAAAAGTTGTCAATTAAAGATATTGAATCCTATTGAATTATCATGATAAACTCTCTGTATCATTAATAGGTTTTCCTATTGTTTGAAAAATACGGTTCTGCATGAGGTTCTGCGATGTAGAAATCTTTTAAATAGTCAGAACTTGGTTCTTGATATATTATATCAAGTATTATACTTGATATACTATATCAAGCACCAAGTACATAATTAGTATAAATATACATAGTATATCATATAATTAGTTTTAAACTATTTCTTAAAATATCTGTATCAATTTCTGTATCAATATTAACACGATTCTTAAGTAATTAAATATATATATATGAAAATATATATGAATATATATATGAAAATATATATGAATATATATATATAAATGAAAAGCGACTAATAGACAGGTTCTTGCTAATTTATATTTACATATATATGTATATATATATATATATATATATATATATATATATATATATATATATATATGTATATATATATATATATATATATATATATATATATATATATATATATATATATATATATACATTTATATATATATATATATATATATATATATATATATATATATATATATACATATATATATACATATATATGTAAATATAAATAAGCAAGAACCTGTCTATTAGTCGCTTTTCATATATCTATATATATATATATATATATATATATATATATATATATATATATATATATTCATATATATTTTCATATATATATAAAAAAAGCGACTGATAGACAGGTTCTTGCTAATTTATATTTACATGTATATGAAAAGCGACTAATAGACAGGCTCTTGCTAATTTATATTTATATATATATGTATATATATATGTATATATATATATATATATATATATATATATATATATATATATATATATATATATATATATGTCATATATATATATATATATATATATATATATATATATATATATATATATATATGTCATATATGTCATATATATATATATATATATATATATATATATATATATATATATATATATGTCATATATGTCATATATATATATATATATATATATATATATACATATATATATATACATATTATATGTATATATATATATGTATATATATATATATATATATATATATATATATATATATATATATATATATATATATATATATGAAAATATATATATATATATGAAAATATATATAAATATATATATATATATATATGAAAAGCGACTAATAGACAGGTTATTCCTAATTTATATTTACATATATATATATATATACATATATATATATATATATATATATATATATTTATATATATATATATATATATATATATATATATATATACATATATATGTAAATATAAATTAGCAAGAACCTGTCTATTAGTCGCTTTTCATATATCTATATATATATATATATATATATATATATATATATATATATATATATATATATATATATATATATATATATATATATATATATATATATATATATATATATATATATATATATATATATATATATATATATATATATATATTCATATATATTTTCATATATATATAAAAAAAGCGACTAATAGACAGGTTCTTGCTAATTTATATTTACATATATATGAAAAGCGACTAAGAGACAGGTTCTTGCTAATTTATATTTATATATATATGTATATATATATATATATATATATATATATATATATATATATATATATATATATATATATATATATATATATATATATATATATATATATATATATGTCATATACATATATATATATATATATATATATATATATATATATATATATATATATATATATATATATATATATATATATATATATATATATATATATATATATATTAGGTACGTGAGTAAAAAATTTCAAATTGTTTGAATACTATAATGTTATATATCATTAGAAAGAGGATTATTACAGTATTTTAAAGGTTAAAAAATTATCAAAATCGAACAATTGGTTCAAAAGTTATGACGGTTTAAGTAGCGATTTTTCTATATATGGATTTGTTGAAGAAACTGTGGTCAAAATAACGTGTTTCTTCACTTAAATTGTCATAACTTTGCTAATTCTTATCGAAATACAAATATCTTGGTGTCAAAAGATAGGTGTAAGAGTGGGTTACAACTTTATGTTAAACTCTAACCACCGGGTGTATCGGATAGACAGAGGGGGCACCAAACCACCACCTCGCCCGTATAAAACTGAACACTTTTTTCAGAATTTTTTTTTTTTTTAAATACATAAACAATATAAATACACAAAAAAGTTGTTTTAAATTTATAGTAAACCACCAAAATATACGAGAGGTGAATGTTAGCAATAGAGGTGGGTGTGGTGGCGATTGGTGTATCACACCCTAGGATCAAAAACGACTTGATTTTATAATTATTTATATCTTTACTATAATGAGTAAAATTAGTACACAATATAAAATTATGTTATACAATCTTACGTATAAAAGTGGTGTTTCTATTACGAAGGGGCGTATGCCCACCACCTGCCTACCCCCCTCCCCACCCAACCTAAAAAAAAAATTATTATTTTCAAAATTTGAACAATAAATTTAAAAAATAAATTAAAAAATTGGAAATAAATTAAAAAATAAATTCATACCAGACAATTCATACCAGACAATTCATACCACCAAATATGGGAGGTTAATGTAAAACTCACAGTAGATATGTTGATGATGTTTTAGTACTATAATATCAAAAAATATTTCATTTCTTGAAATATCTGATTGAATATTTAAAGTACAACAACAAAGAAGTAAAAAACATATTCCACTAGATAGACACTGGCTAAAAATAAAAATAATATTATAGTTTTAAATCAGTTTGCTATATTTAAATATACAAACTTAACCAGTTGAAGCAGATGATGATGGTACTAAAAAAAAATTTAAACAAAGAAATCATATAATATAATATGTTTTTTATTTAAATCTTAATGCAAAGATGATAAATATTGTCTTACCAATTTGAATAGGCAGAGGTGGCACTAAAAACGAAAGCATAATACAAAAACAAAAATTGCAAATATTTTTTAAAATAAACTCATGTGGCAAAGTTGATATATATAGCCTTACAAGTTGCAACAGATAAAGAAAAAAAAGCATAATAATAATAATAATAAATACTTAAATCAATTTTCAAAGAATGAAAATATATGTCATTACCAACTGGAACAGATGAAATTTCCACTAAAATAAAGAAATAGGCATAATAAACTAAAATCAAATTCTTGTAATAATTTTCGAATTACAAGTTCACTTTATACACCTTACCAATTCGTTCAGATGACGATGGCACTAAAAAATAAACATAAAATACAGCCACGTCTTAAAACTATTTGGTTGTTAAAAAGTAAAAATATGTAAACTTTACCAGTATTAACAGAAGAAGATAAAACTAAAAAATAAAAATACATTACATTATCTTGCAATTATATATGTAAATTATTTGTTGATACTGGAAAATATTTGTTATTTAAGATCTATAAATTCTTATTGAAAATATATGACATTACCAACTGGAACAGATGCAAGTGGCACTAAAATAAAAAATAAAATCTTGTATTTATTTTGTAATAACAATCATGTTGAAAGGTTTAGATTTTACCTTACCAACTTGTTTCGATGATGATGGCACTAAAAAATAAAAATATAAAATACTATAGCATAGACTTATATGATAAAAAAATGTTATATGAAAAACTTTATATGAAAAAATTAAATAATATAGCACAACCTTAAAATAATTTAGAAATTAAAATCATATATGAAAATAAAAATATAAAAACCTTACCCATTATAACCGATGAAGTTGATACTAAAAAATAAAAAATGCAATACACAACATAACTGTATAATTATTTAATAATTGAAAACATACTTAAAATTATTTGTAATTAACAATATATATATACATACATACATACATACATACACACACACACACACACACACACACACACACACACACACACACACACACACACACAGATATATATATATATATATATATATATATATATATATATAAACCTTACCAACAGTAACGGATGAAGATGATACTAAAAAATAAAAAGACAATACACAAAACAACCTTACAATTATTTTATAATTAAAACTATACTGAAAAATAATAATATATAAAACTTATCAACAGTAATGGACGAAGATGATACTAAAAAATAAAAAAACAATACACAACATAACCTCACAATTATTTAGCAATTATAATCATATTGAAAAGTAAGAATATATAAACCTTACCAGCAGGAATAGACGACAGTGACACTAAATATGAATTAAATGGCATAATATAAGTCTCCTTCCATTAATATATATATATATATATATATATATATATATATATATATATATATATATATATATATATATATATATATATACATATATATATATATATATATATATATATATATATATATATATATATATATATATATATATATATATATATATATATATATATATATATATATATATATATAAATTCTCTCACCAATTATCGAAGTAAGGTTTGCTAAAGATAAAGAAACTAAATTAAAATTGTTGGAATGTGAATGGAATATATTTCAACTTTAAAATACACTTGTTTCGAGTTATAATATCTATATAATGATGTATTAACAAAGTATACACTTTAAAATATTGAAACCTACAAAACTTACATATTTGTTTGCCATATTCACCTAAATACCAATTTTAAATTAAAACATTTACTTGAAGTTTATATTTGTAATGATGTATCAATTAGTTATATGTTGAAAAATATAGAAATCTATGAAACTTACGTATCTGCTGGCCTACTCACCTAAATACCAATTTTAAATCAAAACGTTTATTCAAAGCTAACAAGGAATACTAACACAGCATACAAATACTTTTAAATGATATAGTAACTGAAATAATTTAAACTAAACTTACTGATTGTTTGTTCTCAATTGCCTTAAGAAAAAAAAAGTGACTTAATAAAATGTAAAAATTAGGTATACAAAAATACAACTAACAACAATCTACATAGGCATAATAAAGAACTGTATTTGAAAACTAATAGTAAATGACTAAATACTAAATATATATATATATATATATATATATATATATATATATATATATATATATATAATAATAAAAATAACTACTGAGCTATTGAAAAAAGAAAGTAACCAACTGATGTTGTTGGCTGACGCCATTTCACAACTTAGAGCATCTAAAACAACGAAAGAAATATTTAAGTTATACATAAAGGTTTAGATAGTGGCCAAATAATAATTTAAAAATAGTTTAATAAATTTATATAAAAATAACTTATTTATTAGTTATAAATTATAATCTAAAGGCTTTCTTTGTTAAATAAAGACAACGTTCAAACTATAAATTAGATATGATTCATAACTTATTTGATTCATATATAAATTATATTATGAATATGATACGAAATACTATGTGGAACCTTTATTTTTTTTCTCCATTTTGTTTCTAAATGAAATATAAAATTTAAGTCTTATTTTATTATTTACTAAAAATCCTTTTAATAAAACAATTTCGTTTAAATTTACATATTTTTAAATGATATTTTCACTATAAAGTATCTAGGTTTATAATATCAATTTATGAAATAAGTTAAATATTGCTAATAATATTATTAATATGAATGTTATATATATATAAAAATATATATATACAAATAATCAATGGACCCCTCTGTCTCCCGCGCTAACAGCAAGGAAAATGTAAATTAGGTAACAAAAGTGCAGCAAGAAATAGGGTGACTGCTACATAATATTTTTCAACGAAATTTGGCAGGTGCATAGATAAATGAATAACTTAAAAATAAAAATTGAATAGATAAAATATAGACAATATCCTGGACATTAATTTCACCACAGAAGTACAACTAAAACTTTGACATCAATAAACTCGGTAATATATCAATTGAGTATAATTAAAACCAAATTAATAATAAGCTTCAACTACTCTTCTTTCTAAAAATACTCTATGTTGATAACGAATACTAAAAAGTTATTTCAGAAAGCCTTCCTCAAGCACGCTAACTTTGGAGAGACTGCGAAAATCGTGGCACAAAATTTTAGCTCAAAATTCGGTTCCGTAAAACGCAATTGTCACGTACCTATATATATATATATATATATATATATATATATATATATATATACATATATATGTAAATATAAATCAGCAAGAACCTGTCTATTAGTCGCTTTTCATTTGTTAATTTAAGCTGTCATAAAAAGCTTCTTTTACATTTAAAAGTTCCTTTTGCATCAGTATTAAAAATGCGTTTTTAATTAAAAATATAAGATACAATGATTGAATTATTTAACTAATTTAGTTTTGATTTAATAAATCATTCTGGATCTTTTTCGGACGAAAAATTTATTGGACGCAAAAAAGACGTTCAAAAGACGCTTAGAGTTTAAATATGAAGAACGGACGCTAATTGAGCGTCCAAAGAATGTCTTTTTTACGCCCCGTGCCCATAGGGTACTCACCTTGTTCTTCAGTCGCATCTAAATCATAATGGTGGTGGGATGATTTTAAGATGCTCCCTTAAGTCCTTATGGTCTTATCAGGGAAGAGCATTTAGTTAAAAAGTTCCATACCAATTTCGTTTATTGGGCTAGCGTCAAACCTCGGACCTCTGGGTTTTGCGCCAGAACTCTAATCACTGCGCCATGACTGCTCTCAGATTGTGAGTTGTTATGCATTGAAATAATAAACCAAATGGAGAAAAATAACTTCGTAAAATTTATTTACAGACAACCAGCTGGAAATTTTATAAAGTTCAAAAGCTTACATTAGAAATTTTTTAACAAAAAG